>NC_065582.1:120813344-121171844 GCF_024542745.1 Macaca thibetana thibetana | reverse complement strand
CCACTTTTTGATAGGGTCATTTGTTTTTTTTTCCCTGGTAAATTTGTTTAAGATCTTCGTAGATTCTGAATATTAGCCCTTTGTCATATGGATAGATCACAAAATTTTTTCCCATTCTGTAGGTTGCCTGTTCACTCTGATGATAGTTTCTTTTGCTGTGCAGAAGCTCTTTAGTTTAATTAGATCCCATTTGCCTATTTTGGCTTTTGTTGCTATTGCTTTTGGTGTTTTAGTCATGAAGTCTTTCCCACGCCTATGTCCTAAATAGTATTGCCTAGGTTTTCTTCTAGGATTTTTATGATTTTAAGTCTTATGTTTAAGTCTTTAGTCTGTCTTGAGTTAAATTTGTATAAGATGTAAGGAAGGATTCCAGTTTTAGTTTTCTGCATATGGCTAGCCAGTTTTCCCAGCACCATTTATTAAATAGGGAATGTTTTCCCCATTGCTTGTTTTTTTCAGGTTTGTCAAAGATCAGTTGGTTGTATATGTGTGGTGTTATTTACGAGGCCTCTGTTCTGTTCCATTGGTCTATATATCTGTTTTGATACCAATACCACACTGTTTTGGTTACTGTACAATTGTAATATGGTTTGAAGTCAGGTAGCATGATGCCTCCAGCTTTGTTCCTTTTGCTTAGGTTTGTCTTGGTTCTGCAGGCTCTTTTTTGGTTCCATATGAAGTTTAAAGTAATTTTTCCTTTTTCCAATTCTGGGAAGGAAGTCAATGATAGCTTGATGGCAACAGCATTGAATATATAAATTACTTTGGGCAGTATGGCCATTTTCATGATCCTGACTCTTCCTATCCATGAGCATGGAATGCTTTCCCATTTATTTGTGTCCTGTCTTATTTTCTTAAGCAGTGGTTTGTAGTTCTCCTTGAAGAGGTCGTTCACATCCCTTGTAAGTTGTATTCATAGGTATTTTATTCTCTTTGTATCAATTGTGAATGGGAGTTCACTCATGATTTTGTTCTCTGGTTTTTAAATTATTATTATTATTGGTGTATAGGAATGCTTGTGATTTTTGCACATGGACTTTTATCCTGAGATTTTGCAGAAGTTGCTAATCAGTTTAAGGGGATTTGGGGCTGAGACAGTGGGGTTTCCTTAATATATTATCATGTCATCTGCAGAGACAATTTAAATTCCTCATTTCCTATTTCAATACCCTTTGTTTCTTTATCTTGCCTGATTTCCCTGTCCAGAACTTCCAATACTGTGTTCAATAGAAGTAGTGAGAGAGGGCATACTTCTCTTGCACTGATGTTCAAAGGGAATGCTTCCAGCTTTTGCCCATTAAATATGATACGGGCTGTGGAGTTTGTCATAAGTAGCTCTTATTATTTTGATATATGTTTCATCAATACCTTGTTTATTGAGAGTTGTTAGCATGTTATCAATGGCCTTTTCTGCATCTATTGAGATAATCACGTTGGGTTTTTTTTTTTTTTCCAACTGGTTCTGTTTATGTCATGGATTACTTTTTTTTTATTTTGGTATGTTGAGCCAGCCTTGCATCCCAAGTATGAAGCAAACTTGCTTATGGTGGATAAGCTTTGTGATGTGTTGCTGGGTTTGTGTTGCCAGCATTTTATTTAGGATTTTCACATCCATCTTCATCAGGGATATTCACCGAAATTTCCTTTTCTTTGTTGTGGTTCTGCCAGGTTTTGGTCTCGGGATGATGCTAGCCTCATAAAATGAATTAACAAGGATTCCTTCATTTTCTACATCTGGAATAGTTTCAGAAGGGATGGTACCATCTCCTTTTTGTACCTCTGGTAGAATTCAGCTGTGAATCCATCTGGTCCTGTACTTTTTTTGGTTGGTAAGCTATTAATTACTGCCTCAATTTCAGAACTTGTTTTTTCTTTCTCCTTTCTTGATGCTCTTAGTGGTTTAAATATGAAATATGATGAATTCAGTTGACTATCTTTGATTCTAGTCCATTCGGGAGCTTTAGTGGAGCCCCTTCTGACAACGTGGTAAGACTCCGTCCCTACTAAAAATACAAAAATTACCCAGGCGTGGTAGCACATGCCTGTAATCCCAGGTACTCGGGAGACTGAGGCACAGAATTGCTTGAACCAAGGAGGCAGAGGTTGCAGTGAGCTGAGATCACACCACTGCACTTGGGCCTGTGCTGAAGAGAGCAAAACTCCATCTCAAAAAAAAAAAAAAAAATCTCTCGATGACTACACTTCCAAATTTGGGGGTGGTTCTCTTCTAAGTAAAATGAGGCTATTAAAGTTGATTGGGGTTTTAAATAACATTCTTTGACTTTCTAAGCACCTATTGAAACATATCAGTTGAAGCACAGCTTCCTCTGAAAAAATCAAATGCATTTAGCTTTCTGTGCTAAACATACTTCTCTACACACTCCTCACTATGGACTATCTCTAAAGGTGCCCTTTATTTATTTATTTATTTTTGTTATTATGCTTTAAGTTCTAGGGTACATGTGCACAGCGTGCAGGCTTGTTACATATGTATACATGTGCCATGTTGTTGTGCTGCACACATTAACTCGTCATTTACATTAGGTATATCTCCTAATGCTTTTCCTCCCCTCTAACCCCTCCCCACAATAGGCCCTGGTGTGTGATGTTCCCCTTCCTTTGTCCAAGTGATCTCATTGTTTAATTCCCACCTATGAGTGAGAACATATGGTCTTTGGTTTTCTGTTCTTGTGATAGTTTGCTGAGAATGATGGTTTCCAGCTACCTCTGTGTCACTACAAAGGACACAAACTCATCCTTTTTTATGGCTGTATAGTATTCTGTGGTGTATATGTGCCATATTTTCTTAATCTAGTCTGTCACTGATGGACATTTGGATTGATTCCAAGTCATTGCTATTGTGAATAGTGCCATAATAAACATATGTGTGCATGTGTCTTTATAGCAGCATGATTTATAATCCTTTGGATATACACCAAGTAATGGGATGGCTGGGTCAAATGTTATTTCTAGTTCTAGATCCTTGAGGAATCGCCACACTGTTTCCACAATGGTTGATTTCATTTACAGTCCCACGAACAGTATAAAAGTGTTCCTATTTCTCCACATCCTCTACAGCACCTAATGTTTCCTGACTTTTCAGTGATTGCCATTCTAACTGGTGTGAGATGGTATCTCATTGTGGTTTTGATTTGCATTTCCCTGATGGCGAGTGATGTTGAGCATTTTTTCATGTGTCTGCTGGCTGTATAAATGTCTTCTTTGGAGAAGTGTCTGTGCCTATCCTTTGCCCACTTTTTGATAAGGTTGTTTGTTTTTTTCTCGTAAATTTGTTTGAGTTCTTTGTAGGTTCTGGATATTAGCCCTATGTCAGATGAGTAGATTGCAAAAGTTTTCTCCCATTCTGTAGGTTACCTGTTCACTCTGGTGGTAGTTTCTTTTCTGTGCAGAAGCTCTTTAGTTTAATTAGATCCCATTTGTGAATTATGGCTTCCGTTGCTGTCGCCTTTGGTGTTTTAGACATGAAGTCCTTGCCCATGCCTATGTCCTGAATGGTATTACCTAGGTTTTCTTCTAGGGTTTTTATGGTTTTGGATCTAACAATTTAGGTCTCTAATCCATCTTGAATTAATTTTCATATAAGGAGTAAGGAAAGGATCCAGTTTCAGCTTTCTACTTAAGGGTAGCCAATTTTCCCAGCATCATTTATTAATTGGGAATCCTTTCCCCATTTCTGGTTTTTGTCAGGTTTGTCAAAGTTCAGATAGCTGTAGATGTGTGGTATTATTTCTGAGGGCTCTGTTCCGGTCCATTGGTCTATATCTCTGTTTTGGTACCAGCACCATGCTGTTTTGGTTACTTTAACCTTGTAGTACAGTTTGAAGTCAGATTGCATGATGCCTCCAGCTTTGTTCCTTCGGTATTGTCTTGGCAATACAGCAATACGAGGTCTTTTTTGGTTCCATATGAACTTTAAAGCAGTTTTTTCCAATACTGTGAAGAAAGTCATTGGTAGCTTAATGGGGATGACATTGAATCTATAAATTACCTTGGGCAGCATGGCCATTTTCACAATATTGATACTTCCTATCCATGAGCATGGTATGTTCTTCTATTAGTTTGTGTTCTCTTTTATTTCACTGAGCAGTGATTAGTAGTTTATCCTTGAAGAGATCCTTTGCATCCCTTGTAAGTTGGATTCCTAGGTATGTTATTCTCTTTGAAGCCATTGTGAAGGGGAGTTCATTCATGATTTGGCTCTCTGTTTGTCTGTTACTGGTGTATAAGAATGTTTGTGATTTTTGCACATTGATTTTGTATCCTGAGACTTTGCTGAACTTGCTTAAAAGCTTAGGGAGACTTTGGGTTGAGACAACGGGCTGTTCTAAATGTACAATCATGTCATCTACAAACAGGGACAATTTGACTTCTTCTTTTCCTAACTGAATATTCTTTATTTATTTCTCTTGCCTGATTGTCCTTCCCAGAACTTCCAATACTATGTTGAATAGGAGTGGAGAGAGAGGGCATCCCTGTCTTGTGCCACTTTTCAAAGGGAATGCTTCCAGTTTTTGCCCCTTCAGTATGATATTGGCTGTGGGTTTGTCATAAATAGCTCTTATTATTTTGAGATACGTTCCGTCAATACCGAATTTATTAAGAGTTTTTAGCATGAAGTGCTGTTGAATTTTGTCAAAGGCCTTTCTGCATCTATTGAGATAATCATGTGGTTTTTGTCTTTGGTTCTGTTTATATGCTGGATTGCGTTTATTGATTTGCATACCTTAAACCAGCACTGCATCCCAAGCATGAAGGTCTTGACTTTGCACACCAATATTAGTTGACACATTTGCTTGCTAAAGGAAAATCTTGATTTCGTAACAGTCATTCTTTAAAAGTTGTGTAAGTAAATTTTGATGGTGTATTAAAATCCAAATCCATAGTACGACAGGTAAGACTGCCTAAAGTCTTCATTCCAAATTAACTGTCTTTTGTAATCTCCTGCCCTCAACTTTCTCTGTGATCTATACACATTGGCATGCTCTCCATATGTCCATGACCTTTAATCTTTCTGTTCTTTATTGGAAAATCCCTTCTTGGCCACACACTGCCTAGGTCCAATCAAAGCTTTCATCTTATATCATATGTTACCTGCCTCATTAAGTTTTTCTAATTATTTCATATAGAAGCACTTGTGTTTTTTGTCTGGAACTCTAAACATCCTGTATTGTTCATGTGATTCATATCAAAATAGTCTTTATATTATAGCTATTCAATGTATTATCAGCTAATTAGTGAGTGTCCTCATAGGTAAAGTGATGTAAAATATTTGTTTTCCAAAACCACCTTGTAATTTTGGGCTTTGTGTGGAATGACAGAAAGTGTGTGTATGTTGTGTATGTTTGTATTTTGTGTGAATTAGAAACTTTAAAAAAATCTTCTGTGAAAGAGTGGGTCAATGTATGTGGCCAAGATGACTGACTGAAAGTAGGTAATGTGCATGGCCCTCACAAAGAGGAACAGAAGGGGTGAGTAAATAGAGCCCCTTCAACTGCAATATATATTTTAGAGTTTATCTCATATTAAGTGTTTTCACTAATACAAGGCATACTTCTGAGATGTTGCAGATTTAGTTCTAGAATATTACAATAAAGCAAATATTGCAATGAAGTGAGTCACACAATTTGCTTTGGTTTATAAGGCATAGAAAAAGTTATGCTTACACAATGCTGTAGTGTATTCATACTGCGATAATATTAAGTCTATAAAGTACATACCTTAATTAAAAACACTTAATTGCTAAAGAGTGCTAATGATCATCTGAATCTTCAGTGAGTGCAACTTTTGTTGATGGAGACTTTTGCATCAATGTTGATGGTTGATAACCTTTTATGGTGGTGGCTGCTAGCAGTTGGCATGGCTGTGACAATTTCTTAAAAATAAGACAACAATGGCATTTGCAATATACATTAACCCACTCTTTCACAAAATATTTTTTTTCAGCATGTAACGTTGTCAGATAGCATTTTACCCATTGAGGATCTTCTTTCAGAACTGGAATTAATCCTCTCAAACTCTAATGCTGCTTTATAAAGTAAGTTTAAGTAATATTCTAAATCTCCTGTTGTCATTCAACAATGTTCATAACATCTTCACCAGGAGTAGATTCCATCTCAAGAAACAAGTTTCTTTGCTCTTCCCTAAGAAGTAACTCCTTACTTACTTGTTTTATCATGCGATTTCATCAATTCTGTTACATCATTAAGTTCTACTTCTAATTATAGTTATCTTTCTAGTTTTATTATATTTGCAGTTACTTTATCCGTGGAAGTTTTATTATAGGACCAACAGGTTCATATGCTTACTGTCCAATAATAGTCCGATTACACTGAAACATCAGGTTTGGCAGCAAAGAAGGACTTTAATATTTGCAGGATACTGAGCAAGGAGATGAGAAGAGAATCTCAAATCCAGCTCCTCAAGGAGCTCTGGGCTGGAGGTTTTAAGGAGATCATAGATGGTGATGGACTGAAAAACTGGGGTAATTGATTGGTTAGGGTAATAGGGCCAAAGTTATCAGAGCAAGAAACAACATTATTTGCTGAGTCAGTTCCTTGTGGGGTCCTCTAGATCAGCTGGCATCAGTGAAGTTCCTCAGATCAGCTGGCATCAGTGAGGTCCTTCGGACCTGCTGAGTCAATAGTTTTATCCGTGTGCTGGACCTGAAGGAATATCTCAGAAGGAAAGTTGATCATTTCATAATGCTTAAGTTATTATCTATAGAAGAGTTAAGAGGAACTACAATCTCGTAACAAGGTCTGCATAATTCCACGACAATAGCCAAATAACTATGAGGAAGTGAGTCAGAGAACAAGCAAACCTAATGATTAATGCTGAATGTACTACAAGCTTGATTTACTTTTCTCTTTTTCTCTCTTTATCTTTGATTACCTTAACAAAGTTTATAAAGATAGTGACATTTTCACACTCTCAATATCTTACATGATGGTTGTGAGAATCAACATGTATATGCTACATCATAAATGAACATTTAAAATATTATGCTACATAACAGAAACCAGTCACGAAATACCACATATTGTATGATTCCGTGTATTAAAAATTGTCCAGAATAGGTAAATCTATATAGAGAGAAATTCAATTAGTAATTACCCAGCACAGGGAAAATCCAGAAACTAGAGGTGAAGAGGAAAAGGCTAAAGGCTATAGGACTTATTTTGAGGAGATTTAAGGGTTGTCAAATAGATTGTTGTGGTAGACGCACAGTTCTGTGAATATACTATGAAACATTAAATTTTACACAATAATTGATAAATTGTATGATATTTAAATTATACGTCAACAAATGGTACAAAAATATATGGACCATGTTTCGTCATTTTATCTTTAGTTCTGTGTCAAATGGACTGCAGAAACATGACCTTTCACTGCTACCATTCTGGACACTCTTCTAAAATATATTGCATAAGATAGATGGCATGCCCATACAAGATCCTTGATATTAGCTGAAGGGTAGCACTCATAAACATAAACGGGAAATTAATCACATCTTTGTAAACAGGTCATTTACCTTCATTTGTCTCCTAGCCATCCACATGCTCGAAATGTTGATTTAATGGTATTGTATGTACTTTGAAGTATAATGGTTACATTTTAACTTCTTGGCTAATTTATCTTTGGATATAACCATGAGAAATGACAGAAAGGAACAGCAACTGGAAAACAAGCATTGCATTGCACCAGGATGTCTGTGAAATGGACTTCAGTAATTCTGCTAATACAACTGAGCTTTTACTTTAGCTCTGGGAGTTGTGGAAAGGTGCTGGTGTGGGCGGCAGAATATAGCCTTTGGATGAATATGAAGACAATCCTGGAAGAGCTTGTCCAGAGAGGTCATGAGGTGACTGTCCTGGCATCTTCAGCTTCCATTCTTTTTGATCCCAACAACTCACCCGCTCTTAAAATTGAAGTTTTTCCTACCTCGTTAACTAAAACTGAGTTTGAGAATATCGCCATGCAAGAGGTTAAGAGATGGTCAGAACTTCCAAAAGATACATTTTGGTTATATTTTTCACAAATGCAAGAAATCACATGGAGGTTTGGTGACATAATTAGAAATTTCTGTAAAGATGTAGTTTCAAATAAGAAATTAATGAAGAAACTACAAGAGTCAAGATTTGACGTCGTTTTTGCAGATGCAATTTTTCCTTGTAGTGAGCTGCTGGCTGAGCTATTTAACATACCCCTTGTGTACAGTCTCCGCTTCACTCCTGGTTATGTTTTTGAAAAGCATTGTGGAGGATTTCTTTTCCCTCCCTCCTACGTACCTGTTGTTATGTCAGAATTAAGTGATCAAATGACTTTCATGGAGAGGGTAAAAAATATGATCTATGTGCTTTATTTTGACTTTTATTTCCAAATGCATGACATGAAGAAGTGGGATCAGTTTTACAGTGAAGTTCTAGGTAAGTATTTTTTTTTCAATCTGTAACTTATTTATGTCTTTGAAGCAGAGCTTACATAAAGCTCTAAAGTCAGGGTAGTGGGGTTTTGGTAAGTGAACTTATAAAACGAAAATACAAGATGATCTATCAATCTCACAAATATTATAGAAAAGCTTAAATTACAGAGTCAGATAAAACCCTGTGGCCATGATTCACACAGAAAACCCCAGGAAATCATAAACCTATGTATCAGTGCCTCTAAGACTTTAAGTAATTACACATCTGTTTTACTATACAGTGTTTTACATCTTAAAAACAGTAAAACCCATCAAATAACATCTTACTCAATGCATAGATTTTAAATGAGTAGTTACACATTTTTCTACAACTATCTTTATAACTGACAAAATTATTTTTTCTGTGAAGCTTAGTTTTCTTATTTAGAAATCAAAAGATATTCCCATGTTACCAGAAGTTTTCCTTCACAGTAGAGAGAGAGAATGTCTATATCTCTGATGCAAAAATCATTAAAGATAATTTGAAATGTCTAATGTTTCTATACTCTTTCATTAAAGAATTGGAAACCATTCATTTAAAGTCCAATCATCTTATTGGAATGTGAAGGTTGTTAGGTCTACATAGTTGCTTTTCAAACTATGTCTCTTTATTAAAAGATATAAGACAGATTAAGGTTGAGTACAAATCTTTATTTCAATAATTTCTCAAAAATTTCTAGATATAATTTACAAACATATTTACTTAAAAATAAGATTATTAAGATCTTAGCTTGCATCTAAAAGAGTACAAAGTTTTCATCCATAATCTCCACATAGTCCACAGTTCACTTGAAGAACCAAAGATAAAAGAATTAGCTTAATGAGTGTTATAAACTAGACTATTTCTTAGAAAATTATTTTTATGGGTACAGTAGAATTAATTGAATATGGAGCTCAAAGAGTTGTTTAAATGTCCATATACTACTATTGAAGCTTTAAAAAGAAAAGAAATTGATGTTTAATTATCTGTGGCTTATTTTAATAATTATTTATGATTGTGAGTATACTGATGTGATATTAGAGATGTAGCTTAACCTCACAATTCTCCTACTACTTTGCCTTTCTTATAAATATTCATGGGCAAAATAAAAAATACATAAAATTAAATTATATCTATGAATGAACATATGCATATATTTTTCAAAGCACTGACGCTTTTGCCTATATTTTTGCCTTCATTTTTCTAATCCCTTTCAGAAAATAACCTAATGTAATTATCTTGTGTCATCCACCTTTTCTTTTCTTTTTCTTGTCAGGAAGACCCACTACATTATCTGAGACAATGGGGAAAGCTGACATATGGCTTATTCGAAACTCCTGGAATTTTCAGTTTCCACATCCACTCTTACCAAATGTTGATTTTGTTGGAGGACTCCACTGCAAACCTGCCAAACCCCTACCTAAGGTAAACATACTGTCATTGGTTTTATTTTGTTGACTTTGAATTTTCAGTAGAAATGATTCTATAGTTTTCATTCAGAGTGTTTGACTTACACTGAAAGAAAGATGGGAAGTGGGTGGGGTAAAGCAGATACCAATTAGAACTCATGTATATAGTGATACCATCACACGTATGTGAGTTTTATGAGTGCTACAAATAGAGGGGAATACTAAGGAGACTTCAAAAATAGAGTTGGTTAAATTAAAGTCTTCATTATTTAACACCTAAGAAGGTATTGATCATGCATTCCAATAATATTTACAAAGGGATTAGCACAAAACACAGGTAAGTGCACAATTTTCAGTGAAAATAATGGACACAATTTCTGTCCCCACATACCTTACATTCTACTTCAAAAGATAGAATATGTGCAAGTAATAAAAATTACATAAAAACTATTATCTCAAGGAAAAACCCAATGTCAAGAAAGCATCAGTGGAGATAATAGAAAGTATCCTAGAGTCACTGATTACTACGATGAGAGCTGAACAATGTATAGGAATAAGTAAAAGAATGATGGGGAGAGATAGACAAAGGAAGGAAAGCAGGTAAAGTCATCAGGATAGTTCTCAAGTCCTCAGGTTTAATTTGCAGGGAGAGACTAAGAATCAGATGATGCTGAGAGGCAAATTAGAGCCAGATACATATTAGGAGTTGAAATACTTATTTTAACACTTTTAAAAACTATGAAAAAGAGTTAAGAAAGAAAGCTATATGAAAAGATTCTCTTCTTTAAGAAGAGCTTTCAAGATATTCAATGATTAAATTGCAGGAGGGTCAGAATAAAGAGCCAGCCATTCAGGAAATTTTGCATGGATTCAGGTAACAGATGATGGAGAAGTGGACGAGTATGTTGATAGAAATAATGATACCTACATTTACAAAAATAGTGACAACTTTATATTGTGTTGTGTGAAAAAATATTAACACAGAAAAACACTTGAAGTGTCTCTGGCTTCTAGTCAGTTATTCAGAGATATTGTTTATTTTGCAATTATTATTATTTTGCTATTATTACTAACACTACTAATTACTTAACATGTGCAGGTCACTTGAGATATCATTCTTCATTTAATAGTGCCAGATTTTTCAGTACATCGGCATTATATTATCTTGCAAAGTCGTAGTTGACAGACACCATGTGGACTTGACTAAAAGTAGACTTACCAGTTTTGACAGTAAGATGAGCTATCGGGAGAACCCGTTCCTGATGTTTAACGTGGGTTCTTTTCTATTTCCTAAGTGTCTCGGCTGGGTTGAGAAATAAAGAGAAAGAGTACAAGAGAGAGAAATTTAAAGCTGGGTTTCCGGGGGAGACATCACATGCCGTCAGGATCCGTGATGTTCCCCAGCCTTAAAACCAGCAAGTTTTTATTAGTAATTTTCAAAAGGGGAGGGAGTGCATGAATAGGATGTGGGTCACAGAGATCACATACTTCACAAGGTAATAAAATATCACAAAGCAAATGGACGCACGGTGAAATCACAGGGCCATGAATGAGGTGAAATTAAAATTGCTAATGAAGTTTCGGGCACCCATTATCATTGATAACATCTTATCAGAAAACAGGGTTTGAGAGCAGATAACCTGTCTGACCACAGTTTATTAGGTGAGAATTTTCCTCCACCTAATAAGCCTGGGAGCACTATAGGAGACCAGGGCTTATTTCATCCCTTAGGCTTCGACCATAAAAGACGGAATGCCTTAAAAAGGGGCTGTCTATAGGCTTACCTTCAGGGCGCATTCTTTTCTCAGGGATGTTCCTTGCTCAGAAAAAGAATTCAGCGATATTTCTCCTATTTGCTTATGAAAGAGGAGAAATATAGCTTTATTCCGTCCGGCTTACTGGTGGCCAGTTCAAAGTTACCTCTCTTGTTCCCTGAACATCGCTGTTATCCTGTTCTTTTTTTAAGATGCCCAGATTTCATACTGTTCAAACACACAGGCTCTACAAACAATTTGTGCCATTGACACAATCACAGGGTCCTGAGGCGACATTCATCCTCTTCAGCTTACAAAGAAGATGATAGGACTAAGAAATTAAAGACAAGACAGGCATAGAAAATCACAAGGATATTCATTGGAGAAGTGATAAGTGTCCATGAAATCTTCACAGTTTATGTTCAGAGATTACAGTAAAGACAGGTGTAAGAAATTATAAAAGTATTAATTTGGGGAACTAAAAAATGTCCGTGAAATCTTCCCAATTTGTGTTCTTCTGCCACAGCTTCAGTCAGTCCCTCCCTCTGGGGTCCCTGACTTCCCACAGCAATGAGCTAGTTGAAATTCTAAAATTCTCCCATAGGTAATGAGGATCTTCACCAGTATCACAGCTTAAAACACTTCTTCAACAAAATAAATGTGTTCCTATAATATTTGCAGACAAACTCAGTTTCACTTGATCTTACTAAAGCATTTAAATCATTCTTCATTGAGTCCCCAGGGGTTTACATATTACAGCATAAACATACCATATGAAAGCAGATGATTTTTGCCGTATGACAAGCGACTCATTAAAGCTCCCTGTGTCAACTTGCCTTAACATCATAGCCGCCTGGCAGAGAAACATAGAGATAATGACAATGCAGGTATAATAAAGACCAAATAATTTATACCACTTGTATCTGAATAGTGTTCTTAGTTTCAATACCAAAAAAATTCTGTCAGCATATAAGATTATATTCTTTATGAAAGAACACAATAAACTCATATATTTTAAATTCATATCACACTTTTAAAACGTGTACAAAGCAAGCATTCTTTATTACATTATTAAGTAATCTCTTAAAAGATAATTTTTGTCCACATAAAGCTGAGATTTTATTCCATTGTTAAAACTCAATATCTATATTGAATGCAAATTGCATGGGCTTTATATGATAACTTTCCCAAGAGGCAAAAGCTGAGGTAAGACTAATGAAAAATCTATGCCACCCTGCCCTACTCTTGAAAGATTTTCCCACTCACACTAAGGGAAACCGATAGTGTCAGTAGGAAGGGGAAGAGAGTAGGACTTGTAGAAGGACAAGAAAAAGGATGACTAGTAGTACAATAGTGATAATTACTACTATTAGCTGTTGTTACTAACTTGCAGAAAGATTTGAATGCAAGTCAGTGGTTGTGAAACCAGTTCTTTGTTTATTATGTAAAATAATTGCTAACCCAGGTTGCTTTCATTTCAATTAAATATTAGATTCTCAGATAATTTCTATATAAGAGAATAAGATATGACAAAATGTATCAGGTGTTTAAAAATAAATATTGCTGTAAATTTTATACTATATTCATATGAAATCATACAGAGAAAAATATTAATCAAGGTACACCTATTTGACATTATGGAAAATATGCGTGAAATTAACATTGGAAGTAGTCCAACATCTTAAATGAAGGAATAATTAAAAACTTATTCTATGTGCATACAATAGCATTACAATAATTTTATCAATGAAATATTCAATTACACTGTCAGCTGTAATACAAACAAAGGGAGTTAGAAAATGATAAACGTAACAAGGTGACAAGTTTTTGCAGGAGGAAAATGCATACACAATAAGATTAACATTTTCTAAATAAGCGTCACATGCATACATTTAGCTATATAAATAGGACAAAAGCCATGATGAAAAAATATATTTTACATAAATAATATCACAACATAAAAATTTTAGAAAAATTTTATTTAAAAAAATTTTCCATGCTTTTATAAAATTTCTTACATTAATCTTATATTATTTTTATGATGTTATTACAGAAGAAGAAACAACAAGTCCATATCAGTGATGAATCTGTAAACAGAGGTTAGGATCTTTCAACACTGCATGGGTAAACAGGGCTCTCAGCATCGAACTAGTGAGGTGAAACACTGAGCATCAGTTACAGGAAACATGGTGAACAGTCAACTACAGTCACGCACAATACCTACATGCCCCAAGTATTACCTGGAATAGCACTACAACGATTCTTACGTCAAGACTAAAAACCATATTTTAAAAACGCTCTGTAATATGTGGTCTGCTCAGTTAACATTTGGACATTTTTTCTTTGTTTTGTTAAGAACCATAAGGAAAAGTTTTACCACAATGATTAAATCCGAAAGTATTTAAGTTTAAACATTGGCATACATTGGAGAATGCAAGTCAAAATAATTCTCAATCGATTGCAGCCAAGCACATCTTCATGAGGAGTGTAATGTGGTGTGAGTGAGCTACTCAAAAGAGAGACAAGCCCTCCCCTGCAGAAAGGCCTGGTGGCCTCTTCTATTCTGGTGCAAGTGCTTCCTCTGAGACACAACAAAGTGATGATGGGAGTTCCTCACATGCAGTTATAAATAGCACATCAGTTTAACAATGTGATTTCAGGTCAATAGGTGCTCCACCTAAACAATAACCTGAAAATATGATCATTCAACTATGTAACTGTATACTGTACAATTCTGTATTATAAATAAGACTCCTGGACTAATTCACAGAAATTCCAAATTACAATATCAAACTCCAGAATGTCAGTGGTTCTTAAACATCAGCTTTTATTTTTGTTTAGTTTTTCAAAAACTACCAGAAAACTCTGACAAACTTTAAGTGAAGTAAAAAGTGCTGTAGAGAAACATAAATGTAGATATAAAATTATCCCAACTGTGAGCAGCTTATCCTCAGAGCTCATAGTGAGGGAAGTAAACACTAATGGCTTCCAACTAAAAGAATCCTACAGAAAACCTGCCTGAAATCAACACAAGTAGTTTAGTAGAACAACAATATAAAATTAAAGCTGAGTGACGCCACTTTCCAAGAACCTATGTTAGTAATTTTAGTATTATAAGAGAAGAGTCTGTGTGTAATATTTTTAACATTATCTCCCTGACTACAATGTAATAGCTCCATTTCTTTTCTCCCTTACACACATGCACACAAATACATACACATACACACATACTTACACAAATATCCTTAGCAGCGTCCACCTATCTCACATTATGTATCTAATTGCAAAAAACCTGAGTGATTGAGTCAGTTAGAAAATATTATTTACTCCAATGATTACTCAAAATACCTGATTTTCTCTCTTTAGTAATTTGTCCCAATTCTTTCAGTAGTGCCTGCTGTGCTGTTACTCTTTTGTGATGAAACAAATTCTTTTTTCACAGGAAATGGAAGAGTTTGTACAGAGCTCTGGAGAAAATGGTGTTGTGGTGTTTTCTCTGGGGTCAATGGTCACTAACATGAAAGAAGAAAGGGCCAACGTAATTGCATCAGCCCTTGCCCAGATCCCACAAAAGGTAAGATGAAGTGTCTTACTGGTGTGGAAAACTACTGAAAGAGGCTGCTAAAGTTTGTAAGTAATCCAATTATAGAAACTTCTGACAACTGTGAAGTTGACCAAAAGTTGAAAAATTAGAACAAGTATATTCCTGGAGAAACAGTGATAAGTTTGAAAATTGTGGTTGCATTTAAAAAAAAAAAAAAAATGTTTTTAAGTATGAACATTCCCCTATGTAAAATATGCAGACAATAAATTGTATGGAGAAAGGTATTTCAAAGTGTTTGGAGACTTCACCTCCTGTCCCATAAAATTTTGAATTGTGTATGTGATCTACACGGAATGAGTATTAAAGAGTAGATTGAACTCTTTATAGCCGAATATAGCCTTAAATATGCTTGTATAACATCCACTGACAGAAGTCATAGTTGTGCCTCAGACTTAGAGGTTGCATGTGGCCCTGAGGGAGTTTCTACCCTTGGTATGCATGAGTGGTTTCTATTAGCATCAGTGGGAACTCACCGCTCCATAAGTATCCACCAAAGGCAACTTGAGACCCAGAGTTATTTTAAATTTCTGATATTAACAGTCATACATACTGCTGAATTTAACTCAATATATTTCAGGTAAGTGAAAATGGTGCTTAATGTAGTCTTTAGAATGACTTTCAGGTGTTTTCATAAAAAATGTTTATCCAGAACTGCATCCTTGTAAAAATACAAGTAAGACTCATGATCATTTTTTTCAGAACAGTTTTCCTAATCTCAGCAGTATCCAATGAGTGAAGAACACTTGACTGATTCTTGGGCCATCTCTATTACTTATTGTACTCTGGAAGCTCTTGGTGAATGTTTACTATTATGGAATGTAATATTTCTATTTGCACTTTAAGTCAGATGCTTATATAAAATACCTGACAACAAAGGAGAAGATTGCCTCTGTTAGTAATTATGCGGTATATACTTTATTTAAAGATCTGTGGTAGTATAACACGATTGAATGTCATTAATTTAGGAATAATAACTGTCACATGTGGGGAGCAGGGGAGTAAGGAAAATGAATTCCAATCCTGTGATTAAAAGTGTAAACTATAGGCCAGACACGGTAGCTCACGCCAGTAATCCCAGCACTTTGGGAGACCAAGGCGGGCGGATCACGAGGTCAGGAGTTTGAGACCAACTTGGCCAACATGGTGTAACCCCATCTCTTCTAAAGATACAAAAAATTACCCAGACATGTTGGCATGCACTTGTGATCACAGCTACTTGGGGGGCTGGGGCAGGAGAATCACTGTAAGAGGTGTACCTGAGTAATGTTCATGGTGCTATTCAGAGAAAGAAAGCAAGCCTTTTCTGTACAACCTCACCCATATCATCATATTCTGACTGGTGTGAGATGCTGTCTCATCATGGTTTTGATTCTCATTTCTCTAATGATGTGTGATGTTAAGCTTTTTTTTTTTTTTTTTTTTTTTTCATATGATGACTGGCCACACGTAGGTTTTCTTTTAAAAAGTGTAACGATTTTTTAAATACTTGAACTTTTCATTGATAATCTGATTTTTTCTAAGATACTATTTTGGAAAATCATGATTTCCTTATCTGTCTAACTAGTTATAAAAGTTGAGAAAATTAAATGTGAGTATTCTATTTACATAAGTCTTTGAATAGTTCTGATTTTCTAACATCCTTTGATCTCGTTCCCATCCTTTTACAGTTCTAACATTCTATAACTTTTGAATTCCACTCATGGAATAAGATATTTTCTTACTGTAACAGGTTCTGTGGAGATTTGATGGGAAAAAACCGGATACCTTAGGCCTCAATACTCGGCTCTATAAGTGGATGCCCCAGAATGACCTTCTAGGTAAGACTCCGGTGAACAAATACTGGATATATTAGTAACAGCACATTAGAATGTTAATAGTCATGAAACAAGATTGTTGCATATTTGTTTATGAAAAACAAAATGTAACTTCTTTATAGTTATTTACCAGTCCTAGAGGAAAAGAATACGCTATAATTATTGGCATTTTATGACATACACTCACATTCTTTATGGTCAGAATCAGTGAGAATCTTTATTTCAGGTGTTACTACATCTCACAGAACTTTTCAATAACTTCCTGAGCTGTCTCTCTGTCTCCTATTTCTACAACTTTACACCTGTTGTTTCCTCTCCTGCAGGGTTATTTCAAATGCCACCAAAAATAATAGCTCTTCTATCACCAGTGATTCTGTATTTTCTGAAGGATTAAATTGCTAATCTTAATCATAAAGTGATGACAGGTCATGATGAAGTGTGATGTTTCCTTCCTCAATCCTAGCACCACCACCAACCCACTGCCTGCTGCCTTGCACACCCCACATATCACACTCTGTGACTGCACTTAAAATAGCAGTTCACATCATGCCCATCTCTTTGCTGTCTTCTTTATTGCACATTTTAAAAATCTAGATCACACTTTTTCATTAGTCCAACTGGAACTCTTGTATTGTTTTGCAGTCTGAAGTCACACACACCATGCAGCCTTCACTTGCATACCCAGCACAAGTACGTGTTTTTTCCTCTGAAGTCTGAAAGCAATAGCAAATTAGTTCAATGTGTTATCTAGAAAACATTGTCACTTTCAGAGCCTTTCCTTGTGCATCTCATTTTATTCCTATGAATAATTTTGCTAAAATTCATGCAATCCTAGGTCATCCAAAAACCAGAGCTTTTATAACTCATGGTGGAGCCAGTGGCATCTACGAGGCGATCTACCATGGGGTCCCTATGGTTGGCATTCCATTGTTTGCCGATCAACCTGATAACATTGCTCACATGAAGGCCAAAGGAGCAGCTGTGAGATTGGACTTCGACACAATGTCGAGTACAGACTTGGTGAATGCCCTGAAGACAGTAATTAATGATCCTTTGTGAGTAGAACAATATTTTTCACTAGGTGGTATTTATAGATAGCTTCTCTTGTCAATAGCGAGTGTGAGCTTCATCCTTTTTATAAGAGAGTAATTCTGAAAGAATTTAAATGATTTAACCAACCTGAAATCTGCTTTTATTTTTTATCTGTTATTTAAAAATTGTATTTGAAACCCATATGTCTAATGAATAGCCAGTTAGTGAAACAATTTTCTACACAAAAATAATTTTAAAATGATATAGATAATATAAAAAAATATATTTCTTAAAATTTTGACATAATGAATCCATAGTAGAAAGGATGAATAAATGAAATAATATAATAAATATTTTAATTAAATATCTAAAATGCCTCAGAACATGATGATTTTCCGGCTGAAAAATTAACTTTTATTATTATCACTATTGTAATGGACTTGAAATTGAGATTTAATTTTGATACCATAAAATCCTCTTCTTTGTGGTATAAACTCCAAATATATTTATTATGTTTACAGAGTCATGAAGCCATCATTATCCCATAATTTTAGAACATTTTTATTAGCACAAAAGAAACTGCAATAACACAGAAGTCACTTCCTATGACCACTCTGCCCTAGTCTAACACTAATTTGTTTTCGTTCTCTAGAGATTATTCTCTCTAGAGAAATTTCATATAAATGGAATTATACAGTTTAAGGTGCTGTGTAAATGACATTTCACCTAGCTTAATTTTTTGTTGTTTTTTATGGTGTTTGTTTTATTCATGTTGTTGTCTGTTTTAATACTTCATTTCTTTTTATAGCCATTTACTATTTTTTAGTAAGGATATGTCATATTTTAGTTGTTAACTTCTCAGTTCATTGGCCTTTTGTTTGTTTCCAATTGTGGTTACTAGGAATATTGCTACACAAGTTTTTGCATAACCCTGTTTTCCTTTCTTTTGGGTTGATACTACAAGTGGAATTGCTGGCTCATGTGGGAACTGTATGTTTATGAAGAACTGCTAAACTGTCTTCCAAAGTACTTGTTTCATTCATCACTACCACCAGCAGTACAACATGGTTACAATTCCTCCATACTTTTGCCAAACGTGTTGTTATCTGTCTTTTAGTTACAGCCTTCTTAGTGGGTGTAAAATGATCTCTCATCCTGGTCTCGGATTGCAATTTGTATGTCTTCTTTGAAAACATGTCTACTACAATCCTTGAAACATTTTTAAACTTTGCTATTTGTCTTATTAAGTTTTAAGAACTATTTATGTATTATGGGTCATATCAGATATATACTTTTTAAATATTTTGTCCCATTATTGGTGAACTAAATTTTCCTTTTTGATAATGGTCGTTGAAACACACACAAAAAAATTTTAAGTTAAATTTTTAATATTTTATTTTTTCATACCTAAAGATATCAATGTGCAAAATTCCTTGCAGAGTCCAGCTACCATCGATTCAGCATTTATAACTACTATCAATAATGCTTTTAAATAAGGAAGGTATCATCTAAAGGAATACTTTAA
Organism: Macaca thibetana thibetana; assembly: GCF_024542745.1. Lineage (NCBI taxonomy): Eukaryota > Metazoa > Chordata > Mammalia > Primates > Cercopithecidae > Macaca > Macaca thibetana. The sequence goes on along the minus strand of NC_065582.1, from coordinate 121,152,244 downwards.
AAATACTTCATCACAAAAAAAGAAGGTTAATGAATGATAAAAACACCTTTAAAGAAGATAGGAAATAATTGAAAAGAAACACAAACCAACTTGGACAAATAAAATATATATATATAAAGCAAACTGGTAGATTTAAACGTGATTATACAAATACTTTCACTCAATCTAAACAGACTTAAAAAAAAGAGCAAATAATGGGTAAAGACATAAAACATTTGAAGAACACAATTAACAAATGGAATCTTATAATGTAAAATGATACACACACAATCCCATATGTACATATACAATACACATGTATGTATTATATATATCAACTGGAAGACACATTTTCTTAGAGGATGTCGAATAGTTATTTGAAGTGATATGTGGTGGGCAATAACTCAAGACTTAGTAAATATAATAAGATTTAATGTCATAGAAACTGTATGATGCAGTCATAGTGGAAGTGAGGGAGGTTATAAAAACTATAACTAACATATCTTTAAATTTTAGAGATAAAAAATACACTTCAAAAAATGTTAAAGTCAAGAAGTGGATCATAATTATGCATCTACTTTTATCTCAGCAATTCTACTCTCAATTATATACCCAAGAGATATGTATAAATATATAAATATAACACCATCTAGAAGAATGTTTATGACAGAATTATCAATAGTGTCTAAAAATTGTTAGCAACCCAAATATGTATTAATCACAAAATGAAGAAATAATTTGTGCTTTCTCAATCAACAAAATACTACACAGCAATGGAATTACAGAAGAACTGCTACATTAATAAAAGACACTAATGAGTACATATTATATCATTTAATACATAAACAAGCAAAACTAATGTATACTACTCAGGTCAGGCTAATACTTAATTGGAGGACAACAGTAGTGACTAAATGGATCAGAAAAAGAGAATGATTCTAGGCAGGTTGTGATATCCTATACCACAGTCTGAACAGTAGGTAAGTAGATATCTTCACCTCAAAATAATGTTCAAGATGATCTTATATTTTTGAACTATTCACTTAGTGTATGTATATTTATCTTTTGTATTTAATATTTAAATGTTTATTTTATGAGATATATAATGCATTTTAAAATTCTAGGAATCAAATAGCAAAATAAGCACAGAAAATAGAGAAAATCCTAGAGTTTCCATGATAGTGTGGTCAGTAAAAGCCTCTCTTAGAAGTAACATTAGAAGGAAGCCATAGAAAGGGAGAGAAGCATGCCTTGGGTTGTAGCAAGAGAGAATACTCCAAGAGCAGGAGAGAGGGAAAAAAAATGTGTAACGTGCTAAGAACACATTTGGGAGCTTAAAGAAAAATAGAAGGCCAGTCTAGAAGACAGTGTGCAGGGGGAAAGTGTTAGGAAAAGAGCTTGCCAGTGTCTAACAATGTAGGGTTCTGTAGACCAAATAACAGAGTTGGATTTTATTCTTTAAATAATGAGTAGCCAAGCCAAAATCTTAATCAGGGGAGTGCTATAAACTGACTTTAATTAAAAAAATCATTCTGGCTACAGGGTGGGAAACAGTAGGAGACAAAAGAGTAATGTAGAATCATAGTGACTAGCTATGAGGCGTGTCACTCACCATGACACAATTACTTTTTAGGAACTTAGAGATGATAATTCTCATATTGCATTTTCACAGTCTTTCCTACAGCACTTCAAATGGTTCACGATGTTGAGCACGTTCTCCATATGTCTGCTTGAGAACTAACAGTGCAATTGAATTGTTCATAATACAAAGGATAAATGCTTAAGGGATGAATATCCTATTTTCCATGATGTGATAGTTTCACATTGTATCAAAACAACTCATATACCCCATAAATATAGACCCCATTAATATGTACCCACAAAAACTTAAAATTAAACAATTAAAAGCAAATTAAAAAGCCTTATATTTTCTCTGTTTCAAAATAATTAACTTTCTCACCTAACATTCAATTTCTACTTTAGAAAATATTTGTCAATGAGAAAAGTCCAATTTAAAAGCCAAACTTTCTATGATGACTCAAATTAAATTACACGAATTCTATGTCAATTCTTTGACATTTACTTTGAACTATTTGACACTTTAAAAGCCTTTCATAAACTTGATATGCACAGACACATTAACTTACTTTCAGTATTAGCAAGGGAGGAGATCACTCCTCATATTGTTTTATGCCCAATTTCTGCCTCCAAAGAAAAAAGAAGTAAAAACTAAAAGGCAGAAATGAAATGCACAAGCAAAGAGCCTGTTGCCACACTCTGGGCCTGGTAGTTAAAGATCAACCCCTGACCTAACTGGTAATGTTATCTATAGATTCCAGCATTTTATGGAAAAGCGTTGTAAAAATCCCTGTCCTCTTCTGTTCCGTTCTGATTACTGATGCATGCAGCTCCCAGTCACGTACGCACTGCTTGCTCAATCGATCACTACCCTCTCACGTGGACCCCTGTAGAGTTGTGAGTCCTTAAAAGGGACAGCTCACTTGGAGAGCTCAGCTCTTGAGACAGGAGCCTTGCTGATCCTCCCAAATGAATAAACCCCTTCCTTCTTTAACTCGGTGTCTGAGAGGTTTTGTAAACATCTCTTCCTGCTACATTAGTATCTTTATTTTTATCCTTCAGATACAAAGAGAATGTTATGAAATTATCAAGAATTCAACATGATCAACCAGTGAAGCCCCTGGATCGAGCAGTCTTCTGGATTGAATTTGTCATGCGCCACAAAGGAGCTAAACACCTTCGGCCTGCAGCCCATGACCTCACCTGGTTCCAGTATCACTCTCTGGATGTGATTGGGTTCCTGCTGGCCTGTGTGGCAACTGTGATATTTATCATCATGAAATGTTGTCTGTTTTGTTTCTGGAAGTTTGCTAGAAAAGGAAAGAAAGGAAAAAGTGATTAGTTGTATCTGAGATTTGAAGTTGGAAAATCTGATAGATGAGACTACTTCAGCTTATTCCAGGAAGAAAGGTTATGATGCAGGATTTCTTTCTTCTTGTGACCAAAAAATAAAAATAAAAATAAAAATAAAAAATTTTTCAAAATTTACTTTGTCAAATAAAATTTGTTTTTCAAAGATTTACCACCCAGTTAATGGTTAGAAATATTTTGTACAAATGAAGAAAACACTCGGGAAAACATAAAATAATGTAAATCCATATGAACTTGTACTGAAATTTGTTGAACTTATATTGAAATTTGTTGTTCTAATTCATAGTTTATACAAAAAATATCTACTCAGCTTAACTATATTTCACACATTCTACATAAACAAAAGAACATGAAGAAGTCCACTGACAGTATCAGGGCGGTTTTGCACATACTCAGAATAATTTGGCTTCATTTTGAACAGGATTGCATTGTTTTAACGGCTACTAAAGAAACTATTACATAGTGAAATTGTGTGGAAAGTCTCTCTTCCTTTTGATATTTTAAGATGAGTAGTATTGCCATCAACGGAACAAAGCTGGATGGAGAATGACTTTGATGAATGGAGAGAAGAAGGCTTCAGTCGATCAAACTTCTCAGAGTTAAAGGAAGAACTATGTAACCAGTGTAAAGAAAGTAAAAACCTTGAAAAAAGGATGTATGAATGGATAACTAGAATAATCAATGCAGAGAAGACCTTAAAAGAACTGATACAGATGAAAACCACAACACGAGAACTATGTGACAAATGCACAAGCTTCAGTAACTGACTCAATCAACTGGAAGAAAGAGTATCAGCAATTGAAGATCAAATGAATGAAATGAAGTGAGAAGAGAAGTGTAGAGAAAAAAGAGTAAAAAGAAATGAACAAAGCCTCCAAGAGATATGGTCTTTATGTGAAAAGACCAAATCTATGTCTGATTGGTATGCCTGAAAGTGATGGGGAAAATGGAACCAAGTTGGAAAACACTCTGCAGGATATGATCCGGGAGAATTTCCCCAATGTAGTAAGGCAGGCCAACATTCAAATTCAGGAAATACAGAGAATGCCACAAAGATACTGCTTGAGAAGAGCAACTCCAAGACACGTAATTGTGAGATTCATCAAAATTGAAATGAAGGAAAAAATCTTAAGGGCAGCCAGAGAGAAAGGTCGGTTTCAGCACAAAGGGAAGCCCATCAGACTAAGAGCAGATCTCTCGGCAGAAACTCTCCAAGCCAGAAGGGAGTGGGGGCCAATATTCCATATTTTTCAAGAAAAGAATTTTCAACCCAGAATTTTGTGTCCAGCCAAACTATGTTTCAGAAGTGAAGGAGAAATAAAATCCTTTACACACAAGCAAATGCTTAGAGATTTTGTCACCACCAGGCCTGCCCTACAAGAGATTCTGAAGGAAGCACTAAACATGGAAAGAAGGAACATCAGGTATCAGCCATTGCAAAAACATGCCAAAATGTAAAGTCCATTGATGCTAGAAAGAAACTGCATCAACTAGTGAGCAAAATAACCAGCTAATATCATAATGTCAGGATCAAGTTCACACATAGCAATATTAACCTTAAATGTAAATGGACTAAATGGTCCAATGAAAAGACACAGACTGGCAAATTGGATAAAGAGTCAAGACTCATCAGTTTGCTGTATTCAGGAGACCCATCTCACATGCAGAAACACAAATAGGCTCAGAATAAAGGGATGGAGGAAAATCTACCAAGGAAATGGAAAACACAAAATGGCAGTGGTTGCAATCCTAGTCTCTGATAAAACAGATTTTAAACCATCAAAGATCAAAAGAGACAAAGAAGGCCATTATATAATGGTAAAGGGATCAATTCAGCATGAAGAGCTAACTATCCTAAATATGTATGCATCCAATACAGGAGCACTCAGATTCATAAAGCAAGTCCTTAGAGACTTACAAAGAGACAGACTCCCATACAATAATAATGGGAGACTTTAACACCCCACTGTCAACATTAGACAAATCAACAAGACAGAAAGTTAACAAGGATATCCAGTAATTGAACTCATCTCTGCACCAAGCGAACCTAATAGACATCTACAGAAATCTCCACCCCAAATCAATAGAATGTACTTTCTTCTCAGCACCATGTCACACTTATCCAAAACTGTCTGCATAGTTGGAAGTAAAGCACTCCTCCACAAATGGAAAAGGAACAGAAATTATAACAAACTGTCTCTCAGACCATAGTGCAATCAATCTAGAACTCAGGACCAAGAAACTCTATCAAAACCACTCAACTACATGGAAACTGAACAACCTGTTCCTGAATGACAACTGGGTACATAATTAAATGAAGGCAGAAATAAAGATGTTCTTTGAAACCAATGAGAACAAAGATACATCATACCAGAATCTCTGGGACACATTTAAAGCAGTATGTAGAGGGAAATTTGTAGCACTAAATGCCCACAAGTGAAAGCTGGAAAGATCTAAAATTGACACCCAAACATCACAATTAAAAGAACTAAAGAAGCAAGAGCAGACACATTCAACAGCTAGCAGAAGGCAAGAAATAACTAAGATCAGAGCAGAACTGAAGGAGATAAAGACAAAAAACCCTCCAGAAAAATCAGTGAATCCAGGAGCTGATCTTTTGAAAACATCAACAAAACAGACCAATAGGAAGACTAACAAAGAAGAAAAGAGAAAAGAACCAAATAGATGCAAAAAAAAAAAAAAAAAAAAAATGATAAAGGGGATATCACCACCAACCACATAGAAATAAAAACTACCATCAGAGAAGACTATAAACACCTCTATGCAAATAAACTAAAAAATCTAGAAGAAATGCATAATTTCCTGGACACTTACACTCTCCCAAGACTAAACCAGGAAGAAGCTGAATCCCTGAATAGATCAATAGCAGGCTCTGAAATTGAGGCAATAATTAATAGCCTATCAACCAAAAGAAGTCCAGGACTAGAGGATTCACAGCCGAATTCTACCAGAGGTACAAGGAGGAGTCGGTACCATTCCTTCTGAAACTATTCAAATCAATAGAAATAGAGGGAATCCTCCCTAACTCATTTTACGAGGCCAACATCTTTCTAATACCAAAGCCTGACAGAGATACAACAAAAAAAGAGAATTTTAAACCAATATCTCTGATGAACATTGATGCAAAAATCCTCAATAAAATGCTAGCAAACCAAGTCAGCAGCACATCAAAAAGTGTATCCACCATGATCAAGTGGTCGTCATCCCTGGGATGCAAGGCTGATTCAACATATGCAAATGAGTAAACATATTCCAGCATATAAACAGAACCAAAGACAAAAACCACATGATTATCTCAGTAGATGCAGAAAAGACCTTTGATAAAATTCAACAGCCCTTCCTGCTAAAAACTCTCAATAAATTCAATAGTAAAGACTTGGAATCAACCCAAATGTCCATCAGTGACAGACTGGATTAAGAAAATGTGGCACATATACACCACAAAATACTATGCAGCCATAAAAAAGGATGAGTTTGTGTCCTTTGTAGGGACATGGATGCAGCTGGAAATCATCATTCTTAGCAAACTATCACAAGAACAGAAAACCAAACACCACATATTCTCACTCATAGGTGGGAACAGAACAATGAGATCACTTAGACTCGGGAAGGGGAACATCACACACTGGGGCCTATCATGGGGAGGGGGGAGGGGAGAGAGATTGCATTGGGAGTTATACCTGATGTAAATGACGAGTTGATGGGTGCTGACGAGTTGATGGGTGCAGCACAGCAACATGGCACAAGTATACATATGTAACAAACCTGCACGTTATGCACATGTACCCTAGAACTTAAAGTATAATAATAATAATAATAATAATAATTCAGTATTGATAGAACATATCTCAAAATAATAAGAGCTATTTATGACAAACCCACAGCCAATATCATACTGAATGGGCAAAAACTAGAAGCATTCCCTTTGAAAACCAGCACAAGACAGGTATGCCCTCTCTCACCACTCCTATTCAACATAGTGTTGGAAGTTCTGGCTAGGACAATCAGGCAAGAGAAAGAAATCAAGGGTATTCAGTTAGGAAAAGAAGAAGTCAAATTGTCCCTGTTTGCAGACGACATGATTGTATATTTAGAACACCCCATTGTCTCCCCCCAAAATCTCCTTAAGTTGATAAGCAACTTCAGCAAAGTCTCAGGATTACAAAATCAATGTGCAAAAATCACGAGCATTCTTATACACCATAACAGACAAACAGAGAGCCAAATCATGAATGAACTCCCATTCACAATAGCTTCAAAGAGAATAAAATAGCTAGGAATCCAACTTACAAGGGATGTAAAGGACCTCTTTAAGGAGAACTACAAACCACTGCTCAGTGACATAAAAGAAGACACAAACAAATGGTAGAACATACCATGCTCATGGATAGGAAGAATCAATATTGTGAAAATGGCCATAGTGCCAAAGGTAATTTATAGATTCAATGCCATCCCCATTAAGCTACCAATGACTTTCTTCACAGAATTGGAAAAAAACTGCTTTAAAGTTCATATGGAACCAAAAAAGACATCACATTGCCAAAACAATCTTAAGCCAAAAGGACAAAGCTGGAGGCATTACACTACCTGACTTCAAACTATACAATAAGGCTACAGTAAACAAAACATCATGGTACTGGTACCAAAACAGAGATACAGACCAATGGAACAGAACAGAGCCCTCAGAAATAATACCACACATCTACAGGCATCTGTTATTTGACAAATCTGATGAAAACAACTAATGGGACAGGATTCCCTATTTAATAAATGATGCTGAGACAATTGGCTAACAATAAGTAGAAAGCTGAAACTGGATCCTTTCCTTACTCCTTATATGAAAATTAATTCTAGATGGATTAGAGACTTAAATGTTAGACCTAAAACCATAAAAACCCTATAGGAAAACCTAGGTAATACCATTCAGGACATACACATGGGCAAGGACTTCATGTCTAAAACACCAAAAGCAACAGAAGCAAAAGCAAAAATTGACAAATGGGATCTAATTAAACTGAATAGCTTCTACACAGCAAAGGAAAATACCATCAGAGTGAACAGGCAACTTGAAGAATGGGAGAAAATTTTTGCAATCTACTCATCTGACAAAGGGCAAATATCCAGAACCTACAAAGAACTCAAACAAATTTATAAGAAAAAAACAACCCCATCAAAAAGTGGGCAAAGGATATGAACAGACTCTTCTCAAAAGAAAACATTCATACAGCCAACAGACACATGAAAAAATGCTCATCATCACTGGCCATCAGAGAAATGCAAATTAAAACCACAATGAAATACCATCTCACACCAGTTAGAATGGCAGTCATTAAAAAGTCAGGAAACAACAGGTGCTGGAGAGGATGTGGAGAAATAGGAACATTTTTACACTGTTGGTGGGACTGTAAACTAGTTCAACCATTGTGGAAAACAGTATGGCGATTCCTCAAGGATCTAGAACTAGAAACACCATTTGACCCAGCCATCCCATTACTGTGGATATACCCAAAACATTATAAATCATGCTGCTATAAAGACACATGCACACGTATATTGATTGCGGCACTATTCACAATACAATGACTTGGAATCATCCCAAATATCCATCAGTGACAGACTGGATTAAGAAAATGTGGCACATATACACCATGGAATATTATGCAGCCATAAAAAAGGATGAGTTTGTGTCTTCTGTAGGGACATGGATGCAGCTGGAAACCATCGTTCTCAGCAAACTATCGCAAGAACAGAAAACCAAATACTGCATGTTCTCACTCATAGGTGGGAATTGAACAATGAGATCACTTGGAAACAGGAAGGGGAACATCACACACCGGGTCCTATTGTGGGGAGGTGAGGGAAGGGATAGCATTAGGCGAGACACCTAATGTAAATGACAAGTTAATGGGTGCAGCACACCAACATGGCACATGTATACATATGTAACAAACTGGCCCATTGTGTACATGTACCCTAGAACTTAAAGTATAATTTAAAAAAAAATAAATAAACAAAAAAAATAATGTTGAATATTGGCTACAGATCTCTGTTGGCTTCCGGGATTTTGGATCAGAAGTCCATTGTTAGTCTGATGAGCTTCCCATTGTATGTAATTTTGCCTTTCTCTCTAACTGTCCTTTAAATTTATTTTTATTTTGACTTTAGAGAATCTGATAATTGTTTGTCTTGGGGATGACCTTCTCATGGATTATCTCACTGGGGTTTTCTGCATTTCTAAATTTGAATATTGGCCTCTCTAGCTAGATGGGAAAAGTTCTCATGGATGATATCCTGAAGCATGCTTTCCAAGTTGTTTTCATTGTCCTCATCTGTTTTAGATACACCAATTACTCTTAAAGTTTTGTTCATTCATTTTTATTTTTTTTCTCTGTTATTGCCCACCTGTTTTATGGCAGAAAGCCTGTCTTAAAGCTCTGATACTCATTTTTCAGTTGATTTATTTTGTTATTAATACCTGTCATTGCATTATAAAAGTCTTTTGGTGTTGTTTTCAACTCTATCAGGTAGGTTACGTTTTCTCTTTACAGGCTACTTTGTTAACTTCTGCAATGTTTTATTATTATTTTTAGCTTTCTTGCATTGGGTTACATTATGCTCCTTTAGCTCAGCCAACTTTGTTTGTATCCCTATATTGAATTTTACTTCTGTCATTTCAGCCATCTTAGCCTCAGCCCAGTTCCAAACCCTTGCTGGAGAGGTGATGCTGTAATTTGGATGAAAGAATGCACTCTGTCTTTTTGAGTTTTCACTGTTCTTGCACTGATTCTTTCTTATTTTTGTGGGCTTATCTGCCTTCAGTTTTTGAGGTTGCTGACCTTTGGGGTTTTTTTTTGTTTTTTTTTTGTTTGTTTGTTTGTTTTTTTTTTCTTTTATTCTATTTGATTGCCTTGAGGGTTTGTTTGTGATATAAGGTGGATTCAGCCAACTGGCTTTGTTTGTAGAGGGAGCAGTCTTCAATTCCCAGTTCCTGGACTGTATGCTTTAACTCTGGTGGACTTGCATTGAGCCCCAGCTTTGTTCTCTGCCTTTTCAAGGCTTTAAGCCTACGACACTAGGGCGATCAAGGTGTGGCAACTGCAGCAGAGTGCTACTGAGTGCAGGAGTATCTGCCTCTTTCTGAGTGTTCACCACAGTGGCAGAAGCAAAGCAGTTGGAAGGGGAGTGGAAGGCCCCTGCTGTAGACTGTGTTATGTCACACTGGAGGTGGTGTTTGTTTAGAGTGGGGTGGTTGCCAGCACAAGTCTGGGTGCCTTCTCTTTGCCCTGCAAGCAGAAGTGATCACTGAAGGTATGGGAGGCTCCCCTGTCCTCTGTGCAACATCAGCAAAAAGGTGGGCACTGGCCGGACAGGGATTTCTGGTTCTGTGCCCATCAAGACTCTGCCTGCAATGCTGCAAAGACTGTCAGGGTGATTTGAGTGAATGTGGTCGGTGGGGGGGGCATGGAGGGATGCACTGCACTCCTGTGTGCTGCTGGGTCAGGTACAGCAAATCCCACCCATGCAGACATGCACTCAGCAAAGTGGTGTGAGGAGTTTCTGTAGGCTCAGGGGAAGCTGCAGTATGGGAGGGAACATGCAGACTCGTGCACAGTGGTAGGGGCTGCCTCAGTGGAACTCTCTATCAGTCAGGCCTGTTCCTCTGTTGCAGAAACTATGGTGTGGGACCCCAGGACACCCAAGACTGCCCTGTGAGTAGGTATGACAAGACTGGGACTCCAGGAGAGAGTAGAAGATCAAGGAGTGTTCAAATCAGACCAGCCTCATCTGATGTGCAGGATCACCATGCAGGGATCGGGTCTGACTCTTACCCAATGGCTAGGGTCTCTTATTCATGAAAGTTGAACTTAGAGAGATGGCCACACTTTGCTACAGATTCTCCTGCACCCACCCCTCTGGGCTCCACATCAATTGGCTTGCTGCTTTTCTACTTTGTTTGCTATGTCTTCATCTCAGAGAGACACAAGTCAGCAGTGGCTCAGTGTGTTTGCTCTTTTATTGGTCCAAAGGAGGCAAGGAAACTTCCATTTCAGAGGCAGAGGCAGTGGTTGAGAGGCTTTCTGTTGCCCCAGGGGCTCTCTCCAAGGAATTTCAAGTTGCTACTAGCTAGATATATTGGGCAGGTGTTGGCTAGAGACCCAGTCCTGGAAGATGTGCCTGATGAGGACATACAAGAGCAGGCAACCACATTACACTCTGGTCATTTTTCTGTAGGGCTGCTGTGGTATGCTAGGGGCCCACTCCAGTCACTAGTCACTTCAGATTTTCTAGTACCTGGAGGTATCACCAGTGAAGGCTGAGAAACAGGAAAGATGGAAGCCTGCCCTGTTCTCTGGTAGCTCCATCTCAGTGAGATATGGATCTGTTTCTGGCACAAACAACCTCTAAGAGGTGGCTGGAGACCCCTGTTGGGAGATCAGATTCCTAGTCAGAAGGAATGGTATCAGGGACTTGCTTATTTAGTCTAGCCACATTATCATAAAGCAGCTGTGCTGTCCTGGTGTATACTTCAGCCCCTGTTACCTTGGACACTCCAAAGCTAGAAGGCTGGAATGGCTAAGTTGCCCAAACAGCAAAGATGACAGCCTGCCCTGTCCCCTGGGGTCTCTTTACCAGGGATGCCTGGAAACTCTGTCAGCTGGTGAATACCAGTGGTGGTAGCCAAATATCCCTGTTGGGAGACTCCACCCATTAATGAGGACAAGGGTCAGGAACTCAATTAAAAAAGCAATCTGGCCCCATTTTTTTGTGCTTGCTGTGTTCTTCTGGTGTATGATTTTCATCCCAGTCAGCTTGGGCTCTTCCAAGCTTACGGACTGGAATTGATGAGTCACTCAAACAGCAAAGATGCCGGCCCATACCTCTTTCTGGGAGCTCTGCCACAGGGAGTTTTCAAATCTTTGTAGACCCAAGAACACTGATGGGAGTGGCTGGAGTCCCACCCAATGAAGAGGAACAAAATCTGGTAGCTGCTAAAAGAAGCACTCTGGCAATGTTTTTGTAGAACAGACGTGCAGCAACTAGTGGTTTCCTTCCACCACCAGTATATTTGAACTCTCCAAAGCTTGAAGGGCAGAACAGCTAAGTTACCCAAACAGCAAAAATGGCAGCCCGCTCTGCACATCACACCTCAGCTGAAGGTGCTGTATATAAATTATATGTAAGCAAAGTATGTAAAAATCATTGGAAACATGTTTCATTATTTTATCTTTAGTTCTGTGTCAAACAAAATACAGAAACATGAACCTCTCATGGTTATGTTTCTGGAAACTCTTCTAAAATAAATTACATAAGACAAGTGATGTGTCCATACAAGAACATTGATATTTGCTCAACGATAGCACTTATAAAAGGGACATTAACACACTTGGGTAAACAGGTCATCTACCTTCATTTATCTTCTTGCCACATACATGCTCAGACTGTTAATCTAATGATAATATATTAACTTTGAAGTGTAAAAGTTACATTTGAGCTTCGTGATTGATTTATCCATGGATATAACCATAAGAAATGACAGAAAGAAACAGCAAATGGGAAAAAGTGATTTATCCATGGATATAACCATAAGAAACAACAGAAAGAAACAGCAAATGGGAAAAAGCATTGCATTGCACCAGGACGTGTATGAAGTAGATTTCAGTGTTTTTGGTGATACAGCTGACTTGTTACATTAGTTCTGGGAGTTATGGAAAGATACTGGTGTGGCCCACAGATTTCAGTCATTGGATGAATATAGAGACAATTCTGGATGAGCTTGTCCAGAGGGGTCATGAGGTGACTGTATTGGCATCTTCAGCTTCCATTTTTTAATCCCAACAGCCCATCTACTCTTAAACTTGAAGTTTATCCTGCATCTTTAACTAAAACTGACTTTGAGGATACCATCATGGTCAGACCTTCCAAAAAACACATTTTGGTCATATTTTTCACAACTACAAGAAATCATCTGTACATTTAATGACACAATTAGAAAGCTCTGTAAGGATGGAGCTTCAAATAAGAAATTTATGAAGAATCTACAGGAGTCAAAATTTGATGCTGTTCCTGCAGATGCGATTGTTCCCTGTGGGGAGCTGCTGGCTGCGCTATTTAACAAACCCTTTGTGTACAGTCTCCCCTTCTCTGCTGGCTACACACTTGAAAAGCATAGTGGAGGATTTCTATTTCCACTTTCCTACATACCTGTTGTTATGTCAGAATTAAGTGACCAAATGACTTTCATGGAGAGGATAAAAAAATATGATCTATGTGGTTTATTTCCCATATTGGTTCCAAATATTTAATATGAAGAAGTGGGATCAGTTTTCCAGTGAAGTTCTAGGTAAATAAATTTTTCAATTGGTAACATGGAGATCAACTTTCCTGTGTCTTTGATGCTGAGCTTATATAAAGCAATAAAATCAGGGTACTTGGTGTTTTAAATTTGTTTTTGTTTTGTTTGTTTGCTTTTGGTGGAGTCTGTCTCTGTCTTCCAGGCTGGAGTGCAGTGATCCAATCTCAGTTCACTGCTAGGATTACAGGAATGTGTCAGCACACTTGCCTAATTTTTTGTATTTTTAGTAGGTAGGGGGTTTCACCATGTTGGGCAGGCTGGTCTCAAACTCCTGACCTCAAGTGATATGCCTGCCTCGGCCTTCCAAAGTGCTGGGATTACAGGCATGAACCACCACACGGGACTGGTAGTGGAGTTTTTGTAAGTGAATTTATGAAATGAAAACACAAGATGATCTATCAATTGTACAAATATTATAGCAAAGTTTAAATTATAAGGTCAGTTAAAACCTTGTGGCCATTGCTCACACAGAACATTCTAGGAAGTCATAAACCTGTAAATTAGTGCACCTAATATTTCTTTAAGCAATCACACATCTGTTTTACTATTAATTATTTTCATTTTAGAAAAAGTCAGACCCATCCACAAACATCTTACTGAATGCATACATGTAGATTGAGTAGTTACTCAATTTTTTACAACAACTATCTATGCAACATTGCAGAAATTATTTTTCCTTGTATACCTCAGTTTCCTTATTCTGGATTTAAAATATGTCCCTATGTCACCAGAAGGTTTCCTTCACAGTTGAGAGAAATAATGCTTCTATCTCAAATGCCAAAACCACTAAGCATAATTTGTGGTTTCTAATGTCTCTACATTCCTTCACTAAAAGATTGGAAATTATTTATTTTAAGACCAATCATCTTGTTGAAGTCTGAACATTGTTATATCTCTATGGTTTTTTTTTTTTTTGAAACTATGTGTATTATAAAATATGAGCCATATTAAGGTTGGGTACAAATCTCTATTTGAATAATTTCTCAAAATTTTCTATCTGTAATTTGCAAATATATTTACTTAAAAGCTAATATGATTAATACCCTGGCATGAATCAAAAGCAGTAGTGAGTACAAGGATTTCAGCCACACTCTCAAAATACCCAAAGTTCACTTGAATGACCAAAAATAAAAGGATTAGCTTAATGAATTGTGGAAATGAGACTATTTCTTAGAAAATTGTTTTTATGGGTACAGCAGAATTAGTTGATCGTGGAGCTCGAAGGGTTGTTTAAATGTTTATATGCTACTATTGAAGTTTTAAAGGGTAAAGAAATGGATGTTTACTTCTCTCTAGATTATTTTAGTAATTGGTTAAAAATTGTGAGTATTCTGATGTAACATTGGCTATGATGTAGTTGACCCTCAAAATTCTATTATCACTTTGCTTTTCTTATAAATACACACAGGCAAAATATATACTACATAAAAATTAAATTATGCTTATAATATTTGACTATATGTTTATGTATTTCAAAGTACAGACACTTTGCCTACATTTTTGCCTACATTATTCTAATCCCTTACTGAAAATTATGTAATGGTATTATCTTGTGTCATCCATCTTTCCTTTCCTTGTTCTTCTCAGGAATACCAACTACCTTATCTGAGACAACGGGGAAAGTTGACATATGACTTACTCAAAACTCCTGGGATTTTCAATTTCCTCATCCAGTCTTACCAAATGTTGATTTTGTTGGAGGACTGCACTGCAAACCTGCCAAATCCTTACCTACGGTAAAGATAATTTTGTTGGTTTTGTATTATTGGCTTTGAAATTTTAGTAGGAATAATTCTACAGTCTTCATGCAGAGTGTTTGAGTTACACAGAAAGAAAGATGGGCAGTGGGCAGGGTAAAGCAGATACCAATTAGGAACTTGTGTACATGTTAACTTGCTGATACCATCACAAGTACGTGAGTTTCATCATTATTATAGATAGAGAGGGATACTAAGAAGACTTTGAAAATAGGGTTGGTTAAATTTAAGCCTTGATTATGCAACACATAAGAAGGTATTGATCATTCGTTAAAAGAATGTTTATAAAAAGTTTAACACAAACCACAGGCAAGAGGAAAAACGTAGACACAGTTTCTGTCCCCACACACATTACATTCTGTTTCAAAAGACAGAATATGTGCAAGTAATAAAAATTGTGCAAAAGCTTTTATCTCAAGGAAAAATCCAATGCCAAGATAGCATCAGTGGAGATACTAGAAAGTGTCCTGGACTCACTGATAATGAAGCTGAGAGCTGAACAATGTGCAGAAATTGGTGAAATAATGAGAGGTGAGGAAAACACAAAAAAGAAAAGAAGGTAAAGTATTGAGGAAAGTTCTCAAGACTCTAAGTTGAGTTTGCAGGGAAAGGCTGAGTGAGAATCAGACGATGCTGAGAGGCAAGTTAGAGCCAGATACTTATTAGGAGCTAATTTATTTATTAAGCACATTTGAGAACTACTAAAAAGAGTTAGGAAATGAAGATATATGATAAGGTAATTTAAAAAAAAAAGAAAGAAAGAAAGAGCAGACCATTTGGGAAATTTTGCATGGAATCTGGTAGCAGATGATGGAAAACTGAACTACAATGTTGATAGAAATAATCATGCCTACATTTACAGTAATACTACCCACTTCATATTGTGTTTTGTGGAAAAAAAAAGTTAATACAGAAAAAACACTAAAAATGTCTCTGTTATATATTCAGTGAGAGAGAAATATTAATTTTGCAATTATGATGATTTTGTTATGATTGCTAACACTACTAATTACCTAACATGTGCAAGTCACTTGAGATATCATTCTTCATTTAACAGAACCAGATTGTTCAGCACATCAAGATTATATTCTCTTGAAGAGTCGTGGATGACAGATATATTGTGGACTTGAATAAAAATAGACATACTAGTTTTGCCAGTAAGATGGGAAAGCTGCACATGTGCCCTAGAATTTAAAGTGTAATAATAATAATAAATGAAAGGAATTCTGAAATTCTACTGTAAGTGATGCAGATCTTAAATATTCTAACTTAAAAGAATAACTCAGTGATATAAATGTGTACCCCTAATAATATTTGCAGCTAAATCCAGTGTTCACTTGATTTTATTCAAGAATGTAACTCATTCTACTCTGAGATACCAGAGTTTTACATCTTAGATCAGAAACATGTCCTATTATAGAAGGTGTTTTCAGTCTTACGACGAGCAACTCAGTACAGCCTCCTGGTGGAACTTGTGTCTAGACACCAAAGCTCCCTACAGAGAAGCATGGAGGAAATGAACGATGCACTTATTATAAATGCCAAATAGTTTCTATCACTTGTATCTGTATAGTAGTAAACTTAGTTTACAATAAGGAAAGAATTCTACTTAGAAGATGATATTCTTTTCAAAGGAACACAAGACCCTCATACATTTTAAATTAATATCATACTTTTAAGACATATGTAGAAAGTAAGCATTCTTTAGTACATTAATAAGCAATCTCTTAAGATTTTTGTCTATATCAAACTAAGAATTTATTCCGTGGTTAAAATACAATATCTATGTTGAATGCAAATTCTATGTGCTTTATAATTTTTGAAAGAGACTAAAGCTGAGATAAGACTGATAAAAATTCTATGCCATCCTACTTTAGTATTGAAAGATTTCCCTATTCACATTAAGGGAAAGTGATAGTGCCAATAGGAGGCAGAAGATAGTAGGAAGTGTAGAAGGACAAGAAAAAGGATGACCAGTAGTAAATAGTGATAATTACTAAGAGTAACTGTTGTTATTAAGTTGCAGAAAGATTTGAATGAAAATCAATGGTTGTAAAATGGGTTCTCTAATTGTTTATTATGTAGAGCAATTGTTAACCAAAGTTGTTTCCTTTTCAATTAAATATTAGATTGTCAGAATATGTGTGTATATTTTAAGAAAAAAAGACACTTGGCAAAATGTTTCTAGTGATTTAAAAATGCAAATAACTATTGGTTTCACAATATAGTTTCACGTAATCATACTGAGAAAAAATAAGTCAAGATGTGTGTATTTAATATTTATGGAAAATATTCATAAAATTAACTTTGGAAGTAATCCAACATCTTAAATGAAGGAATAATTTAAAACTTATACTATATGCAAATGTCTAACATGCATCATGCAGTTTAAGCTTGCCATGTAATCCAGCCTCGTATAGTTTCTGTACATTTTGGATTAGGCTTATCTGAGTGATGTTCAGGGTATGATTCAGAGAAAGAACGGCCCAGGCTGACAGACTTAGTCCAAGTTCCCACCTGCCAGGTAGATTTGGAGAAAGAGTAAAAGCAGCGTCACTTGCTGAACTGGGCCCAGCCAATGTCTGAAGCAGGAAGATTAAAGAGAAAGGATGGGGATAGATCCTGACCTGAAGGTGGATGCTGTGCTGTATAAAATATAGTCCCACAAGGAGTCAGCACTATCAGATTAACAACTCCTCCCAATGGAGGCAGCAGAAGGAATTACAGGAAGGAGTCAAAGAGAAGGAAGCCAGGTGGGGGAACAGGTTCAGATGTTCCCTCCATAGAACATAGTAGGAAACATTTTCTTCTGTATAGAATAAAATGGTGACATTTGTGTATTTGTCAATTACTTTTTAGTTCCTTATCTGATATAGTCTTCTTGTAATGACCTATACTAATGTGTTTTGCTGAAAACTCAGTTATTTTAATATTGATATAACAAGTAAAAGTTAAACACTGTAAATTATTGTTCAGTTTATGAGGATTGCTTGGGAGTTCCATAATTAGTAACTTAAACATAAAAATGTCTTGGCTATAGTAGAACATATTAATCACTGTAGTCAACACTTTGTATAACTCATTTTCTAAGTGTTAACAATCAGTTAATCAAATTCAGAAAAACACAATTTTGAATGTATTCAATAGCTCTATCTTTATTTATGATACCAAAAGGTTTCTCATTTCAATGCTGAAACAGCAACCAAAATTAGCGATACTGATAATACTCTGAATTTGTCTCAGAAATTGTCCCTTGAAATTTCTCCTCGAAGTAGTGCTTGATAATTTATAATTTGAAAGAAGTTATACATAGTCCCTTTGTAGCATTAATTTATTTCTTACAATTAGCTTATTTTATCAGCTTGCTTTTTTGTCAATCAAAGGACACAAAACTCTAATATAATAATTTATAGACAATCAGAATTATATGAAATACTTGCTATGTCACTTAAAAAATGAATAAATTAATAGTCAATGTGGAAGAAGAAAACTAGTATAAAATACATAAAACAAAATAAACATATAGGTCATTACTAAATTGTTACTGCTTATTCTCACAAGAATTATAATGAGTATTTAAATTTTTTGCATGCATATAATTTTTTATAATTTTTATGTGTTTAAAATTAAATTTATTTCATTTTTTAACTTTCATTTTAAGTTCAGGCCTACAGGAGCAGGTTTCTTACATAGATAAATCTGTGTCATGGGGGTTTGTTTTATAGATTGTTTAATCATCCAGGCATTATGACCAGTACTCATTAGTTATTTTACCCGATCTTCTCTCTCCTCCTGCTCTCCACCCTCCAATATACCCCAGCGTATGTTGTTCCCTGCTATGTTTCCATGTGTTCTCATCTTTTAGCTTCCACTTAATAGTGAGAACATGTGATATTTGGATTTCTGTTTCTATGCTAGTTTACTAAGGATAACAGCCTCCAGCTCCATCTATGTATCTGTAAAATACAAAATCTTGTGTTTTTTTTTTTATTTTCTTTTTATGGCTGCATAATATTCCATGGTGTATATGTATACCATTCCATTTCCTTTATTCAGTAAATCATTGATGGGCATTAAGATTGATTCCATATCTTTACTATTGTGAATACTACTGCTATTAATAAACATGTGTATGTGTCTTCATAAGAGAATCATTCTTCATCCTTTCCGTATATACCCAATGATGAGATTGGTGAGTTGAATTGTATTTTAGCCTCTAGGTTTTTGAGGAAGTGCCACACTGTCTTCCACAATGGTTGAACCAACTTACACTCCTACTAACAGAGTATAAGCATTCCTTTTTCTACACAATCTTACTAGCATGTACTACCTTTTGAGTTTATAATAGCCATTATGACTGGTGCAAAATAGTATCTATTGTGATTTTGATTTGCATTTCTTCAATGAGCAGTGATATTAAACTTTTTTCATATGATGGTTGGCCGCACATGGGTCTTCTTTCGAAAAGCCTAACAATTTTCCAAATACTTGAACTTTTCATCTATAATCTCATTTTTTCCAAGCTATTATTTGGAAAATCCTGATTTCCTTACATACATAACTAATTATAGAAGTTAAGAAAATGAAGTGTTGGCATTCTATTTACATCAGTCTTTGAGTAATTTTATTACCCAACATCCCTGATCTTATTTTTAATATCTTTAGTGTTCTAACATTCTATGACTTTGGAGTTCTACTCATGGAATAAGATATTTCTTTTCTGTAACAGGTTCTGTGGAGATTTGACGGGAATAGACCATATGCCTTAGGACTCAGTACTCAGGTATACAAGTGGATACCCCAGACTGACCTTCTTGGCATCACTCTGGAGTACAAATACTGAATATATTAGTAATAGCCCATTAGAGCATTAATTATTAATGATGAAATAAGGTTGTTGAAAATGTATTATGGAAAAACCTAAAAATAAAATGAAACTTCTTTATATTTATTTTCCATTCCTATGGGGAAAATAATAAGCTATAATTGTTGGCATTTTTTGATATACATTCACATTCTTTATTTTCAGAATCAGAGTATTTTTATTTCAGGTGTTATTACGTCTCACCGAATTGTTTGCAACTTCATAGACTGTCTCTTTGTCTCCTCTTTCTATAACTTTACACTTGTTCTTTCTTTTTATGCAGAGTTATTTCAAATGTCAATAAAAATAACAGCTCTTCTGCTATCACCAGGGACTCTGCATTTTCTGTAGAATTAAATTCCTAATCTTAATCATAATGTGATGACACATATCATGATGAAGTATGACCTGTCTTTCTGCAATCCTAGCACCACCACCACGCCACTGCCTGCTGCCTTGCACATCTCACATTTCACATTCTGTGACTGCACTTAAGAGAAAACATTCTTACATGTTCATCCCTTTTCAGTGCTTCTTTTATTTTTTCTGCACATTTTATTTAGATTGCACTTTTTCTTTAGTCCAACTGTTAATCTTGTTTAATTTTTTTTCAGTCTGAAGTCACACACACCATATAGCTTTCACTTACATCTCCAGCAGAAGTAGGGGCTCCTTCCTCTGAAGTCTGAAACACAATTTTAATTTAGTTCAATGTTTTAACTAGAAAACACTGTCACTTGAGCATTTAGTTGTTCATTCCTCATTTTATTCCTATGAATAATATTGCTAAAATTTATCCAGTCTTAGGTCATCCAAAAACCAGTGCTTTTTTTACTCATGATGGATCCAATGGCATCACGAGGTGATCTACCATGGGATCCCTATGGTGGGCATTGATTGTATGAGGAGGATCGACCTGATAACATTACACAAATGAAGGCCAGGGGAGCATCTATTAGATTGGGCTTCAACACAGTGTCAAGTGCAGACTTGTTCAATGCACTGAAGACAGTAATTAATGACCCTTTGTGAGTGTAACAATATTTTTTTACTAGGTAGTATTTATAGACAGCTTATCTTCTCAATAGTAGGTATGAGTTTCATCCTTTTTTTAAGAGACTAATTTTGAAAGAATTTACATGATGTAACCAATCTGAAATCATCTTATATTTTGGAGTGGTTATTTAAAAATAGTGTTTTGAACTCCATACATGTAATGGGTATCCAATGGTGAAACAATGGTCTATACAAAAGTAATTTTAAAGTAATATAGCTAATATAAAAAAGACAGGTTTGTATTTTTGTTTTTGTTTTTTTTTAATAGACTTTAAGTTCTAGGGTACATGTGCACAACCTGCAGGTTTGTTACATGTGTGTATATGTGCCATGTTGGTGTGCTGCACCCATTAACTCGTCATTTACATTAGGCATATCTCCTAATGCTATCCCTCCCCCTCCCCCCTGCCCCCTCCCACAATAGGCCCCTGTGTGTGATGTTCCCCTTCCTGTGTCCAAGTGATCTCATTGCTCAACTCCCACCTATGAGTGAGAACATGCGGTGTTTGCTTTCTGTTCTTGCCATAGTTTGCTGAGATGACGGTTTCCAGTTGCATCCATGTCCCTACAAAGGACGTGCACTCATCCTTTTTTATGGCTGCATAGTACTCCATGGTGTATATGTGCCACATTTTCTTAATCCAGTCTGTCACTGATGGACATTTGGGTTGATTCCAAGTCTTTGTTATTGTGAATGGTGCTGCAATAAACATATGTGTGCATGTGTCTTTACAGCAGCATGATTTATAATCCTTTGGGTATATACCCAGAAATGGGATGGCTGGGCCAAATGGTATTTCTAGTTCTAGAATCTTGAGGAATCGCCACAATGTTTTCCACAATGGTTGAACTAGTTTACAGTCCCATAAATAGTGAAAAAATGTTCTTATTTCTCCACATCCTCTGCAACACCTGATGTTTCCTGACATTTTAATGATTGCCATTCTAACTGGTGTGCGATGGTATTTCATTGTGGTTTTGATTTGCATTTCTCTGACAACGAGTGATGAAGAGCCTTTTTTCCTGTGTCTGTAGGCTATATGAATGTCTTCTTTTGAAATGTCCGTTCATATCCTTTGCCCACTTTTTGATGGGGTTTTTTTTCTTGTAAATTTGTTTGAGTTCTTTGTAGTTTCTGGATATTAACCCATTGTCAGATGAGTAGATTGCAAAAATTTTCTCCCATTCTGTAGGTTGCCTGTTCACTCTGATGGTATTTTCCTTTGCTGTGCAGAAGCTATTCAGTTTAATTAGATCCCATTTGTCAATTTTGGCTTTTGTTGCCATTGCTTTTGCTGTTTTAGACATGGAATCCTTGCCCATGTGTATGTCCTGAATGGTATTACCTAGGTTTTCCTCTAGGGTTTTTATGGTTTTAGGTCTAACATTTGAGTCTCTAATCCATCTAGAATTAATTTTCATATAAGGAGTAAGGAAAGGATCCAGTTTCAGCTTTCTACTTATTGTTAGCCAATTGTCCCAGCATCATTTATTAAATAGGGAATCCTGTCCCATTAGTTGTTTTCGTCAGGTTCGTCAAAGATCAGATGGGTGTAGATATGGGATATTATTTCTGAGGACTCTGTTCTGTTCCATTGGTCTATATATCTGTTTTGGTACCAGTACCATGTTATTTTGGTTACTGTAGCCTTGTAGTATACTTTGAAGTCAGGTAGCGTGATGCCTCCAACTTTGTTCTTTTGGCTTAGGATTGTCTTGGCAATGTGGTGTCTTTTTTGGTTTCATATGAACTTTAAAGCAGCTTTTTCCAATTCTGTGAAGAAAGTCATTGGTAGCTTAATGGGGATGACATTGAATCTATAAATTACCTTGGGCACTGTAGTAATTTTCACAATATTGATTCTTCCTATCCATGAGCATGGTATGTTCTTCCATTTGTTTGTGTCTTCTTTTATTTCACTGAGCAGTGGTTTCTAGTTCTCCTTGAAGAGGTATATCCCTTGTAAGTTGGATTCCTAACTATTTTATTCTCTTTGAAGCTATTGTGAAGAGGAGTTCATTCATGATTTGGCTCTCTGTTTGTCTGTTACTGGTGTATAAGAATGCTTGTGAGTTTTGCACATTGATTTTGTATCCTGAGACTTTGCTGAAGTTGCTTATCAGCTTAAGGAGATTTTCGGCTGAGATGATGGGGTTTTCTAAATATACAATCATGTCATCTGCAAACAGGGACAATTTGACTCCTTCTTTTCCTAAAAAGACAGTTTTTTAAAAAATCATATAATCAGTCCACAGTAGAAAGGAAGGATAAACTGAAAGGAATATGATAAAATATTTTAATTAAATATCTAAAATCTCTAAAAGCATAACTACTTTCTTGATGAAAAATTTATTTTTATTGTTTCCATTATTGTAACAGGTTTAATAATTACATGTGATTTCCATGACTTAAAACCCACCTATTTAAGGTGTAAAATCCCAATATATTTAGAATGCTTATGAGTCATGAAGCGATCTGGAATCATACAATTTAGGGTGTTGTATAAGTGACTTCTTTCACTGAGCATAACTTTTTTTTTTTTAATGGTTTTTAGATTCATTCACGTTGTAGTGTGTATTTTCTTTTTTTGCAGCAGCAGCAGCAGTATAATATTTTATAGTATGGATATGCCATATTTTCTTTGTTCACTTATCATTTCATTGGCTTTTTGATTGTTTCCTATTGTGGCTACTAGGAACATTGCTACACATGTTTTTCGATAAACATGTTTTTCTTCGGGATTGATACTATAAGTAGAATTGCTGGCTCATGTGGGAACTGTATGTTTATGAAGAACTGCTAAACTCTTTTCCAAAGTACTTGTTATATTTGTCATTGCCACCAACAAAGCAAGAGGCTTCCAATTCCTCCACACTGTGGCCAACATGTATTATTATCTTTTTGTTATAGCCTTCTTAGTGGGTGTGAAATGATCTCTTATGGTTTTCGATTGAATTTTCATTACAGCTAAAAATGTGGAGCATTGTTATATGTGCTCACTGACCATTTATCTTCTTTGGAAAAATGTCTATTCCAATCCTTGAAACATTTTTAAACTTTGCTACTTGTCCCATTATTGACTTTTAAGAACTATTTATGTATCATGAATATAATCTTAGATATATAATTTTCAAATATTTTGTTTCATTCTTGGTGTGCTAACTTTTTACTTTTTTAATGATGGCTTTTGAAGTACAAAAAAATTAATTGTAATAAATTAAATTTTTAATAATTGTTATATTTATACTCCAAAGGGTACAACGTACAACATGTGTACCCAATCCAGCTCCCATCAACTCAGCATTTATAACTACTATCAATAATGTTTTTATGTAAGAAAGGTATCACCTAAAGGAATGCTTTTATAACAGATTGTACCATAAAGCAGGTTGGACCAATATAAAAGAAATATAAAATAAGGTGGTTTATTTAAATGTAAATATAAAGATACTTCCATTAAATCTAAACAGACTGTAAAAAGAGGAGCAAATAATGAGAAATGACAGAAAACATTAGAAGAACACAGTTAAAAAATGGAACCTTATAATGTAACATGATACACACACACATGCATGCATGCATATATGTATATAAATATATGCACATGTATGTATTATATACGTCAACTGGAAGACATATTTTCTTAGAGCATGTTGAATTGTTAATAATTATTTGAAGTGACCTGTGGTGGGCCATAAATCAAGACTCAGTAAATTTGAAAAGATTCAATATCATAAAGAATATATGATCCAGCCTTAATGGAAGAAAGGGAGATTTTTTAAAAGTATAACTAAAATATCTTTAATTTTGGAAACTGAGAAAACTCACTTCAAAAAAATTTAAAGTCGTGTCTCAGCCTCCCCAGTAACTGGGATTACAAGCATGCACCACCATGCCCGGACAATTTTGTATTTTTAGTAGAGACAGGGTTTCACCATGTTGGTCAGGCTGAACTCAAACTCTTGCCCTCGGATGATCCACCCACCTTGGTCACCCGAAGTGCTGGGATTACAGGCATAAGCCATTGCTTTAACCCAGGAGTTGGAGGATGCATGAGCCAAGATTGTGCCATTGCACTCCTGCCTGGGCAACAAGAGCAAAACTGTTTCCAAAAATAAATTTAATAAATAAATAAAACTTTAAAAATTAAAAATTCAAAAAAAAAAAACGAAGTCAAGAAGTGAATTATAATTATGCATGCACTTTTATCTCAGCAACTCTACTTTCAATTATACACCCAACAGATATGTATACATATGGAAACCTAGTGCTGTATATGACATGGACAGGAAACAGAAAAATACTGGGTAGAAGTGGTTGGTTCCCCTGCAAAGGTCCCACCCTCAAGCCTGAAAACTCTTGGCCCTAAATGAGAAGAGACATTCTGTTTTTGAGGCCCAAAGTTGCCGTTTGGCCCACCATACACCCCTATTCTGTACACATATAAACCCCAAGCCCTCGGCATGAACAGAAGAGCAGAAGAATGGCAGAATGATGCATCAGAGGGAAGAGAAGGAGTTTCTGAATGTCGAGAGTAGTTCAGCTGAAGACAGTTAGAGAGGAGAGGAGATTGGATGCTGGATGACCAAACTCCAGAGGAAGATCATCTTCCCACTCCATCACCATTCCAGCTCCCCATTCATCCCACTGAGAGCCACCTCCACCACTCAATAAAACCCCTGCATTCATCCTTCAAGTCCATGTGCAACCTGATTCTTCCTGGATGCTGGACAAGGACCTGAGTACTAACAGGACACTGAACTGGTTAACACTTAAGTCATCAGTACATGGCAAGGCTAAAAGAGTACACTAACACATACCTATTTGGGCTTCAGGAGTTGCAGTCTCCCACCCCTGTATGCTGCCGTGGCACCAGAGCCCAGGGGCGCTAGCCCAGGCTCCTGCACTTGCCTGTTTGCATGCTCCCTCTCCTGTAAGGGGCTTGAACGTGCATGGTGACTGAACAGATGAGCCACACAGCTGTCACACCTCTTGTGAGGGGGGGCAAAGATCTCTTGCATTTCGTATACAAGAATGTTTATGACAGACTTATTAATATTGTCCAAAAATTGCTAGTAAACCAAATGTCTATTGCTCATAAAACGATGACATAATCTGTGGTTTATCCATCAACAAAATACTACACAGCAATGGTATTAACCAACAACTGCTACACAAAAGTTTTAAAAAATAGACTCTAATGAATATGTGTTATATAATTCAGTTACATAAACAAAGAAAACTAATGTATGATATTTGAAGTCAGGCTACTATTTAATTGGAAGACAAAAGTAGTGACTAAATGGTTCAGGACAAGAGAGTTATTCTAAGCAGGTTGTGACATCCTACACCATGATCTCAAGAGTAAGTAAATTGGTATCTTCTCTTCAAGATAATGTTCAAGATGATCTTACACTTTTGACCTATTCACTTAGTTTATGTGTATTTATCTTTTGGCTTTAATATTTAAAGGTTCATTTTATAAGATATATAATGTACTTAAAATTCTAAGAATCGAATATCAAAATAAGCATAAAACAATAGAGAAAATCCTAGAGGTTCCATCATAGTGTGGCCAGGAAAAGCCTCTCTTAGAGGTAACACTTAGAGGGAAGCCTCAAAAAGAGATAGAAGCATGCCTTGGGTTGTTGCAAGAAAGAATGTTCCAAGAGCACAAGGAGGGGGCAAAATGTGTAAAGATGCTATGGTGAGAACACTTTTGGTGCCCTAAAGAAAAATAGAAGGCCAATGTCTCTAGAAGACCTAGCGTGTATGGCAAAAGTGTTAGGAGAAGAGTTTGCCAGTGTTTGACATTGCAGGGTCCTGTAGGCCAAATAACAGAGTTGGATTTTATTCTTAATATGATGAGAAGTCAGGCAAAAATCTTAATTAGGGGAGTGGCAAAATCTGACTTTTATTTCAAAAATATAATTTTGGCTACTGGGTAGGAAACAGTAGGAGACAAAAGGTAGGATAGAAGCAGAGTGACTAGTCAGCTATGAGGCATTTCACTCAGCGTGACACAATTCCTTTTTGGAACTTAAACATGATAATTCTCAAATTGTATTTTCACTATCTTTCCAAAGCACTTAAAATTGCTCATGACATTGCCCACGTTCTTATATGCCTGTTTGAGAACTAAAAGAGTATAATTGGATTGTTCACAACACAAAGGATAAATGTTTAAAGGAGGGATACCTTATTCTCCATGATGTGATTATTTCACATTGCAGCCTGTATCAAAACATCTCATGCAACCCATAAGTATATATACCTGGTAAATACCCACAAAAGCTAAAAATTAACAAACAAACAAAAAAAATAATAAAATGGCTTATATTTGTTTTGCCTGTAAGAAATTAATTTTCCTGACTTTCCGTTTTACTTTAAAAAATTTGTCAATGATAAAATTCCAATGTAAAAGCCAAAGTTTCTATGATGACTCAAACAAAATTGCACAAATTCATGTCAATTATATGTCATTTACTTTGAATTATTTGTCACTTTAAAAATCTTTCATGTGCCGGGCGCAGTGGCTCATGCCTGTAATCCCAGCACTTTGGGAGGCTGAGGCAGGTGGGATCACCTGAGGTCAGGAGTTCGAGACCAGTCTGGCCAACATGGAAAATCCCTGTCTCTCTCTACTAAAAATCCAAAAAGTAGTCAGGCATGGTGGCGTGAGCCTGTAATCCCAGCTACTTGGGAGGCTGAGGCAGGAAAATCTCTTGACACCACGGGAGGTGGAGGTTGCGGTGAGCCGAACCTGCACCACTGCACTCCAGCCTGGGCAACAGAGTGAGACTCTGTTTCAATAAATAAAAAAATAAATAAAATAAAAATAAAAACCTTACATGGACTTGATATGCTCAAGAAAATAAACTTACTTTCAATTTTGATATCTCTATGTTAATCCTTCAGATATAAAGAGAACACTATGAAGTTATCAAGAATTTGTCATGATCAACCAGTAAAGGTTGAGCAGTCTTCTGGACTGAATTTGTCAGGCACCATAAAGGAGCCAAGCACCCGCGGGTTGCAGTCCATGACCTCACCTGGTTCCAGTACCACCCTTTGGATGTGATTGGGTTCCTGCTGGCCTGTGTGGCAACTGTGATATTTATCATCATAAAATGTTGTATGTTTTATTTCTGGAAATTTGCTAGAACTGGAAAGAAGGGATAAAGAGATTAGCTGTATTTGAGTCTTGAAGCTGGGAAACCAGATAGATGGGACTTCTTCAGTTTATTCCAGCAAGAAAGGTTATGATGCAAAATTCCTTTCTTTCTGTTTAAAACTTACTTACGTTGTCAAATAAAAATTTGTTTTCAGAGATTTAATACCTGTTTAACGGTTAGAAATACTTTTTGTCAAGAGGGAAAATATTGGCAAAATTATTAAATAGTATAAAGCCATATGAGCTGATATTTGAATTTGTCGAGCTTATATTGAAATTTGTTGCTCCCATTCACAGGTTCCGTGAAACAATTTTTACAGAGTTTAAGTACGTTTCACATATTTTACTTAAACACAAGAATATTAAGAAGTCCACTGACAGTATTGGTTCTGTTTTGCAAATACTCAGATTACTTGGCTTCACTTTGAGCAGGATTTTCATATTTTACTGTTGTTAAAGGAATTATTAAACAATTGAATTGTATTAAAAAACTCTCTCTTCCTTTTAATAATTTGAAATGAGTAGTACTGCTTGGCCTTTACGGTGCATGCTGCTTCAGCATCAGTTTTTTCCCAAAACTTGTGGCAAAATGTTTATTATTTTAGAGCTTTCCTCATTTCCCCAGTAGAATATATGTGGAATTAGAAATATAGCTACTGCTACCTGCTTCCTACAGTAATATTGAACGATTTTACTAAGTCTTTGGTTCTATGAGCCAATTCAGGCTTTCCATGTGATATCAAAAAAATTAAGACATCTTTGTCCAAAAAAAAAAAAAAAAAAATAGAAATGGAGAAATGAGTGAGTGAGTGGTGAAGAGAACACCGGACTAAAAGTCAGGAGAGCTGGGGTCCAGTCCCAACCTTCTGCTGGGCCAATCTTTCACCCTGAGCCTAAGTTTACCTATTTTTTCTGGTCATTTAAAAATATTCATCGGTTGACTTTATTCTCGTATTTTAAATTATTTCAATAAATTTTAGGGAACACGTGGTGTTTTATTAGATGGACAATTTCTTCAGTTGTGATTTCTGAAACTTTGGCACACCCATCACCCATGCAGTGTATACAGCACCCAAAATGTAGTCTTTTATCCCTCTTCCCGTTCCGACTTTTCCCAGAGTCCTGAGAGTCCATTATATTACTCTTAAGCCTTGGCGTTTTCATTGCTTAGCTCCCACTTACAAGTGAGAACATCCAATGTTTGGTTACCTAATCCTGAATTACTTCACTTAGAATAATGGTCTCCAACTCCATCCAGGTTGCCATTAATGGCATTATTTTGTTCCTTTTTATGGCTGAGTAGTATTCCAAGTGTGCCTCTGTGTGTGTGTGTGTGTGTGTGTGTGTGTGTGTGTGTGTGTGTATCACATATTCTTTATTCACCCATTGGTTGATAGATATTTAGGTTTGTTCCATATTTTTACAGTTGGGAATTGTACTGCTGTAAAGATGTGTGTGCAAGAATCTTTGCATATAATGATTTCTTTTTTTCTGGGTAGATACCCAGTAGTAGGATATCTGGGTAAAAATGTAGATCTACTTTTAGTTCTTTAAGGAATCTCTATACTGTTTTCTATAGTGGTTGTGCTAGTTTACATTTCCACTAGCAGTGTAAAAGTGTTTCCTTTTACCACATCCATGACAATATTGTATTATTTGGGGTCTTTTTAATGATGTCCATTCTTACAGGAGGACAGTGGTATTGCATTGTG
The DNA here is from genome assembly GCF_024542745.1 of Macaca thibetana thibetana. Classification (NCBI taxonomy): domain Eukaryota; kingdom Metazoa; phylum Chordata; class Mammalia; order Primates; family Cercopithecidae; genus Macaca; species Macaca thibetana. The sequence continues at coordinate 121,122,377 of NC_065582.1, read as the reverse complement.
GTTTTGATTTGTATTTCCATGATAAGTAGTGATGTTGAGCATCTTTTTATGTTTTATGGACATTTGCATATTTTCTTTTGAGAACTGTCAATTCATGATCAGCCTACTTTTTAATGGTATTGTTTATTTTTCTCTTGTTAATTTGTTTGAATTGTTCATAAATTCTGAATATTAGTCCTTTGTCAGGTGTATAGTTTGTGAATATTTTCTCCCGCTCTGTGAGTTGTCTGTTTACTCAGCTGATCATTTCTTTTGCTGTGCAGAAGGTTTTTAGTTTAATTAAGTCACATCTATTTATCTTTGTTTATGTTGCATTTGGTTTTGGGTTCTTGGTCATGAAGTCCTTGTTAAGCCAATGTCTAGAAGAGACTTTCTGATGTTATCTCCTAGAGTTTTTATTGTTTCAGGTCTTAGGTTTGATTTTTTCATTCATCTTAAGTAGATTTTTTTTAATAAGTCGAGAGATGTGGATTCAGTACCATTCTACTACATGTGGCTTGTCAATTATCCCCGCACCATTGGTTGAATAGGGTGTCCTTTCTCTACTTTATGTTTTTGTTTGCTTTGTCAAAGATCAGTTAGCTATAAGTATTTGGCTTTATTTCTGGATTCCCTATTCTGTTCCATTGGTCGACATACCTGTTTTTACACCAGTGCCACCCTGTTTCAGTAGCTAGAGCCTTGTAGTAGTTTGAAGTTGGGGAATGTGATACCTCCAGATTTCTTCTTTTTGCTTAGTCTTGCTTTGGCTATGCAGACTTCAATCTGAGAATCAAATCAAGAATTCAACCCTTTTCATGACAGTTGATTCAAAAAGAAAAAAAAAAAACATAAAATACTTAGAAATATACTCAAACAAGAAGGTGAAAGACCTCCGCTAAGAAAACTACAAAATACTGTCAAAAAAAATCATAGAAGACACAAACAAATGGAAACATCTCCCATGCTCATGGATGGGTAGAATCAATTTTATGAAAATGACCATACAGCCAAAAGCAATCTATGAATTCAGTGCAATTCTCATCAACATATCATCATCATTATTAACAGAGCTAGGAAAAACAATCCTAAATTTCATAGTGGTTTTATTCTCATTTTTGACCTTTCATAGCAAATGTAAGTTCTTAATTTTAGTTTGTGATAATATAGGAAATGCATTCTAAAGGGACTTAGTCAATTTTCAATCTTGCTAAACATATATGCATATATACATGTCCATTTTTTTGAAACAAGACAAAGCATCACTTTACTATCTAATAGGTATGTTGGGAAATTCAATGTGTTTATTGAAGACAGTTTGAAATAATAATTATTATTCTACATACTATACTTTAAATGATCATGTCTAATTTTTTTCTCTTTTCCACAGTCTTTTGATCCTTCCCTCCTATAAATATGATATGGCAACACTAAATTTTTAGCATAACAAAAAGATATATACAAAGAATACAAAAAGTGTATACATTTTGTGGAAAATAGCTAAATTAAGCCATACACCTTTAATCTGCACATCAGTGAAGTACTTTATGATCAAAGTGGTCCAGATTGACAGAAACCCAGGTGTCTTTGTTAACCAGAAGTCTCATCATTAAACAAGTTTCCCAACAAATATTCTTGAGCCTAAGGTATTATTTAAATATATATCACTATATATGTGTGTGTGTGTGTGTGTATACACACATATATATCACTATATATAGATTGCTAAATATATAGATTTGTACTTGTATATGTATATATATGATTCATGTCATACACAGACACACATACGTTAAAACACTGATGTTAAAAAAATTATAGGAAGTGTTTACAACAGAATATTTTATACAAATAATCCAAGTATTGATACAGAAAAGCAGGAATAATAAGGTGGCAAAGGTTAATAATGTTGTTTTATCATTCTTATAAGCCGGAATTAATTCACATTAAACCTATTTTACAACACACTTAAAAGATGGGTATCTATTGTTTAGTAAGTACTACAATCACCAACCAAAAAGGAGAAATATTCCAATATAAAACTTAATGTAAATATAAATGTGTACTTCAAAGTAAAAATTGCCAAAAACATATAAGTGATTATAAAGTAACTGGTGCTCAGGAAAAGAGAAACAATGCCAATAAATTAATGCTATAGAGATTTGCAATCTATAAAAACCTGAGAAATCAATTTTGAGGGAGTATAATGCAAAATAATCTTCTAAAATAAAATGTCAATATACAGTTTGAAACTGAAGTTCTACATCTAGAAATCTGTCATGCAGAAATCCTTCCACATAAGCACATGTGTGAACAGAATATTTCCTCCAGCACTCTAGTGGCTCCAGTCAATGAACACATATAGCTCCAACAAATGTATGAGTGTAGCCATTGCAGAGAACAGTTTATTCCACTGCTAAATAGAAAAAGTAGTTTCCAGGAAAAAAAGTCTTCGTGCAATGAAATAACATAAAATACATGTAAACTTACACCAAAAAGAAAGAAAGAAAGAAAGAAATCTAGACGACCACACATAAATCCAAGGATGGGAATTTTAGATTTTTTTCTACAGAATTCTGCAGTATTTAACTTTTTACAATATTTTCATGTGTTATTTATGAGGTTTAAAAATTAATTTGTAAAATAAACATAAAATCAATACAGAAAGTTTGAAAAATTAACATCTCATTATTAATTCATTAGACTTATTCAAAAAACTTGAATTGACCATGTTTCTCACATGCGATTTTATTCATTTGCAGCTTTTTTTAGAACACTTATTCCAGGTTTAAAATACCTATGGATACATAAAATACAATGTTTAAAAATTTGCAAAAACTGAAGATATCTAAATTCACAAAATTTTCATATTTTGTTCTTTTATTATTTTTAATATTTTATGAATCTTACAATAGCTTAACAACTTCTGCTGTCTTCTTCAAAAGTTTATATTGATTGTGATTTTGTGACAGGACTATAAACACTTTGACAATTATCCTGTCAAGTAACATCCCCTCCCTTCGAAGTTTGGCAGACCTTGTAGCTGTCTCAACAAAAACGATGTAGTGGAAATAATGCAGCTTAACTTTCAAAGTTCTGTTGGAAACACAACATGTTCTCTCTCTCTTTCTCTCCCTCTTTTTGGATATTTTGTTTGCATGTTTCTTTTTCTATCCACTCCTCCTTAACTCAATCTGTAGTCCCCATAATAAATGACAATTTGGCAGACAGACAAACATACATGCCTAAGAAATCCTGGTAGCCCACAAGCACTCTTATCCCTTCAACTTGAATCATTAATTATGTAAGCGAATGACCTTCAGATAATTATAGACCAAGGCACCATAGGAAAGTAGCTACATAAGAAACTCTGTGGAAGAAGCACATACCTTAGCCCAACCAACACCCCCAAACTCTGAAGGATGATAATAAAATTGTTACAGTTGTTTTAAGGCCTGACATTTGGAAACAATTTGTCATGTAGTGATACATAACTGGAATAATAATTCTACATATTTTAAATTATACATTTGTAATAAAATTATAATTAATATATAGCTACATGAGTGGAAAATAGGGAATATTATATTTTGAAAATATCTGTTCCCCAAATAGAAGAGTCAGCAAAACATGGTGGTTTAGAGCTGGCACTCTGGATCCAGATGCCCTTGATTCAAGTCTCTGAGAAAGCACGACATGACGATGTGGGGTTGGACACGTTACTTGGGCTTTATTTGCTTCAACTTCCTCACCAATGAAATGGCAGTGGTGGTCACAGTATTATCAACCTCATGGGGTTGATGACAGCATGAATTCATTAATATTTCAAAGCACCAAAAACAATTGTATATACAGCACAGTAAAATGTTTTGAAACACTGAATTGGCAAGGTTTTTAAATATCACACCAGGAGCAGAAGCAACCAAAATAAAATTGATAAACTGGGTTTCATCAAAGTTAAGATTTTCACCCATCAAAAAACACCAACAATAAAGTCAACAGAGAAACCAGAGTTTGAAGTATATATTTGCAAGTTACATACCTGATAAGTGACTTATATAAAAAATACATAAAGAAAGCTTACAGCTCAATGTTAAAATGACAAATAACCTAATCAAAAAATGTTTAAAAGATATAAACAGGAATTTTACCAGGGAATATGTAAACATCCAATAAGAACATGAAAAAATGTTTTATGTTAGATTACATAGTTGAGAGAAATACACAACGTCTTCCCAATAACAAGTAACTTTTCCTTTGTGCTCATAATCAGGTAAATAAATCCTCATGACTAAACAGAAAAGCTACCTGGAATAAATACAAGTTATTTACCATAACTATAAAAATATAACATTAAAGATATGTAAATAAATAACACTAGTCTTCCTAAGAATCCATACTAGTGATTAAAGTATTATAAATAAAGAGTCTGCTTTCCATATTTTTTAACAGTATCTTTCTCCACTACTGTGCAAAGATGCTATTTTTATTCTTATTATATGTACTAATTCAAATACACACACACGCACACTTGCATGACTATGCATTAATAATAGAGGAAATGTATCTTGTGGCACATACCTCCTTCCAAAGGAACTGAGTGATGAGGTTTGTTTAAAAACTTGGCACTACTGAAAACAGTGTGGAGGCTTCTCAAAAAAATTAACATAAGATTACCATGTGATGCAGCAATCCCTCTTCTGGATATTTATCCATAACAATTAAATCAGGATCTCAAAGAGATATTTGCACATCCATATTCATAACAGCACTATTATAAAAGCTCAGACCTTGAAGCAATCCCAGCATCTATCCAAGCAAAGTGTAGGACCAACCAGGTCTGATTGGTCTAAAATAAAAGGAAAGGGGAATGTGCTGTGTCATAACCCTGAGGGAATGGGAGGAAAAGCATCCAAACCCACCCCATTAGAATGCATGTTAAAGAACTTTAAGAAAGGCTTTGCAGGGGGTTAGGAATTCAAGTTAACTCATCGAATGCTGAGAGCTCTCTGTGAATTAGCATAGCCCTCTTTTGGTGTTGGCTGGCCGGCCAAATGTACTACAGATAGGGAGACCATTGGCCATGTGTTTAAGGTGGTGACCAGAGTCGCAGGACAGTCATGGCGTTCAGACCAAATTTCCTTATACTAACTCATGGCCGAATGCAGCCCTGTTTAGCAGCTTATTGCGGAATGCTCGCACTGGAGCAGAGAAATCAGCTGCACTGGCAGCTACAAAGACAAAGTGAAAGCTTCGCCTGTAAACACAGAGTTAAAGAGAAAGTCATAGGAGCTTGTAGCAGGAGCTGAGCGGAGAGTGAAAGCTTCTCTGGCAAACACAGAGACAGAAAGAAAGCCGCAGTTTTGCAAGAACCACTGGAGGCAAAAGAGACCCCTCCTCCATACGTTCCAATCTACCCCCCTTTACCCAGAGTTACTGACTCTGAGGAGTCAACCTCAAAAGGATACACGCCCCCCAGTCTCTGCTGAGATGGAAAAATCTGAGCGCTCGCTCCAGGAGGTTAAAGTGAACTGCTAGGAAAATCAAGCAAGCTGTCTCCAGTCAGGTCGTGTTCCGGCTATGCAAATGCGTCCTTGGGAAACAAGAGGACCCCCATAGGATCCAAATGAGGCAGCCCAACGACAGCAGCTGCCCAGATACCAAGAGTAACCCCTGCAAAGTTTAAGTGAAGGCAATCAATTTAGGGAAAATCTCAGAGGTGCTTCAGGGCACAGCTGAAAGCCCCAGTCAGTTTTATAAAAGATTCAGTGAGGCCAGCCCATGGTGAACAGGGCATTTGTATTGCAGGCCCAGGGGGAAATCAGGCGAAAATTGCAGAAAGTGGAAGGTTGTGCAGGCATGAATGCTACTCAGCTTACTGAAGTGGCCACAGTTGTACATTAACCGAGATCAGGAGGCAAAGAGGGAGGCCCATTGAAGGCTTAAGAAAAAGGATGATTTGCTGGCAGCAGCCCTCACAGGGAGGGAAGCTGGCTTGGCGAGGCGTCGTGATGTGGGCACAGACGTGGGCGGGGAAGAGGCCAGTATGGACAGGGATTTGAGAGCCCACCGAGGCTGGAAAGAGATCAGTGTGCATGGTGCAAAAGACAAGGACACTGGAAAGATGAGTGCCCAGGGAATAATATCAAGGAGAAGGGTCAGGGCCATGGTAGAGTAAGGACACCAGTTGGGGGCTGCCACACCCAGGAGAAACCAGACACTGATCTGATCAGACTGGCAGGGGCTGAAGGATATGAGGACTAGGACAGACCAGGCTGCTTCACTTTGGGCCCGGAGGAGCCCACAGTCAGATTAGAAGACAGAGGCCAGCTAATGGACTTTACGGTAGACACCAGAGTTAAACACTCAGTAGTGACCCAACCTATAGGGCCACTATCCAAGAACTGTGCAACTATTGTAGGAGGCACTGGAGTCTCTGAAAAGAGGCCCACCTGTTGGTCAAAGAGGTGTGTTATAGGAGGATGAGAAGTCCAACACGAATTCTTATACCTCCCAAATTTTTCAGTTCCTTTGCTGGGAAGAGACCCCCTTCAAAAACTGCAGGCACAGACTATATTTTGGCCAAAAGGGAATGTAACTATAAACCTACCTCGCCCAGAGACTATGATGTTAACCCTTACTGTTCCGTAAGCTGAAGAATAGAGACTATATGTAAAAAAGACTCTGGAACCAGCAGTAAATGAATTGCATGGGTTGCTTACTAAAATTCCTGGAGTTTGGGCTGAAGTATGCCACCTGGACTGGCTGTAAGTCAGGCACCAGTGGTGGTAGAGTTAAAACTGGGAGCACCTCTGGTTCTAGTCCGACAGTACCCGGTACTCCCCAAGATCCTACGTGGTGTCCGCAAACACTTAGAGCAGCTTCATAAGCATGGAATCATAGTCAAATGGCAGTCACCATGGAACACCCCTCTCTTGCCAGGGCGGAAGCCGTCTGGCGAATATAGACCAGTACAGAATTTGTGTGTGGAAAATCAGGCAACGGTGACCATCCACCCAGTGGTGCCAAACCCATCTACTTTAATGGGACATACTCCAGCAAGGGCCACTGGGTTTATAGTCCTAAATTTAAAGGGCACATTTTTCTGTCTCTGGCTTGCACCAATCAGTCTATTTTTGCTTTTCAATGGGGTGAATCACAGTACACTTGGACAAGACTCCCACAAGGATTTAATAACTCTCCTGCAATCTTTGAAGAGGCACTGGCCTCAGACCTTAAAGCATACACCTCACCGAATAGTGACTGTGTCTTGCTCCAGTATATTGATGATCTTCTTCTAGCAGTCCCAACCCGAGAAGACTGCTTCCAAGGGACCCAAGATCTCCTGCACCTGCTATGGAAGGGAGGATATAAAGTATCAGGGAAAAAGGCTGAAATCTGCCTAAAAGTGACCAGTATTTAGGCTTCTATATAAGCCAAAGGAAAAGATGGCTCGGTAGCAAATGGAAGCAGGCTGTTTATATGCTTTCTACTCCAATCACCCGGTGACACGAGCGTTCCTATGGGCAGCAGGGTTCTGCTGCATCTGGATCCCAAATTTCTTGCTTATGGCTAAGCCATTATATGAAGCCAAAAAGACAGGAAAAAGGAGCCCTTCCTCTGAGAGGCCGACCAGAAGAAGGCCTTTAAGGAAATCAAACAAGCTTTGACTCACGCTCCAGCTTTAGCACTGCCAGATCTAACTAAGCCTTTCTTTTTATATGTCCATGAGCAAAAGAGAATGGCCATAAGAGTTCTAACTCAAGCCATAGGGTCATGACATCACCTGGTGGCACACTTATCCAGGCAATTGAATTCTGTGGCACTTGGATGGCCTCCTTGTTTTAAGGCACTAGCTGTCACTGCTTTGCTGGCACAGGAAGCTAATAAACTGACTTTAATACAGCAACTGACAATCCAGTTACCATACTCAGTTATAACTTTGACCGACCAAAGGGGGCAGCATTGGTTATCAAATCCGAGAATAACTCAATAAAAAGGGCTCCTATGTGAAAATCCCTGCATAAATTTAGAAACTGTGAATACCCTAAACCCAGCTACCTTGCTCCCCATTGAATCAATGTAAGGAAACCCCCTTCATTACTGAGTGGATGTGGTAGATGAAGTGTTCTCAAGCTAGAGAGATTTGACAGACCAGCCCTTCGGAGACCTGGACATTGAATATGTTACTGATGGGAGCAGCTTCATACTAGAGGGGTCTGCCACACTGGGTATGCAGTGGTGACTTGGGACTCAGTAGTAGAGGCACAGTCTTTGTCTACAGGAACTTCCTCTCAGAAAGCAGAGGTCTTAAAGCAGCAAATATTTACATACAGCCTAAATATGCTTTAGCCACTTTGCATGTTCATGGGACTACTTACAAATAAAAAGGACTCTTAACTCCTGGACGTAAAGAAATAAAGTACAATGAAGAAATTCTAAGGCTCTTAGATATGGTATGGACCCCCAAACACGTAGCAGTAATGCAATGTAGGCAAAAGGCAGGCACATTAGAGGCTAAAGGACACAGGAAAGCAGACAAAGAGGCAAAGCAAGTTGCAATGGCGACTTCACCTTCTAAAGAAGAAGCCTTAGCTATGCCCCCTCCTCCCGGAGATTGGGGTCCAGGGACTCCAACCTACATTCCAAATAAAAGGGTTTGGTTTGCCAAGGAAAATATGAGGTTAGCCATACCTGAATTGTTGGCCCCCAGATTTGTAAAACAGTTCCACCAAGGAACTCCCATGAGAAAAATGGTACTAGAGACATGATTAGGGCATCATTTTCTATGTGCTATGGCTCACCGCTATTACTTGAGCCATTTGTAAACAGTGTTTAACTTGTGCTCACAACAACTCCCAAAAAGGGCCCACTCAGTCCCCGGGAATTCAGGAAACAGGAGCCGTGCCCTGGGAAAACCTGCTTATGGACTTCACCGAATTGCCCCGAGCAGGGGGCTATTGGTACATGTTGGTACTTGTCTGTACCTTTTCAGGATGGCTCAAGACCTTCCCCACCCAGACAGAGAAATTATGAGAGGTGACCAAGGTGTTGTTAAGAGATATTATTCCCAGATTTGAACTGCCCCCAACTTTGGGGTCAGATAATGGACCAGCATTTGTGGCTGAAATAGTTCAGGATTAACTCGACTATCAAAATAAAATGGAAGTTGCACACAGCCTACCAGCCTCAGAGTTCAGGAAACATGGAGTGCATGAATCAGACACTCAAGCAGCTACTGAAGAAATTTTGTCAGAAAACTCATCTGAAGTGGGACCAGGTCTTGCCCATGGTCCTTCTCTGAGTCAGGTGCACCCCCACAAAACAAACCACACTGGGTATTTGCCCTGTGAGATTTTGTTCGGCCGGCCACCTCCAATCATAAGTCAGATTAAAGGTAATCTCCATGAGCTACAAAAACTAACTTAAAGGAGGCAAATGCAGGCTTTAGGTATGGCCATGAAAAAGCATATTTTGGGCACAGGAAAGAATGCTTATAAGTCTGACAGACCCAGTGCACCCTTTCAAACCTGAAGACTTTGTTTAGGTTAAGAAATAGAATCCAACTGCTCTGTGCCCCATATGGGATGGGCCCCATACTGTGATCTCATCCACTCCTACTGTTGTTAAAATTGCAAGTGTCGTGCCTTGGATCCACCACAGTCAGCTGAAACCATCGGCCCAGGACCAGTGGACAAGCCAGCAGGACCCAGACATTCCGACCCGGCTGATCCTGCAATGAGACCACGGTGCCAGTGGAGACGACAACAGCCCTGGTCTGGTCACTCTGGAAGATGACCAGTCTATGCACGGTGGAAGCTTGAGAAAGCAGCAAGCCCTGCTCTAGTCACACCAAGAGTTGACTAGTCTATGTACAGCCAAAGCTTGAAGAATCATCATCAAATGAGTAAATGCGGCCAGAAATCTTAGGCCCAATAATCTTCTTTGTATTATTCATTATATTGCTCTTTGCTATTGCTTTAACCAACTACCTACGTGCCTTTAATGCCCATGCAGGCCGTAAGAATGCTACTGTTTGCTTTGTTTGTGCTGATCCCCATATCTGTGCTAGAAGGAGGAGGACCCATATTAGGATGCCCTAACTCCATGCACACCCCACGGATAAGAAACACAGTAGTTAAGACTTTATTGTACCATACATACTATAGGTACCTGGACACAAGATAGGTCAGGGGATATTGTACCCCAATTTACATGCTTAATCACATCATAAGATTGCAGACAGTACTTGAAATCATCACTAATGGGACAGCAAATACATTAGACTTGCTGGCCCAGCACACCACAGAAATAAGGAACACCATCTATTGGAATAAACTGACTTCAGACTGCCTCCTAGCCCAGAAAGAAGGAGTATGTGGAAAGTTGAGCCTGATGAATTGCTGCCTAGAAATTAATGATAACAGGAAAGCCATCATAGAAATAACTGCAAGGATGTGGAGGAGAGCTCATGTCCCACTTCAGACCTGGAACTCGGATGGTCTCCAGATTCCCTCTTAGAAGGTTGGTTTTCATTCTTTGGTGGTTTTAATACATAAGGGAGGGTGTTGGCTGTATTAAAACATTGCCTAATGCTCCCTTGCCTTTTACCCCTCCTCATCAGAAGCATCCAATCAACCATAGAATCCATAGTTAACAGAACCACCTCCACTCGACTGACGGCTCTAAACAAGTATCAACCCGTACCAAACAGGGAAGAACTGACTTGTAATGAGGAACCAAAAGATAGTGATGCCTTCCATTAAATTCCTTTACAGGAGGCATCAAAGGGGGAGATAAGGTGGGAAATAAGGAAGGAAGGAAGGAAGGAAGGAAGGAAGGAAGGAAGGAAGGAAGGAAGGAAGGAAGGAAGGAAGGGAGAGAGAGAGAGAGAGAAAGGAAGGAAGGAAGAAGGGAAGGAAGGAAGGAAGAAAGAAAGAAAGAAATTGAAAAGAGAAATAAGCTTTCCTGTATTAGACTAACTCATCCCAGAGGCAGCAATGGGTGAAGTTGAGACCCAGAGAAAGTCTTGGTAATGCTATCTAAAAAGCCAGGACACACACCAAAAAAATGTGGTCCAGAGACTCTCCCCGTACTCCTTCAACATAGGGAGAAAAAAACAAAATTTCTTCCATTTTATGGTATGAGTTTATAGATTTTTGTTCCTTGTAACTAGCAACTTCAAGTATCCTGTTTTGTCTAAAACGTACAGTGAAGGTCATGACAAGCCTGAGCAGGCCTGAACTACAGCTGTCTGGGCACCATATTGACGATTAGAAGGTAAACCAGTGCAAGGCTGTTTTGAGCAAAACCTAGATAACAGATATCTAGTTTGCACAGCAACAGTCGTGCGCAATCCTGACTTATGAGCTGTCACAATTTGATCAATTGTTCTCCCTCTGTATCCCTGCTTTTGCTCCACTGTAAGCCTGCATCAAGTTAGCCCACCCCTTTTGGAAAGTATGTATAAAAGTCAAGTGCTGTCTTTGTTGGGGTCCCAATCTTTGGACGTTAAGTCCTCTGAGTGTGACTGAGTGCACTCAATAAAGATATCCTCTTGTATACACCGCAAGATCTCTCTCTGGTCCTCCTGATTCCCACAAAAAGATATCAGTTTAAAAACAATGTACATGACAGATGATAAAATAGCACAAAGAGTGTTGTTGATTAAAAATACTTTGCCATTAACATTGTGATTAGAAAAAAAAAATACATCATTAGGAGGTGCAGTGTGGCATTTTGGTATTATCATGATAGTAGAGGCAGATAATGGATATCACCAAATCCTGCTCTGCTATTCAATTCTATAACTTATAGGATTCCTAAGTGTGCTGCACATACTACAAATGTTATCAGAAAGCAGTTATATTTTATGTGTTACTTCACTAGCCCAATAACAATAAGTAGGTTTGAAAAAAAAAATTGAAAGGTATCATGGAGTTTCGGCTTTCCATGTTATCTGGGCCTCTTAATGTAATTTTGAAATAGGTCTATTCAGTGTATTGTTCAGAGGGATATTCAGAGAAAGGAAGCTCAAACTCATCCACCCTGAATCTAGGTACCCACTTAGGCATGTAGATTTGGAGAAACAGAAAAACCAAACTGCCTTGGTGGACTGGACTTGGCCAATATCTGATAGGAAGATGTAATAAAAAGAGGGGGATCAAATCCTGCCCTTAAGGTAGACAGAATCTGTCAATGCTTTAGAGTATACCGTCAAAGAGTTAACAGTCAGCAGAACAAAATTTAGCATCATCACAATTTTGGAAGTTTTTAAACAGCCCCATTATTTATAAACTGCCAATCAGTATTTTTACATTTAAATAATTTGCAGTGGTAGTAAATGTGATAATATTCTCTATATATGTGAAAAATATCACTTACAATTTTTTCCTGGAAGAAACGCTTAATAATTTGTAATCAGAAACAAATTATATATACTTTCTAAGTAGATTAATGGATCTCTCATACATAGATGATGACATAGATTTGCATTTTTAGTAAATTATCAAATATAAGACTCTAATTTATGGAAGAAGTGAATATAAGTAAACTCCCTCCGATTTCATTTTTTTATAAATGAAAAGATTAACATTAAATTTGTAAGATGAATGTGTATGTAGTTAATACATTAATAAAATAGGTGTAGACCATTAGTAGTAACTTTTTACTCTTCTTTATACTAGGATTATGTCTGCCTAACAATTACTTAAATATTTGAAGTTTTAATTAATTCTCACAGTTCTCTAAGTCACTATAAATGAAACCTCATGATTGCATTTAACTTGACAATATAAAAATTAGTCAAGATAATATAGTTGTTCTATTTACTTCAGTTTTCCAATAGTTCTCGTTACTTAACTTGTCCTCATTTCCTTATTAGCCATATGGAAGGCATTTGACTAGGTGATCTCAATCTTTTTAGAATTCTAACAGACATGCTATAATTTGAATTTTACTCATAGAACAAGGTGCATTCATTTTTAAAACTTTTAAGTTCAGGGGTACATGTTCCAGTTTGTTACATATGTAAACTTGTGTCATGGGAGTTTGTTTGACAGACTATTTCATCACACAGGCATTAACACTAGTACCCATTAGTGATTTTTTCTGCTCCTCTCCTTCATCCCACCTTCCACCCTCTGCAAGGCCTCAGTGTGTGTTGTTGCCCTCTATGTGTCCACGTGTTCTCATCGTTAGGCTCCCTTATCTATACAGTTCTATGGAAATTTGAGGACAGGAAATCTGATACCTTAGTACCAATATTCAACAATATAGTGGGTATTCCAGAATCACCTTCTCAGTAAGACTCTGAGGATCAAATATTGAAAACTTGGGTAACAGCATGTGAGGATGAAAATGGTTCAACAGAAAACACTCTGTTGAAATAATAATTGATTCAACATTTATCATTTAAAAAGTCAAAAATAAAATCTAACTTCTTTACATGTATCTTCCTGTCCTAGGAAAAATATAATAAACTAAATGGGGTTGACATTTTATTATGCACAGTCACATTCTTTATGGCCAGAAACAAACTATTTATTTCAAGTGTTGTTACCTTTCACAAAATTGTTTTTCAATAATTTTCTGGGTTGTCTGTCTCCTAATTCAATCATCACACCTACTCTTTCTCCTAATGTATAGATGTTGCAAATGCAACACAAAAATGACAGCTCTTCTTTCATTACCAGTTGCTTCATTTTCTACGAGAGTAAATCCCCTATCTTTATCATGGAGTGGTGGTAATACATTTCATGATGGAGTGTGGCCTGTCCTTCCTCTATCCAAGCAGCACCACCACTCCACTCCCTGCTGCACTAGATACTGTGCCCTATCAAACTCAGTGACTTCATCATTTCTCTAAGAGAACAAGTTCTGGCATGCATGCTGCTTCTTTTTTTGGGGAGGGTGGTAATGAGAAATGGGTAATACACAATTATCTTTATCCACAGTGTTCTCTATTTGTCCATGTGACAATCTTGTATTAATTCTTCAAGTCTCAAGTCACGTACCATGTCTTAATGTGTAGCCTTTACTTACTGCCCCAGAGGACTTGGTGCTTCTTCCTCTGTGATCTGAAACCGATTTTAATGCAGTTTTACTGTTACAATAATTTGTGATCTAGAGAACAATGCCTGTTTCATTGACTAATATTGTGCATTGCTCATTTTAGTTCTAAGACTTATAATGCATACTTTTTCAAAAAATCATCTACTCTTAGGTCATCCACAAACTAAAGCATTTATAACTCATGATGGATCCAATGGAATGTATGAGAGAATCTACCACGGAATCCCTACGGTGGGACTTCCTTTATTGCAGATCAACCTGATAACTTTGCTCACATGAAGGCTAAAGGCGAAGCTGTTAGATTGGACTCAAAAACAATGCAAATTACAGATTCGCTTAATGCATTAAAAGCAGTCATTAATGACCCCACACAAATGTAATTTTTTTTAATTTCATAGCATGTATCCATACTTTCTCACATGAAGGCCAAGGGAGCAGCAGTGATTCTGAACATGAACACAGTGCTGAGTACATATAGTTTTTACAACACCTAAAGGCCATGATCAATACATTATTGTATCACAATATATTTTTTTTGTTTGGCTTAGTGAAAACATTTGTCAGAGGTTTTTGGATAGTGCATAAGTTCTAAAATAGCCAAAAATCAAAATAAGAGGAATTGCTAAAGATGGTAACAGAAGGATTATAAGAACGATTGAGGACAAAGTTGAAGCAGAAAGCCATAAATACTACTACAGTACTGACTAATTTTCAGCACACTTATGTTGTCTTTCAGCATGAGAACTCATCAAATGCTCATTTTAAAATATTTTTTATGTATGTTGAAGGTATACAAAATGATATTATGGAATTAAAATACATATTTAAAAAGTTATAATAAAGCAAATAAACGTATTCATGATCTCATATTAGTTATTCATTACTTTTGTTTTTAAAGCTTTCCTAAGATGATTTATTTTCAGAAATCAGCATGACATAATCAATCTGTAATTCCCATTATATTTAATGTTTTACAGATTTTTACACTACATTTTGATCCCATCACTGATAATTTGTAAACAAGTAGAGCTTTCAAATTTGCCTTTTAAAAATGATTGAAAAAAGGAGATATTAGTATAAATGTAGCCATTTCTTTGTTCTCACAGTGGTGGTTGATTTGCTTATATTTGGAAGAAATATAAAATCAAAAAATAGTTGGCTTGAAAGAGATAAGTTGGAATATTTCTGTTTAACAGCCAAATTGTATGAAACCAGAAATGTGATTTAAAAATTATTTCAACACATTAATTTCAGTTATGCTATTACTATTATATTAGTAATAGCAATAATTTTTAATAAACATAGCTCTGTATTAAAAAATGAAGATAATTTTTAATTAGTTGATACATACTGAATGTGTGTGACACACATTGTATTGGTTCTTTGTGTTATATAACCCAATTGTATGAAAAAAAATGTATCAGAATTAGTGCCCTCTTCTGAAAAACACAGTTCCCCCGGTTGTGTGTTTTTAAATAACAAGGAGAGAAGTTACCTCCATTGCTATTGCTACAGTGCCATGCTTTAGCCCTTTTTGGTTTTGACTTGGTAAGCGATGTACTTACATGCATCCTTACTCTTTGTCTATTAGTCCATAATTATTTCAACACTAGAAATAAACGGAACCACAGTGCCTCAAAGTAAAATATTGAAAGCCATTTAGACTCTAAAATCCCAATACAAGAAAAAGAGTAATAAGAGTGAACATTTATTGACAATCACTTTATGATGAAAATAATTCTACCAAGTATTTTGAGAATCATTACATGACGACTCACGATTATCAGGCAAGAAAGATACAATTCTTATTCATTCAATTTAACAATAAAAAAACTTGGAACAGATAACATTTTTTTAAAAAAGGACCAGTAGATAGCAGGTTAGGATTCAAACTAAGACCATCCACTTTCAAACTTTTAACCATGAATCCACTGATGTAATGTTAATACAAACTCTTGGTCAGTGCCAACTTCTTACGAGTTTTGCCCTGACATGAACCTGACGTCGTCAGATTTGTCTGTCATCTCTAGACTTTGATATTATTTTGAAACTTGTACTTCAGGTCCATTAAATTTTTTTTTAACTAGATAATTCAATTTCTGTACTCTCAAATGACTTTTTTTTAACCCTTTGAACATACCTGTTTTCAATTTCTAGACTACAAACAATTGTTCTCTCTTAAATTATCCCTTCTCATCTTGAAATCTTACGGATGAAATAAATTCTAGTCCATAAACCAAAATCTCTATAACCACCATGAAATAAAATATTTTATTTTTCATCCACTTTTATGTGGCACTCATTTTTAACATCTACACAAAAATTTCACATATTTGTCTTTTCTGGTTCATTATATCAGTTGATGTCTATTTGATTTTCCATTAGCTGTAAAAAGAATGTGATGTAGTTATCAATCATTTATTATGATCAGTCTCTGAAGCCCTTGGACCAAAAACTCTCCAGGACTGAGTTTGTCATGCACCGCAATGGAGCCAAGTACCTGCTGCCACCTACCCACAACCTCACCTGGTTGCATTACTGCTCTATGGATGTGCTGGCCTGCATGGCAATTGTTACTCCCTTTGTCATAATATGTTGCTTGATTACCAACTGTTTGTTAAGGCAAGATAGGAAGAAAGGAGAGTAGATCTGTTTGAGATCTAAGGCAGGCAGGCATGATGCAGAAAATCATGCCATTTAATGCCACCACTATGTATCAAGGTATGGACTAAATTCTTTACTACATTTTACAAGACCTGTGCCTTCTTGATTTGTTTGAAATGTTTAATCTTTGTTAAACATTAAGCAATGTACAAAGTTAATTTCAGAAAACCTGTAATAATTCACTTTTAATGCTTATCTATGTATATTTTTAAACTGAAAATAAAATGAGATTCACTAGAAATTCAGTCTGTTTACTTGAGAAGGCTAGAAAAACTAACTATATTTAGCATTTTAAGAAATCTTTTATTTTATTTATATATTTATAGAATGTATAATAAATTCATATATTTTAAATATTATACTTTTTATAATATATAATAAATATATTTATTTATTGTATTTTTATTGTTTTATTTCAAGTTCAGAAGTATATGTGCAGGATGTGCATGTTTGTTGCATAAGTAAAGAACCCTCTTCTATATAAACAAATGCAATTATATGCAATGTATGTGCCTGTCAAAAAAAGAAAAATTGAGCAAGATCCTTGTTAAAAATTGCAAGACAAATTTTATTTTGACTACTGAAGTAGGGGTTAGAGACCGCAGTATGAACTGAGTTCAACTCCAACTAAGACAAAGGTTAACTGAGACTTTTAAAGAAAATCTGTTTACGAATAAAATGGGAGTATGAGGAAATAAAAATAAGGGAACCAAAAAGAGAGTAGTGGGCTACATGGCAATAGAAAATTACATAAAAATTAAGGGTAAAATGATTGATAATTAGACAACCTGAGTTAGACAGGGTAATTTTACAGTTTGACAGGATCACATTTTACTGAGCAAAGCCTCAGCATCAAGGCCAGGGTCACCTTCCAGGACAAATCCATTACATAGCACACATACAAGCTGGAGTAAACTGGGCCAACTCTCTTAGCATACTGTTTAGGCAAGTTTTTGTGTTAAATGGGTGTTTCCAATTAATATCGTTCATGAAATACAAAATATTTTCTCATGAAAATTTTCTATATTTCAAAACTCTAGATGGTCATAACTGGCTTCCTACATAAAACTATGCAACCTAGTAAAATCTTTGGTTAGAAAGACTGAAGATATTTTCCATATGAGACCTTGAATATGCTTGAGTTACTATTTTTGCTTTAGTACTGACAATTTGAAATTGGACAGTAATACACAAAAGAAAAGGAGAGGCTAATTCCTTTTAGTTAGGAATTATAGATATGGTCCAGCAAGTTTAGTCCAGTCCCTCTGGATTATAATGTTACATGATTTCTCTCCTGCAATAAGATCTCACATTTCTTGCCCTCACTTTGTCAAGTATGATATTTCCTACTACTTTAACACATGGAATACTGAGGATATACAAACCAGAAATGTATATAATTATCTTAGTTATTCCCTTCTCATAACATATCAAAAACTAAATTGTAGGTGGAATAAAGAGTCAAATATCACGTGCAACAATTTTTAAAGTCTATACTGGAGAAAACGTAGTAAATGGCAAAAAGATCTCCAATACCTACATTCAAATATTGCTCATTACAGCCTTTGGACTGAGAACAAGGTTTGCAAAACAAATAACAGAGAAGAAGAGAACCAACTTAAGAGCAGTTCTGTCTGACAAGAGTTGCGTCTAAAACAGTTGAAAGAAAGAGAGGCATAATGATTATTTCTGACACATGAAATAGATTTTTACAGTACTCTTCTCTAGGAGAAAATGTTGTAGCAATAATTGGCAATAAAATGAATTCTAGGAAAGAAACATACACTAAGTATTTTACTTTACTAAACTTTGAATATATCGTCATGCCACTAGAAAAAAAAATAGCAAAATACAAGAAAAAAAAGTGTAATGTATTAGTGCTATTATAGAAATGTCTTCTTTATAAAAGGGGAAACCTTATAGATAAATATTAGCCTGGGGAAATAATGTTACTCAACGTGTACTACACAAACTAAATTTTAGTCTATTTATATTTTTTTAATGAAACAACTTCTGAAAATGCATCAAGGAACTTGCCAAAATAGATCTTCTTTCTAATTCATAGACCATATAGCCAGATACAGAAATCTTTGTCTATTCATGAGTTATCAAAGAATACTTTCATTTGTTTTCATATTGAGACAACTTTTCACATAAAATAATATGTACACATATAGTTAGGAATATATGTGAATATGAAGGTTTACTTCATAGAGACTCATAAAATCACATAGTATATGAAATTCCAAAAATTTCAATATTGTGCATGTGTCTATTTCTTTGAGATTGATTCTAAAAGCTTTTAAATATCTCAGGAGTTAACAAAATTTAAACACAGAAACTCTAGTCATCAGGAATCACTGAATTGAAATAACATTCTTCATCCTCGTGATCATCTTTTCTATAAAATTTTGAATATGCTGCTTAAAGACTGGAATATGAAACACCACAGAAGTTGAAGACAAAAATAACATAATTTTTATTTTAAAGGTGAAAGTAACATATGAAGCTGATTCTATCTATGTCAAGGACAAACGGTTTACGTAGTTTTCTGAATTAATATCTATGCAGAAGGCAATGTTTCTTGAAAGATAAAACAAATGTGCTAATTAGAAGTTTCCTTCTTATATTCTTTAAGTATATTCTTTAGTAGACTTAAATATATTCTTTAACATACAAATTCTTAAAACCAAATAATAATTGTAAAAATTACTGAATAACAGTAAAGAGTAGGGTCTTAGAAGGGATCTGTCTTCCAGCATCTAACACCTCACAACCGCTCCAGTGTTCTCTATTGATGAAGCTTAACATTCAACTAGCTGGTGAAGGAGGAATGTTTACAGGATCCTGATTCAGTATCATAAAGTTATATTAGCACCCAGGGGACAATAAATTGAAAACTTGTAAAGCATAAATTTTCAAATTTTTCATTCGCTATCATTCTGAAAGTTGTGTTCGTTCTGACATTGAATCTTGGAAAAATTTGGTTGAGTAGGAGGCATGGCTTTCTTTTGAAAATAACATTTTTGAAAGTGGGGGCATGTAAAGGTTCTGAGAAAGATGACGTAGAGTTGGCCTACTGGGTTCACCACCCCCCTGGTGGTCACTTCCCTAATGTCCAAAAGTATAATAAGAATTGACATACTAGCAGGTTGGATTTTTTATTTCAGTAGTAGCTAACTCAGACTTGGTTAGAGGAAGTTTTGTTGTGGTGGACCCATGCATACCCTTAGCCTGTCACCACTCTATTCATAGTCCCAACAAATCAACACTGGAGTAGCCAGGTATTTGGTGCTTTACCTATAATGGATATTAACCGTCACCAATTCAAAGTACATCAAGATGTCTCATTGATTTCATTGCAAGTTCCTAATTATTAGTCTGATTAATCACTTTTTGGGTTTATGATACAGTGAGAATTTCATTCATGTACTGCACTGATTTTGTCAAGTGACATTTTTCTATCGATTCGTCTTTGGTATAGAGACTTTATTTAAGGATGAATTTGTTCTTCATAAGAGATCTAGAATCCTGACTCATCATGACAGTGGCTCAGAGTGATTATCTAAAATAAGATTGATAAAGGTCAGATAAACAAGTAAAAGTTAATAAATAATCCTCAGTCAGATAAGGTGAACTTTGCTGTTGGATTAATCCATCATAATGAGGACATGCAGGTTGCAAGAGTTAACACAGAATGAAAAAAACTTGAGACAAACACACTGAATCAGGTTATAATATTTGAACAAAGCATATAATGACTAGTTAAGACCAAGAAAACAACTAGAAACAAGAGAGCTTTGGAAAAATACAGGTAATCAGGAAATTTCTAATGTAAGGTGTTAACAAGCAATGCTTTTAGGTTTTAATCTGTTTACTGACAATTTCTAGAGCATTAGGTGATGCCTCTTGGAGGCTCTGTCAGTCAAGCATTTAGTTTCATTTTATTTTGTGTAATCAACCATCATTTCATATATAATTAGGGAGCACATTTCTGATTTCAGAAATATCTGATTTTTTTAATTCATCCTTCTCACTTCATCCCATTCTTGTTTTATATTAGTGACGCTTATGTCTCTGAACATTTGAATCATGCTTATTTAAAAATCTCCTTTTGTCCAGGCATGGTGGTTCACATCTGTAATCTCAACACTTTGGGATGTTGAAATGGGAGGATTGACCCCAGGAGTTTGAGATCAGCCTGGATAACATAATGATAACTCATCACTACAAAAAATTAAAATACTAGTTGAGTGTGGTCTCATGCACCTGTGGTCCCAGCCACTTGAGGGACTGAGGTGAAAGCATCATTTGAGTTTCAGAGGTTGAGGCTGAAGTGAGCTGTGATCACACCACTGCACTCTAGGCTGGACAGCAGAGTGAGAGAGTCACTTGAGCTTGGTAGGTTGAGGCTGCAGTGAGCCCTGAACACACCACTGCATTTCATTCAGCCTGGACAATGGAATAACACCTTATCTTAAAAAAATATATATGTATATATTTGTATATATAAAAATAAAATATATATAAAAATATATATGTATATATATTTGAATATATATATATATATAATCAAAGCCTCATTCTGATTGTGTCCTCTATCTACAATCGTTGGGTGAAAATCTTCCAACTGCGTATCACTGGTTATTTCCTCATACGGTTTTCTTCAGGAAATCTTCAACATGTGTTGATTTCTGCAATATCCCTTACTCTATTCTCTATTGTAAGAGAATCCCTTCACAATATTTAAAATTGCCTCTGCTGCAGTCTAGGGAGACCTCCAGTTACACACATATTTTATTTTATTTTTTAACGAAAGTCACTGCACTCTGTAAATTTTTGTTCCTTGCTTCAAGGTACTATTTCTCATTTGTTTTCCTCCCAAAAGTCACTTTTTCATAGTTTTCACAAGCATCTATTCATAGAATTCCCTCCAATTTTAACAATTGGTGGACATTCTTCCTTCATTTTATACTAGGCTATATATGTTTTTTGACATCATTTTTTAATGCATGTATATGTGTCTGGAGCAGAATAAGTTGGTAAAAGTTGAGTCACTTATGATCACCTCAGTATGCTATGTCATTTAATTTATTTGAGTCTAGCTTTTAGGATACCTATTTCATATATAAAAATCTATGAGTAAATATTTTAAAATGCTTAATGAATGATTCAGTAGTTGTAAAAATATAAATTCACACAATTTTTAGGATTTTTTGTGTTTTTAATGTCCATATGTAATGAATTTCATAGTTGCTTAGTCTTCTGTTGACCAAATAAATAGCTTAAATTTGTGGAATTTTGAGACCTCACTGCAAATAACTGGACATTCTTATTAAACCATGGTCCCTCCCCTTGAAACGTGGCAAGACTTCTGGCTTGCTCAGCAAATAAATTATAGTGAAAGTGACAGCATAATTTTGAAGACTGTGTTAGAAAAGGCACTACATTATCTCTGTCTCTCTGTCTCTGTCTGTCTGTCTCTGTCTTCTACTTATACTTTTTCCTCTCTTTCTTTCTCCTTCTCCCTCTTTCTCTTTTTCTCCCTGTATACACCTTGGAGTTCAGTGTCACACACAAAGTCCTGATGATAAAGGACAATTTCAAGGAGAGATGCAAAGAGGAGACTAAGAAGTCATGATTATTCGGTCTCACAGGAATTCAAGTCTTTTGACATCAACCACCATGTATGTGAATGAATGACCTTCAGATGATTACATCCATATGAAAGTAATGGCCTGAGAAACACTGTGTATGAACCACCTGACTGAGGCTACCCAACACTCATGCTATGGGAGTTGTAATAAAATGCTTGCTGTTTTTCAAAATACCGACAATTGAGGGTAGTTTGTTATAAAGTGATAAATAATTGCAAAGATATTTCTTTATTGTATTATGTTTACTATACTTTAACTTCTGGGATACATGTGCAAAACGTGCAGGATTGCTACATAGGTATACCATGTGCCATGGTTGTTTGCTGCACCCATCAACCTGTCACCTATATTAGATATTTCTGCTAATGCTATTCTTCCCCTAGCCCTCCACCTCGTGACAGGCCTCATTTTGTGATGTTCCCCTCACTGTGTCCATGTGTTCTCATTGTTCAACTCCCACTTATGAGTGAGAACATGCAGTGTTAGGTTTTCTATTATTGTGATAGTTTGCTGAGAATGATGGTTTCCAGCTTCATCCATGTCCCTGCAAAGGACCTGTACTCATCCTTTTTATGTGTGCATAGTATTCTATAGTATATAAGTACAACATTTTCTTAATCCAGTCTATCACTGATGGAATTTGGGTTTGTTCCAAGTCTTTCTTCTTGTGAACAGTGCCACAATAAACATATGTATGCATGTATCTTACAGAATGATGTACAATCCTTTGGGTATATGCCCAGTAATGGGATTGCTGGGTCAAAGGGTATTTCTAGTTCTAGATCCTTGAGCAATCACCACACTGTCTTCCACAAAGGTTGAACAAATTTACACTCCCACCAACAGTGTAAAAGCATTCCTATTTCTCCACATCCTTTCCAACATCAGTTGTTTCATGACTTTTTAATGATCAGCATTTTAACTGGCGTGAGATGGTATTTCATTGTGGTTTTGAATTGCATTTCTCTAATGACAAGTGATAATGAGCTTTGTTTTATATTTTTGTTAGTTGTATACATGTTTTCTTTTGAGAAGTGTCTGTTCATATCCTTCACCCACTTTTTGATAGGGTTGTTTGGTTTTTTTCCTGGTAAATTTGTTTAAGTTCTTTGTAGATTCTGAATATTAGCCCTTTGTCAGGAGGATAGATTACAAAAATTTTTCCCATTCTGTAGGTTGCCTGTTCACTCTGATGATACTTACTTTTGCTATGCACAAGCTCTTTAGTTTAATTAGATCCCATTTGTCTATTTTGGCTTTTGTTACTATTGCTTTTGCTGTTTTAGTCATGAAGCCTTTCCCACACATGTGTCCTAAATAGTATTGCCTAGGTTTTCTTCTAGGATTTTTATGATTTTAGGTCTTACGTTTAAGTCTGTAGTCCATCTTGAGTTAATTTTGTATAAGATGTACAAAACGGTTCCAGTTTCAGTTTTCTGCATATGGCTAGCCAGTTTTCCCAGCACCATTTATGAAATAGGGAACGTTTTCCCCATTGCTTGTTTTTGTCAGGTTTGTCAAAGATCAGATGGTTGTATATGTGTGGTGTTATTTATGAGGCCTTTGTTCTGTTCCATTGGTCTATATATCTGTTTTGGTACCACTACCCTGCTGTTTTGGTTACTGTACAATTGCAATATGGTTTTAAGTCAGGTACCATGATGTCTCAAGCTTTGTTCCTTTTGCTTAGGTTTGTCTTGGTTCTGCAGGCTTTTTTTTTTGGTTCTATATGAGGTTTAAAGTAGTTTTTCTCTTTTCCAATTCTGGGAAGAAAGTCAAAGATAGCTTGATGTTAATAGCATTGAATTTATAAATTACTTTGGGCAGTATGGCCATTTTCATGATACTGACTCTTCCTATCCATGAGCATGGAATGCTTTTCCATTTATTTGTGTCCTGTCTTATTTTCTTAAGCAGTGGTTTGTAGTTCTCCTTGAAGAGGTCATTCACATCCCTCGTAAGTTGTATTAATAGATATTTTATTCTCTTTGTATCAATTGTGAATGGGAGTTCACTCATGATTTGGGTCTCTGGTTTTTAAATTATTATTATTATCGGCGGATAGGAATGCTTGTGATTTTTGCACATGGACTTTTATCCTGAGACTTTGCAGAAGTTGCTTATCAGCTGAAGCAGATTTGGGGCTGAGACAGGGGGGTTTTCTTAACATATAATCATGTCATCTGCAGAGACAATTTGACTTCCTCTTTTCTTATTTCAATAACATTTATTTCTTTATCTTGCCTGATTTCCCTGTCCAGAGCTTCCAATACTGTTTTGAATAGAAGTAGTGAGAGAACGCATCCTTCTCTTTCACCGATGTTCAAAGGGAATGCTTCCAACTTTTGCCCATTAAATATGATATGGGCTGTGGGGTTTGTCATAAGTAGCTCTTATTATTTTGAGATATGTTCCCTCAATACCTAGTTTATTGAGAGTTGTTAGCATGAACTGGTGTTTAATTTTGTCAGTAGCCATTTCTGCATTTACTGAGATCATCATTTTTTTTCCATTGCTTCTATTTACGTTGTGGATTATGTTTTTTGATTTTCGTGTGTTGAACCAGCCTTGCATCCCAAGTATGAAGCCGATTTGCTTGTGGTGGATAAGCTTTTTGATGTGCTGCTGGATTGGTGTTGCCAGTGTTTTATTTAGGATTTTCACATCTATATTCATCAGGGATATTCACCTGAAATTTCCTTTCTTTGTTGTGGTTCTGCCAGGTTTTGGTGTCAGGATGATGCTAGCCTCATAAAATGAGTTAGCGAGGATTCCTTCTTTTTCTACGTTTGGAATAGTTTCAGAAGGAATTTTACCATCTCCTTTTTGTACCTCTGGTAGAATTCAGCTGTGAATCCATCTGGTGCTGGACTTTTTTTGGTTGGTAGGCTATTAATTACTGCCTCAATTTCAGAAGTTGTTTTTGCTTTCTCCTTTCTTGATGCTCTTAGGGGTTTAATTATGAAATAAGTTGAATTCAGTTGACTATCTTTGATTCTAGTCTGCTCCTAGGTCTTAGAGGAGCCCCTTCTGATTACTATCTCCATGACTGTGTGTCTTTTGTTAAATGTTGACAAGGGAAGTTATTTGCCATGCTGTCGGTGTGTTACCAGGGCAATAGGAGTCTGCACCACCTAGTGACAAGTGGCAGTGATGGGTGGAATGTCACACATCCTGCCATATGAGTGTTTCCTGGGGTAACAGGAGGCTGCACACTTTACCTGGACTCACACTAAGCAAGATTACTGGGCTGGAACCTCTATTAAGTATTACCTGCCTGGTTACCAGTGACAGGTTCAGATGGAACATCCTCTGCTACTCAGGTGTTTCCTGGGACAATAGGAATCTGAGCCCTCCAGCTGAGTTCACACAAAAAGGAGGCCACTTGACTAGAAGCTCTAACAATCATTGCCCATCTGGCTAACAGTAGAAGAATGGGTGAGGTTGTGTGCCATGCCATCTGGGTGTTTCCTGGGACAACAGGAAGCTGCACCCTTTCGCTGCATTCAGATAGAAGTAAAACTGCTGGGCCGGAAGCTCTAGCAAGGATGATAGTAATACAAGTTGATTCTTAATTAATTAAAGCAAATGGAGGAGCTGATCCAAAACGACAAACACTATTAAATCTCTCAGACTTTAAAAATATAGTCATATTCATTTTTCACAATATAGCATATTGTGACTCATCTTTCTTGGTTTACTACATTTACTTATTATACTCTGAAGTATATCTTTATACCTGAATTTTACCTAGCTTCAGTCTTCCATTAACTTTGCATTCATTCTTAATTTTCGTAAACCACCATATTTTCTAGAAATTGGTGATTATATTCTAAAACCATTTTGTCACCAAATCATATGAATACCTGCTTGGCCTCTCTGGATAGGGTCATTTCTCACATAAGCAAAATTTACTTTTATTTGGCATATACAATGTGAATATAATCTTAAAACCTGTCTTTAGCTTTTGGTGTTATTAAGGTTTTTAATCCAATTTGTGTTTTTTACAGAAGTGATACAGCCATACTGTAATTCTAGCATATCTGAATTTTGTATATAGCATAGTAGTAATATTTATTGTCAAATAATTTTAAATATTTAACTTTATTGTATGATATTCATTAATCTCAGCATCCTTTTTTTTTTTTTTTGCATTTTTTCCCTGTGAAGTGCCATTCACTCTATCAATTACTACCAGAAAATCTGTTGTCACCTTGCCTAATTATGCAAAGCAAATCATTTTCCAACTGTTGACTCTAATCCTTCCCCTCAAATAAGTTCTGCTATATAAACGACCCTGAGTCTCTGAGACATTTGTTGTATTAAAGCACAATAACATTAACGGTAAAACAAAAAATATTGGGAAATATGAAATATCTGATCCTTTCTCCCTCTCTCAAAAATTCTGACAGCCAGGTGTGGTGGCTCACACCTGTAATCCTAGCACTATGGGATGATGAGACGGTTGGATCACCTGAGGTGAGGAGTTTGGGACCCGGGTGGACAACGTGGTAAAACCCCGTCCCTACTAAAAATACAAAAATTACTCAGGCGTGGTAGCACATGCCTGTAATCCCAGCTACTCGGGTGACTGAGGCACAGAATTTCTAGAACCAAGGAGGCAGAGGTTGCAGTGAGCTGAGATCACACCACTGCACATCGGCCTGGGCAAGAGAGCCAGACTCTGTCTCAAAAAAAAAAAAAAAAAAAAAAAAAAAAAAATCTCTCAATGACTACACTTCCAAATTTGCTTGTGGTTCTCTTCTTAGCAAAATGAGGCTATTAAAGTTGATTTTTTTTTTTTTTTTTTTTTTTTTTGAGAGGGAGTCTCGCTCTGTCGCCCAGGCTGGGGTGCAGTGGCCGGATCTCAGCTCACTGCAAGCTCCACCTCCCGGGTTTACGCCCTTCTCCTGCCTCAGCCTCCCGAGTAGCTGGGACTACAGGTGCCCGCCACCTCGCCCAGCTAGTTTTTTTTTGTACTTTTTAGTAGAGATGGGGTTTCACCGTGTTAGCCAGGATGGACTCGATCTCCTGACCTCGTGATCCGCCCGTCTCGGCCCCCCAAAGTGCTGGGATTACAGGCTTGAGCCACCGTGCCCGGCCGATTGGGGTTTTAAGTAACATTCCTTTGACTTTCTAAGCACCTATTGAAAAGTCTCAGCTGAAGCACAGCTTCATCCGAAAAAAATCAAATGCATTTGACTTTCTGTATTAAACATACTTCTCTACACAGTCACCATGGACTATCTCTAATGGAGCCCTGTCCTTATTATATATTTTTTTATTATGTTTTAAGTTCTAGGGTACTTGTGCACAACGCGCAGGTTTGTTACATATGTATACATGTGCCATGTAGGTGTGCTGGACCCATCAACTCGTCAGCACACATCAACTCGTCATTTACATCAGGTATAACTCCCAATGCCATCCCTCCACACTCCCCACTCCCCATAATAGGCCCCGGTGTGTGATGTTCCCTTCCCGTGTCCAAGTGATCTCATTGTTCAATTCCCACCTATGAGTGAGAACATGTGGTGTTTGGTTTTCTGTTCTTGCGAGAGTTTGCTGAGAATGATTGTTTCCAGCTGCATCCACGTCCCTACAAAGGACATGAACTCATCCTGCTGAATTTTGTCAAAGGCCTTTTCTGCATCTATTGAGATAATCATATGGTTCTTGTCTTTGGTTCTGTTTATATGCTGGATTGCATTATTGATTTGTGTATGTTGAACCAGCCTTGCATCCCAGGCATGAAGCCCACTTGATCATGGTGGATACACTTTTTGATGTGCTCCTGGATTTGGTTTGCCACTAATTTATTGAGGATTTTTGCATCGATGTTCATCAGGGATATTGGTCTAAAATTCTCTTTTTTTGTTGTATCTCTGGCAGGCTTTGGTATCAGGATGATGTTGGCCTCATAAAATGAGTTAGGGAGGATTCCCTCTTTTTCTATTGATTGGAATAGTTTCAGAAGGAATGGTACCAACTCCTCCTTGTACCTCTGGTAGAATTTGGCTGTGAATCCATCTGGTCCTGGACTTTTTTTGGTTGGTAAGCTATTAGTTATTTCCTCAATTTCAGAGCCTGCTATTGGTCTATTGAGGGATTCAGCTTCTTGCTGGTTTAGTCTTTGGAGAGTGTATGTGTCCAGGAATTTATCCATTTCTTCTAGGTTTTCTAGTTTTTTTGCATAGAGGTGTTTATACTATTCTGATGGTAGTTTTTATTTCTGTGAGGTAGGTGGTAATATCTCCTTTATCATTTTTTATTGTGTCTATTTATTCTTCTCTCATTTCTTCTTTATTAGTCTTGCTAGCGGTTTATCAATTTTGTTGATATTTTCAAAAAATCAGCTCCTGGATTCATTGATTTTTTGAAGGTTTTTTCTGTCTCTATCTCCTTCAGTTCTGCTCCAATCTTAGTTATTTCTTGCCTTCTGTTAGCTTTTGAATGTGTTTGCTCCTCCTTCTCTAGTTCTTTTAATTGTGATGTTAGGGTGTCAGTTTTAGATCTTTCCTGCTTTCTCTTCTGGGCATTTAGTGCTATAAATTTCCCTCCACACACTGCTTTAAATGTGTCCCAGAGATTCTGGTATGTTATATCTTTCTTCTCATTGGTTTCAAAGAACATCTTTATTTCTGCCTTCATTTCATTATATACCCAGTAGTCATTGAGGAGCAAGTTGTTCAGTTTCCATGTAGCTGGACGGTTTTGATTGAGTTTCTTACTCCTAAGTTCTAGTTTGATTTCACTGTGGTCTGAGAGACAGTTTACTATAATTTCTGTTCTACATTTGCTGAGGAGTGCTTTACTTCCAACTATGTGGTGAGTTTTGGAATAAGTGTGATGTGGTGCTGAGAAGAATGTATATTCTATTGATTTGGGGTGGAGAGTTCTGTAGATGTCTATTAGGTCTGCTTGCTGCAGAGATGAGTTCAATTCCTGGATATCCTTGTTAACTTTCTATCTCGTTGATCTGTCTAATGTTGACAGTGGAGTGTTGAAGTCTCCCATTATTATTGTATGGGAGTCTAAGTCTCTTTGTAAGTCTCTAAAGACTTGCTTTATGAATCTGGGTGCTCCTGTATTGGGTGCATATATATTTAGGATAGTTAGCTCCTCCTGTTGAGACCCTTTACCATTATGTAATGGCCTTCTTTGTCTCTTGATCTTTGATGGTTTAATGTCCGTTTTATTGGAGACTAGGATTGCAACCCCTGCCTTTTTTGTTTTCCGTTTGCTTGGTTGATCTTCCTCCATTCCTTTATTTTGAGCCTATGTGTGTCTCTTCATGTGAGATGGGTCTCCTGAATACAGTAAACTGATGGGTCTTGACTCTTTATCCAATTTGCCAGTCTGTGCCTTTTAATTGGATCATTTAGTCCGTTTACATTTAAGGTTAATATTGTTATGTTTGAACTTGATCCTGTCATTATGATATTAGCTGGTTATTTTGCTCATTAGTTGATGGAATTTCTTCCTGGCATTGATGGTCTTTACAATTTTGGCATGTTTTTGCAATGGCTGATACCAGTTATTCCTTTCCATGTTTAGTGCTTCCTTCAGAATCTCTTGTAGAACAGGCCTGGTGGTGACAAAGTCTCTAAGCATTTGCTTTTCTGTAAAGGATTTTATTTCTCCTTCACTTATGAAACTTAGTTTTGCTGGATATGAAATTCTGGGCTGAAAATTATTTTCATGAAGAATGTTGAATATTGACCCCTACTCTCTTCTGGATTGCAGAGTTTCTGCCGAGAGATCTGCTGTTAGTCTGATGGGCTTCCCTTTGTGGGCAACCTGACCTTTCTCTATGGCTGCCATTAACATATTTTCCTTCATTGCAATCAGAGATGCACACTGATTTTTTGAATTTCCAGCTTTTCAGCACTACTTTTTCCCCATCTTTTTGGTTTTACCTGCTTTTGATCTTTGATGATGGTGATGCACTGATGGGGTTTTGGTGTGGTTGTCCTTTCTGTTTGTTGATTATGTTTCTATCAATCAGGATCCTCAGCTGCAGGTCTGTTGGAGTTTGCCTGAGGTCCACTCCAGACCCTGTTTCCCTGGGTATCAGCAGCAGAGGCTACTAAGAGAGAATATTGCTGAACAGCAAGTGTTGCTGTCTGATTCTTGCTCTGGAAGCTTCGTCTCAGAGGTGTATCCAGCCATGTGAGGTGTGAGGTGTCAGTCTGCATCTAGTTGGGGATTTCTCCTAGTTAGGCTACTCAGGGGTCAGGGACTCACTTGAGCAGGCAGTCTGTCCATTCTCAGATCTCAATCTCCATGCTGGGAGAACCACTGCTCTCTTCAATGCTGTCAGACAGGGACATTTACATCTGCAGAAGTTTCTGCTGCTTTTTGTTTAACTATGCCCTGTCCCCAGAGGTGGTGTCTACAGAGGCAGGCAGGCCTCCTTGAGCTGCACGGGCTTCACCAAGTTCCAGCTCCCAGTGGCTTTGTTTACCTACTTAAACTTCAGCAATGGTGGGCACCCCTCCCCCAGCCTCACTGCCACCTTGCAGTTAGATCTCAGACTGCTGTGCTAGCAATGAGGGAGGCTCCTCGGGCATGTGACCATCTGGGCCAAGCGTGGGATATAATTTCCTGGTGTTCCATTTACTAAGACCCTTGATAAAGCGTAATATTAGGGTGGTAGTTATCTGACTTTCCAGATGTTGTGTGTCTCAGTTTCCCTTGGCTAGGAAAAAGAATTCCCATCCCCCTTACACTTACCAGGTGAGGGGATGTCTCACCCTGCTTCAGCTATCACTGGTTGGGCTTCACCCACTGACCAGGACTGACTATCCAACATGCCCCTGCAAGATGAACCCACTATCTCAGTTGAAAATGCAGAAATCACCCATCTTCTGTGCCACTTACGCTGGGAGCTGGCGGCTGGAGCCATTCCTATTTGGCCTTCTTAACCCTCTGATTGGAGCCCTTTCTTTAATATAGAAATAAATGCCATTCAAATTCTTTAAATATAAACATGTGAGCTACTTGAGCACAGAAACTATATCACGTTCTCTTTTATTCTCTACATACCATTCATGAGTGGATTATGTAAGTGCTGTAAATTGTGCATTAAATGTGTAACATGAAAAAAAAAAAACAGAAGCATAGATAATTGAGTAGATAAATTATTATCTAATTCATATTATAAAACTCTATCACTTTACCCAACAATGAGTCTCCTAGGAATTTATAATTACTTACATAGAGAAGTATTATTACTAAATTAATCACTGAAGAAAAACCAGTTGCAGAAAGATCATATTTTTCCCAAACATAACATTCATTTTTTTTGCATATATTTTACCTAAAGGCATTGTCAATGTTTTCACCATTCAGGTACAAACCATATCTGTGTCTTTGCGGATACAATACTTTCAGCCTCAGATGTAGTCAGTCAGTAATCACAAATTCAAATTATATTCCTCACATTTACTTTCACCAATGCAAGCCACAGCCCTATAGTCTCATACTTGGTTTCCTAATATATACTTTTAATTATTTTCCCTACATTTACACTCTTCTGTTTACTTGACAGTTTTTGTTTAGCTGCCAGACTGGCTTGTTAAGGAAACAAAACAAAACAAAACAGCAATGACCTTTTGACTGGTTTTCCTTAATACTAGATTAAATTATTTTGCCTGTAAATTAAAATAGAAACCTGTATACATCACATAAAGCTACACAAGGCCTCCAATTTCAACCAAAATTTTTCTTTTATAATCCCTGGGATACAATTTACTCTAAAATTCATACTTGTGGGGATAATTTCCAAATATCAGGACTTTCTCTCATTCTGTGATTTGTTTCCTTTAGCCACTCTCTGTCTAGAGCCTACCAAAGCTTTCATCTCACCGTATATGTGATCTGTCACTCCAGTTTTTTCTGATTGCTCCATAGATGGCTAATGGTTTTCTCTGGGTTTCTGATCATGTTGCACTATTTATATCACATATCACAATATTCTTCAGAGTACAAGCATACCTTACTTTATTGTACTTTGTTTTATTATGGTTAGCCTATATTTAGT
Organism: Macaca thibetana thibetana; assembly: GCF_024542745.1. Classification (NCBI taxonomy): domain Eukaryota; kingdom Metazoa; phylum Chordata; class Mammalia; order Primates; family Cercopithecidae; genus Macaca; species Macaca thibetana. The sequence continues at coordinate 121,089,959 of NC_065582.1, read as the reverse complement.
TTCTTTTTGTTTGGTAAGTAACTAATTTATATCTCTGTGACCCATTTTGCTAATTTTCACAAATGTTCAAGCTTTTTCGATATTATTATGTCTGTCATGGTAATCTGTGATTGGTGATTGTTCATATTACTATTGTAATTGGTTTGGGGCATCACAAATTATGCCCATATAAGATGTCCAACTTAATAAATGGGTGTCTACTGAGTGCCCCACACATCGGTTGTTTCCTAGTCTCTCTCCCACCCTTCAGGCCTATTTCCTGAGACACAGCAACATTGAAAGTAAGCCAGTTAATAAACTTACAAAGGTCTCTAAGTAGAAGGGAGAGTACCATATCTTTCAGTTTAAATCAAAAGCTAGAAATAGTTAAGAAACATGAAGAATGCATGTTAAAAGCTTAGAAAGACTTAAAGCTAGGCCTCTTGCATCAAACAGCCAATTTGTGAATAAACAAACAAACAAACAAACAAAAAGATAAAACAAAATTCATGAAGGATATTAGAAGTGATAGTCCAGTGAATGCCCAAATGGTAAAAAATTAAAAGCCCATTATCATTGATGTGAAGACCTTTTAATCTGGATATATTTTAATCTGGATATAATCTGGATATATATAAATCAGCCACAATCATAACTTAAGTCTAACCCTAATCCAGTGCAAGACCCTACCTCTTTTTAATCTATGAAGGCTGAAATAGGTGAGGGAGCCTCAGAGAAAAATTTGGAAAGCTAGCAGACATTGGCTCATGAGGCTGTGACAGAAAAAAAAAAATCTATCATTATAACAAAGAAGTACAAAGTAAAGTAGCAAGTGCCAATGTAGAAGCTGCAGAAAATAATCTAGAAAACCTAGCTAAGATCATTGATGATGGCGATTACACTAAACAACAGAATTTGAATGTTGACAAAGCAGTCCTTTATTGAAAAAATATGTCATCTGAGACTTTAGTAGCTAAAGAGGGGAAGTCAATTCCTGACTTTAAAGCATTAAAAGACAGGCTGATTCTTTTGTTAGTGGCTATTTCAGCTAGTGACTTTAAGTTGAAGATAATGTTCACTTATTATTTTGAAAGTACTAGTCTTTGAGCATTATGCATTGAGAATCTGAAAATCTGCTTTGCCTGTGTACTTTAAACAGACAAACAATGCCTAGATGACAGTACATCTGTTTAAAGCATGACTCACTGAATATTTTAAGCTGTTTGTTGAGATCTACTCCTTAGAAAATAAAATTTATTTCAAAATATTACTGTTTAATGACAATGCACATGGACACCCAAAAGTTCTGATGAAAATGTACAAAGATATTAATATTGTTTTCACATCCACCAATATTACATCTATTTTGCAGCCCACTAATAAAAGTGTAAATTTACTTTCAAGTTTTATCATTGAAGAAATACATTTTGTAATGCTATTGTTGTCTTAGATTGTAATTTCTGGGATTAATATGAACACAGTAAATTGTAAACCTTCTGTAAATAATTTACCATATTAGAAACTAAAACATTTGCAATTCATAGGAGCAAGACAGCATATCAACATTAACAGGAGTTTGGAAGAACTTAATTCCAATTCTCATGGATGACTTGAGGAGTTCAAGATTTTGTAAGTACAGATGTGTTTTCCTCAATTTCTTTCAACAATGTTTTATCATTTTTATTATAGAGATCTTATATCTTCATGGTTAAATCTATTCCTACATGTTTCATTTTTGTAGCTCTGTAAATGTGATTTCTTTTTTTCACTCTTTTTTTTTTTTATTTAGATATTGGAATACAGAAACACAACTGATTTTTTGGATGATTTAGTACCATCTGCCTTTACTGGATTTGTTGATCAATTTTAAGAGTTTCTGGTAGAGTCTTTAGGATTTTCAGTGTATAAAACCATGTCATATGCAGAGAGGGATAATTTGATTTTCTCCTTTCCAATGAATGTCCTTTATTTCTTTCTCTTGGCTAATTGCTATGGCTAGAAATTCTAATGTTATATTGAATAAGAGTAGTCAACATGGGCATCTTTGTCTTGTTCCAGATCTTAGAGACAAAGCTTTCCAATTTTCCTATTTAGTGTGATGTTACCTGTGCATCTGTCTATATGGCCTTTATAAGTTTGAAGTGTTTTTAATATACTTTATTTGTTGAAAGTTTAACATTTTCTTCATAAAGAAATGCAAATTTTGTCAAATGCTTTTTGTGCATCTACTGATAAAATTATGTTTTTTCTTACTTCTCTTGATGTAATGTATTACATTTATTGATTTGCATATGCTTAAACTTCTCTGCATCCATGAGATAAATCCCATTTCATCATAGTGTGTAATCTCTTTGATGTGCTCTTGGATTTGGTCGGCTAGCAGTTGTTGAGCATTTTTGCATCTATGTTCATCGGGATTATTGGTCTATAAATTCCCCACCACCAACCCCGCCTCTGGCTCCTTCTTTCTGGTTTTAGTATCAAGGTAATCACACTCTTGAAAAATTATTTTTAAAGCATTTACTTTAATGTTTTGGAAAATACATTAGAGAAAAAATGGATTAATTTTTAAATTATACTTTAAGTTCTGGGATACATTTGCAGATCATGCAGGTTTGATACATAGGTATACATGTCACATGATGTTTTGCTGCACCCATAAACCAGTCACCTAGATTTTAAGCCCCACATGAATTAGATATTTGTCTTAATGCTCTCCCTCCCTTTGCCACCCACCACGACAGGCCCCAATGTGTTTAGTACCCCTCCATGTGTCCATGTGTTCTCATTGTTCAACTTGCACTTAACAGTGAGAACATGAAGTGTTTTGTTTTCTGTTCCTGTGTTAGTTTGCTGAGAATGATGGTTTCCAGCTTTGTCTATGTTCCTACAAGTGGCACGAACTCATTCTTTCTTATAGCTGCATAGTGTTCCATGGGATATATTGCCACATTTTCTTTATCCAGTCTATCATGAGGGGCATTTGGGACGGTTCTAAGTGCTTGCTATTGTGAATAGTGCTGCAATAAATATATTTGTACATGTGTCTTTATAGTAGAATGATTTATAATCCTTTGGGTAGATGCCCAGTAATGGAATTGCTGGATCAAATGGTATTTCTAGTTCTAGATCCTTGAGGGATCTCCACAACCTCCTCCACAATGGTTGAACTAATTTACACTCCCACCAACAATGTAAAAGCATTCCTATTTCTCTACATCCTCTCCAGCACCAGTTGTTTTCTGACTTTTTAATGATTACAATTCTAACTACTGTGAGATGGTATCTCATTGTGGTTTTCATTTGCATTTCTTTAATGATAATGATGATGATCTTTTTCTCATATGTTTGTTGGCTGCATACATGTCTTCTTTTGAGAAGTGTCTGTTCATATCCTTTACCCAGTTTTTGATGGGGTTGTTTTTGTCTTATAAATTTCTTTAAGTTATTTGGAGATTCTAGGTATTAGCCCTTTGTCACATGGATAGATTGCAAAAATTTTCTCCCAGTCTGTAGGTTTCCTGCTCACTCTGCTAATAGTTTATTTTGCTGTGCAAAAGCTCTTCAGTTTAATCAGATCCCATTTGTCAACTCTGGCTTTTATTGCAGTTGCTTTTGGTGCTTTAGTCATGAAGTATTTGCCCATGCCTATGTACTGAATGGCATTGCCTAGGTTTTCTCCTAGGGTTTTTGTGGTTTTACGTTTTACATTTAACTCTTTAATCCATCTTGAGTTAGTATTGAAGCCATCAGTTCATGGTTTTTAGTTTTTGTTTTTTGATGTGAGTTCTTATTACTGCTTCAATCTTGTTACTCATTATTTCCCTGCTCATGTTTCTATTTCTTTTTAATTCAATACTGGTTGGTTGTGTGTGTCCAAATAATTTTTTATATCCTTTAGATTTTTTTATTTGTTGGCATGAACTTGTTTTTAACAGTATCTTATAATCCTTTGTATTTCTGTGTATCAGTTGTTATGTATCTTTTTCATCTCTCATTTTATTTATTTGAGTCATTACTTTTTGTAGTTAATCTAGCTGAAGATTTTGCAATTTTATGTATTCAATAAACCAACTTTTGTCTTGTTGATTTTTAAATATTTTAAAAGTCTGTTTTATCTATATCTACGATAATCTTTGTTATATCCCTTATCTACTTTTTTTTAGTTTAGTTTCTGTTTTCACATTTCTTGAGGTGGTATAGGTTGCTTATTTAAGATATTTCTGCATTTTTAACATAGACGTTTATTGGTATATATTTGTTGTTTTAGAACTTATTTTTTCTATATCTTCTAAGTTTTGGTATATTGTCTTTCCATTTTTATATTTCTCATATGCTTTAAAATAATTTATCTATATATTCAATGGTTGTTTATGAGCACAGTTAATTTCCGTATAGCTGTATATGTTCCCAAATTCTTTCTCTTATTGATTTCTAGTTTTATTCCGTTGTGGAAAAAAATTGACCTAATTTTGATTTACAAAAATTTTAAGACCTATTTTGACCTAAAATATGGTCTATTCTAGAAGATGTTTCATGTGCTCTTGAGAAGATTACATATTCTGCAGATGTTCGATGGAATGTTCTGTAAATGTTCATGTTAGGTTTATCTTACCTAGAGTGCAGTTTAACTCTGAGGTTTCTTCTTTGATTTTCTGTCTGAATTATATTTTTATTATTGTAACTAAAGTGCTGAAGTCTTCTACTATTATATCACGGTAAATCTCTCTCCTCAGCTCTGTAAATTTTGCTTTATATATTTGGATGTTCCAGTGTTATGACCATACATATTACAATTTTATTCTGTTGCTCTAGTGTGCTCTTGATTATTATATAATAACCAATTTCTTATCAATCTCGACTTAATATATATTTTAACTAAGTATAGCTACTACTACAATTTTTTTATTGTTTACAATGACAATAAACAAAGTTTTCTATTTCTTTCCTTTTAGTCTGTGTATGCCTTCATAGGTGAAGTGAGTTTCCTGTGGGGACAATAGAGTTGAGTTTTAATTATTTATCTATTCAGTCACTCTATATCTTTCACCTGGATCATTCAATCAATTTCATTCTGTAATATTTTTAATAAATAAAGATTTGCTACCTCCATTTTGTTAATTCTTTTCTGGGTTACTTTTTGTATCTCCTTTCTCTCTCGATCTGTCTTTCTGTCTCTCTCTCTCTCTGTCTCTTTTTCTCTCTCTCTCTCTCTCTCTCTCTGTCTGTCTCTCTATCTCTCTTTGTGTCTTCCTTTAATGGTTAAGAAATTTTCTCTAGTAGTATGTTTTCATTTCATGTCACTTTTGTGTATTGTGTCTAAGTTTGGCTTCTTAGTTAATGAAAGATTTACAAGAATATTTTATTGTTAGATATTTTAAACTGATGACAACTTTCAGCCCAAAGAAAACTAAACAAAACTGTATTTTGACATAATTTTGTCTTCTACATAATGACTTCTTGATGTCTGTATTTATATCTTTTCAAATTTCCATCTCTTAACCAATTGTAGTTACTATTTTCTTTAATATCTTTGTCTTTTTTCTTCACGATAAAGATATAAATGGCTTATGTACCACAATTATAGTATTAGAGTATTCTGAATTTGTCTTTATAATTGCTTTTACTAGTGCTTTTTATGCCTTAAGACGTGTACTTGTTACATGTGAGTGTCCTTTTCTTTCCAATAAAAAAATTTTCTTTATTATTATTTCTTATAAGATTTGTCTGGTATTTATGAATGCCTTAGCTTTTGTTGGTGTGGGAAAATCTTATCATTCTTTCCAGTTTTAAGAATTGCTTTGGTAGGCACAGTATCTTTGCATGGCAGATTTATTTTCAGCACCTTAAATGTATATCTTATTTTATTCTTGTTCACGAGTTGATTTATTTTATTTTATTTTATTTTGAGAAATTTGATGAAACTTGAATTGTGACATTGTTTAATATGGTACAAACTTTTTCTCATATTGCTATCACTATTCTTTCTTTGTATTTGCCTTTTAACCATTTAAATAGGATGTGCCTTTGGGAAATACTCTTTGGATTAAATTTGATTAGGGTACCTGGATACTGTCATCTTTCTCTAGATTTACAAAATGTTCCATCATTATTTTCTTAAGTATGCTTTCTAGACCTTTTTATTTCTTATCTCCTTCAAGAACTCCTATTATACGGAGGTAGTTTGCTTAATAATATTTGATACTTTCCATAGGCTTACTTCACTAATTTTAATTATTTCTCTTTTTTGGCTCTTCTGACTGAGTAATTGCATATGTTTTACCTATAGGATTGCTGATTCCTTACTCTGTTTGACCAAATCTGCTGTTGAAGTTTTCTAATGAGTTTTTCAATTCACTTCACTTATTTTTTTAAATTGGATTTCTCTTTATTTTTAAAACATTTCTACTTCTTTGCAAAATGTATCATCTTTTTCCTGGATTATTCTCTAAAATGTGTTTTTTTCAACTTTATATTCATATGTGCTGTGATTTCTGAATTTTTAAAATAGGTGTGCACTGAATTTCTCGTCAAAAATTTTACAGAGCATCTGAACTTTAATTCTGCATTGTAACTTAAAATCAGACTTGCAGTGATTTCTAGGTCTTGGAGAGACTTAAGCAATAACTGAAACTTAATCTCAAATGTTATACTTGTTTGCAGGTCATAGTAAAGCTCCGTATGAGGACCCGAGAATTGTAAAAAATACGGGCCAAAGATTCAGACCTTTCTTTGGATTTTGGTCCCTGCAGTGTTATGGTACTGGTCAAACTCCGCAGCGTGGCATTCCTGCTAATAGGAACACCAAGCAGTTGCTGAGATCTGTGTGCCTGTCACTGTGGTTAGTACTCCCACTCTTGTTTCCAATTCACCCCAGGTCATTCAACCCTTTAGCCGCTCCTAATGCCTCTCCTGGGGTAGGATAAAAATGGGCTTCCCAAAAAGAATCACAGATCCATGAAGAAACTGAACATTCCCCTCAAATTTCCTCTTCTGATCTTGGTAACTTCAGGTAAAGTTATCTCACAGTCGTGTGTCTTCTTGGTGTGTGGAAGGGGTGTCATAATCCAAAACAATTATTTATCTTACAGATCATGAATTTTCCCATGTCTATGAGTCTTGGGATTTTCTTCTTCTCTTTTTAGCGCTGGTGAATTCAGAGTGGCTTTTTTATTTACATAGTTACTAGCCGTCTCTTTGTGTGGGAATTAATTTGGGGGGCATCATTTTACTGACATCACTCCTCAAGGAATATTTTTATGAGTTTTCAAACCATTATGATTTTAGAATTTAGAGTATCTACCAAATATTTAAAAAGCTGTATATTTATTACTTAAGCGTCCTGTATAATTATTTGGTTGTGTACTGTTTCTAGTAAATAATTACTATGTATTGAAGCCATGTGTTTCTAACACAAACTTTCTTGTAGAGACTGGAAGTATATGGCAGAATATAGGGACAATATAATTATACATATGGAAACTTCATCAGATTTTTATTAAAGCATAGGTAAACTATATTATTCTACATGATATTGCATCTTTATGATGCAGAGATTATTTTCATTGTAGGAAATGAAAGAATTTGTCAAGATCTCTGCCAAAGATGGCACCGTGGTGCTTTCTCTGGGGCAGTTATGGAAGTGAAAGCTGATCTCGTCATTTCAGACTTGGCCCAGATTCCACAGAAGGTGAGTACAACCTCCAGTCCTTATAAGCAGCCATTTACACAGTGAAGAAAGTGTGACTTTCCATTTGGAATTTGAATCTCATTTTCTGCTTTGCATTAACAGGCACTACTTCTACATAAAAAATTTTAAAGCATTACAGTAGTGTATGTGGGCTCAACTAATCATTTGCCTATGAATTCTTGAAGTTACTTTGGAAATACTTCTCTTTGTTGTCATTTGTTTGTGACAAAATGAAAAGAAAATATTAAGTTCCTATCTCACATTTTGTTATTTTAAATCTTTTTTTTTTTTTTTTTTTTTTTTTTTTTTTTTAAGACGGAGTCTCACTCTGTCACCTAGTCTGGAGTGCAGTGGCATGATCTCGGCTCACTGCAAACTCCACACTTGCTGGTTCATGCCATTCTCCTGCCTCTGCCTCCCGAGTAGCTGGGACTACTACACCCAGATAATGTTTTGTATTTTTAGTAGCCTAGTAGCTGACACTACAGGCGCCCACCACCACGACCCGCTAATTTTCTGTATTTTTAGTAGAGAGGGGGTTTCACCATGTTAGCCTGGATGGTCTCACTCTACTGACCTCATGATCCATACGCCTCAACCTCCCAAAGTGCTGGGATTACAGGCCTGAGTCACGGCTCCCGCCCAAGGTTTTAAATCTTAAGGTCTGTGCTAACTACTCAAAAACAAACAAATCAAAAAACAAAAAAACAAAAACAACGCTGAAGTGTACTAACCCCAAGGAACATATAAAGGGAGGGCTGATATAACAAAGATAGAGTAGAATTATGCCCAAGAATCTCCCCAGTATATTTGATTGTGTAAGAACTCCATCCACTGTACTTAGGCATGAAAGTAGAAGCTTCGATTAATGTAGTCTTTCTTATGAATTAGAATTTTCTAGAATTAAAAAGCAATTACAATTTTGATGTTACAGTCTAGCAATCAGATAATTTTAACTTTCTTCTTATCGCAATTCTAGATTTCCACTCTTTAGGTACTACTATATATACACTATCCAAGGAGTTTTTAAAAATTTAATGGTTAATTAAATTTCATAAAACTCAATAAAAGCAAGTATGCTAATTAGGATTGTGAAATTTGTTTTGCTTATGAAATTGGAACATCTATGTATTCCTATGTTTTCAAATGCAATATTTTCATATAGGTTTCCCATTTTTAAAAAAAGTATGTGACAAAAGGCATAAAGATGAACAAAATTCAACATTGAACATAAATTCTAAGTAACTTCTGTCTTTTTCTTTTTTAATTAAAAATAAATTAATATATAAAATCAAGGAGCAAAGGAGGCATGAAGAAAAGCAGAAAGTAAAGAATACATCATGTGGGAATTGTGGTAGTTACACTTCAAGATGAGATTTTGGTGGGGGCACAGCCAAACCATATCAGGCCATTATGATCTCCTGTTTTGGTTACAAATGCACACTTTTAATAATCCTTTCTAATTTTAAGGTCTTGACTTTGCACGCCAATATTAGTTGACACATTTGCTTGCTTAAGGAAAATCTTGATTTCATAACTGTCATTCTTTAAAAGTTATGTAAGTAAATTTTGGTAGTGTATTAAAATCCAAATCCATAGTATGACAAGTAAGACTGCCTAAGGTCTTCATTCCAAATTAACTGTCTTTTGTAATCTCCTGCCCTCAACTTTCTCTGTGATCCATACACTTTGGGATGCTCTCCATATCTCCATGACTTTTAATCTTTCTGTTCTTTATTGGAAAATCCCTTCTTGGCCACACACTGTGTAGGTCCAATCAAAGCTTTCATCTTATATCATATGTTACCTGCCTCATTAAGTTTTTCTAATTATTTCATATAGAAGTACTTGTGTTTTTGTCTGGAACTCTAAACATCCTGTATTGTTCATGTGATTCATATCAAAATAGTCTTTATATTATAGCTATTCAATCTATTATCAGCTAATTAGTGAGGGTTCACATAGGTAAAGTGATGTAAAATATTTGTTTTCCAAAACCATCTTGTAAATTTGGGCTTTGTGGGGAGTGACAGAAAGTGTGTGTTTGTTGTGTATGTTTGTATTTTGTGTGAATTAGAAACTTTAAAAAAATCTTTTGTGATGGAGTGAGTCAATGTATGTGGCCAAGATGACTGACTGAAAGTAGGTAATGTGCATGGCCCTCACAAAGAGGAACAGAAGGGGTGAGTAAATAGAGCCCCTTCAACCGCAATATATATTTTAGAGTTTATCTCATATTAAGTGTTTTCACTAATACAAGGCATACTTCTGAGATGTTGCAGATTTAGTTCTAGAATACTACAATAAAGCAAATATTGCAATGAAGTGAGTCACACAATTTGCTTTGGTTTATAAGGCATAGAAAAAGTTATGCTTACACAATGCTGTAGTGTATTCAGTCTGCGATAATATTAAGTCTACAAAGTACATACCTTAATTAAAAACACTTAATTGCTAAAGAGTGCTAATGATCATCTGAATCTCCAGTGAGTGCAACTTTTGTTGATGGAGACTTTTGCATCAATGTTGATGGTTGATAACTTATTATGGTGGTGGCTGCTAGCAGTTGGCATGGCTGTGGCAATTTCTTAAAAATAAGACAACAATGGCATTTGCAATATACATTAACCCACTCTTTCACAAAAGATTTTTTTCAGCATGTAATAGTGTCAGATTCCATTTTACCCATAGAGGATCTTCTTTCAGAACTGGAATTAATCCTCTGAAACTCTAATGCTGCTTAGAAAGTAAGTTTAAGTAATATTCTAAATCTCCTGTTGCCATTCAACAATGTTCATAACATCTTCACCAGGAGTAGATTCCATCTCAAGAAACCAATTTTTTTTGCTCTTCCCTAAGAAGTAACTCCTCACTTATTTATCACGAGATTTCATCAATTCTGTTACATCATTAAGTTCCACTTCTAATTATAGTTATCTTTCTAGTTTTATTATATTTGCAGTTACTTTTTCCATGGAAGTTCTGTTATAGGACCAAGAGGTTCATATGCTTACTGTCCAATAATAGTCCGATTACACTGAGACGTCAGGATTGGCAGCAAAGAAGGAGTTCAATATTTGCAGGGCACTGAGCAAGGAGATGAGAAGAGAACCTCAAATCCAGCTCCTCAAGGAGCTCTGGGCTGGAGGTTTTAAGGAGATCATAGATGGTGATGGACTGGAAAATTTGGGTAATTGATTGGTCAGGGTAATAAAGACAAAGTTATCAGAGCAAGAAACAACATTATTTGCTGAGTCAGTTCCTTGTGGGGTCCTCTAGATCAGCTGGCATCAGTGAAGTTCCTCAGATCAGCTGGCATCAGTGAGGTCCTTCAGACATGCTGAGTCAGTAGTTTTATCAGTATGCTGGACCTGAAGGAATATCTCAGAAGGAAAGTTAATCATTTCATAACGTTTAAGTTATTATCTATAGAAGAGTTAAGAGGTACTACAATCTCGTAACAAGGTCTGCGTAATTCTAGGACTATAGCCAAATAACTATGAGGAAGTGAGTCAGAGAACAAACTAACCTAATGATTAATCCTGAATGTACTGCAAGCTTGATTTACTTTTCTCCTTTTCTCTCTTTCTCTTTGATTACTTTCACAAAGTTTATAAAGATAGTGTCATCTTCACACTCTCAATATCTTACATGATGGTTGTAAGAATCAACGTGTATATGCTATATCATAAATGAACATTTAAAATATTATGTTACATAACAGAAGCCACTCACGAAATACCACATATTGTATGATTGCATGTATTAAAAATCATCTAGAATAGGTAAATCTATAGAGATAGAAATTCAATTAGCAATTACCCAGCACAGGGGAAATGCAGAAACTAGAGGTGGAGAGGAAAAGGCTAAAGGCTATAGGACTTATTTTGGGGAGATAAAAAGGCTGTCAAATAGATTGTTGTGGTAGATGCACAATTCTGTGAATATACTAGGGAATATTAAATTTTACACAATAATTGATAAATTTTATGATATTTAAATTATACGTCAACAAATGGTACAAAAATATATGGACCATGTTTCGTCATTTTATCTTTACTTCTGTGTCCAATGGACAGCAGAATCATGACCTTTCACTGTTACAATTCTGGACACTCTTCTAAAATATATTGCATAAGACAGATGGTATGTCCATACAAGATCCTTGATATTAGCTGAAGGATAGCACTCATAAACATAAATGGGAAATTAATCACATCTGTGTAAATAGGTCATTTACCTTCATTTGTCTCCTTGCCATCCACATGCTTGGAATGTTGATTTAATGATATTGTATGTACTTTGAAGTATAAGGGTTACATTTTAACTTCTTGGTTAATTTATCTTTGGATATAACCATGAGAAATGACAGAAAGGATCAGCAACTGGAAAACAAGCATTGCATTGCACCAGGATGTCTGTGAAATGGACTTCAGTAATTCTGCTAATACAACTGAGCTTTTACTTTAGCTCTGGGAGTTGTGGAAAGGTGCTGGTGTGGGCAGCAGAATATAGCCATTGGATGAATATGAAGACAATCCTGGAAGAGCTTGTCCAGAGAGGTCATGAGGTGACTGTCCTGGCATCTTCAGCTTCCATTCTTTTTGATCCCAACAACTCATCTGCTCTTAAAATTGAAGTCTTTCCTACATCTTTAACTAAAACTGAGTTTGAGAATATCTCCATGCAAGAGGTTAAGAGATGGATAGAACTTCCAAAAGATACATTTTGGTTATATTTTTCACAAATGCAAGAAATCATGTGGAGGTTTGGTGACATAATTAGAAATTTCTGTAAAGATGTAGTTTCAAATAAGAAATTAATGAAGAAATTACAAGAGTCAAGATTTGACGTTGTTTTTGCAGATGCTATTTTTCCCTGTAGTGAGCTGCTGGCTGAGCTATTTAACATACCACTTGTGTACAGTCTCCGCTTCACTCCTGGCTATGTTTTTGAAAAGCATTGTGGAGGATTTCTTTTCCCTCCCTCCTACGTACCTGTTGTTATGTCAGAATTAAGTGATCACATGACTTTCATGGAGAGGGTAAAAAATATGATCTATATGCTTTCTTTTGACTTTTATTTCCAAATGTATGACATGAAGAAGTGGGATCAGTTTTATAGTGAAGTTCTAGGTAAGTATTTTTTTTCAATCTGTAACTTATTTGTCTCTTTGAAGCAGAGCTTATATAAAGCCATAAAGTCAGGGTAGTGGGGTTTTGGTAAGTGAATTTATAAAACGAAAATACAGGATGATCTATCAATCTCACAAGTATTATAGAAAAGCTTAAATTACAGGGTCAGTTAAAACTGTGTGGCCATTTTTCACACAGAAAACCCCAGGAAATCATAAACCTATGTATTAGTGCCTCTAAGACTTTAAGTAATTACTCATCTGTTTTAGTATACATTGTTTTACATCTTAAAATCTGTAAAACCCATCAAATAACATCTTACTGAATGCATAGATTTAGAATGAGTAGTTACACATTTTTCTACAACTATCTATATAACTGCCAAAATTATTTTTTCTGTAAAGCTTAGTTTTCTTATTTAGAAATCAAACGATATTCCCATGTTACCAGAAGTTTTCCTTCACAGTAGAGAGAGAGAATGTCTATATCTCTGATGCAAAAATCATCAAAGATAATTTGAAGTTTCTAATGTTTCTATACTCTTTCATTAAAGAATTGGAAACCATTCATTTAGAGACCAATCATCTTATTGGAATGTGAAGGTTGTTATGTCTACATAGTTGCTTTTCAAACTATGTCTCTTTATTAAAAGATATAAGACAGATTAAGATTGAGTACAAATCTTTATTTCAATAATTTCTCAAAAATTTCTAGCTATAATTTACAAATATATTTACTTAAAGATAATATTATTAAGATCTTAGCTTGAATCTAAAAGAGTACAAAGTTTTCATCCATAATCTCCACATAGTCCACAGTTCACTTAAAGAACCAAAGATAAAAGGATTGGCTTAATGAGTTGTGTAAACTAGAGTATTTCTTAGAAAATTATTTTTATAGGTACAGTAGAATTAATTGAATATGGAGCTCAAAGAGTTGTTTAAATGTCCATATGCTACTATTGAAGCTTTAAAAAGAAAAGAAATTGGTGTTTAATTCTCTGTGGCTTATTTTAATAATTATTTATGATTGTGAGTATACTGATGTGACATTAGAGATGTAACTTAACCTCACAATTCTCCTACTATTTTCTTATAAATATTCATGGGCAAAATAAAAAATACATAAATTAAATTATGTCTGTAAATGAACATATGCATATATTTTTCAAAGCACTGACGCTTTTGCCTATATTTTTGCCTTCATTTTTCTAACCCCTTTCAGAAAATAACCTAATGTAATTATCTTGTGTCATCCACCTTTTCTTTTCTTTTTCTTGTCAGGAAGACCCACTACATTATCTGAGACAATGGGGAAAGCTGACATATGGCTTATTCGAAACTCCTGGAATTTTCAGTTTCCACATCCACTCTTACCAAATGTTGATTTTGTTGGAGGACTCCACTGCAAACCTGCCAAACCCCTACCTAAGGTAAACATACTGTCATTGGTTTTATTTTGTTGGCTTTGAATTTTCAGTAGAAATGATTCTACAGTCTTCATTCAGAGTGTTTGACTTACACTGAAAGAAAGATGGGAAGTGGGTGGGGTAAAGCAGATACTAATTAGAACTCATGTACATAGTGATATCATCACACGTATGTGAGTTTTATGAGTACTACTAATAGAGGGGAATACTAAGAAGACTTCAAAAATAGAGTTGGTTGTATTAAAGTCTTCATTATTTAACACCTAAGAAGGTATTGATCATTCATTCCAATAATATTTACAAAGGGATTAGCACAAAACACAGGTAAGTGCACAATTTTCAGTGAAAAAAAAATGGACTCAGTTTCTGTCCCCACATACCTTACATTCTACTTCAAAAGATAGAATATGTGCAAGTAATAAAAATTATATAAAAACTATTATCTCAAGGAAAAACCCAATGACAAGAAAGCATCATTGGAGATAATAGAAAGTATCCTGGAGTCACTGATTACTAAGATAAGAGCTGAACAATGCACAGGAATAAGTAAAAGAATGATGGGGAGAGATAGACAAAAGAAGGAAAGCAGGTAAAGTCATCAGGATAGTTCTCAAGTCCTCAGGTTTTATTTGCAGGGAGAGACTAAGAATCAGATGATGCTGAGAGGCAAATTAGAGCCAGATACATATTAGGAGTTGAAATATTTTTTAAGCACATTGAAAAACTGTGAAAAAGAGTTAAGAAAGAAAGCTATATGAAAAGATTCTCTTCTTTAAGAAGAGCTTTCAAGATATTCAATGATTAAATTGCAGGAGGGTCAGAATAAAGAGCCAGCCATTCAGGAAATTTTGCATGGATTCAGGTAACAGATGATGGAGAAGTGGACGAGTATGTTGATAGAAATAATGATACCTACATTTAAAAAATAGCGACAAATTTATGTTGTGTTGTGTGGAAAAATATTAACACAGAAAAACACTTGAAATGTCTCTGACCTGTAGTCAGTTACTCAGAGATAGTATTTATTTTGTAATTATTGTTATTTTGCTATTATTACTAATAGTACTAATTACTTAACATGTGCAGGTCACTTGAGATATCATTCTTCATTTAATAGAGCCAGATTTTTCAGTACATCAAAATTATATTATCTTGCAAAGTCATAGTTGACAGACACCATGTGGACTTGATTAAAACTAGACATATCAGTTTATCAGTTTTGACAGTAAGATGAGCTATCAGGAGAACCCGCTCCTGATGTTTAACGTGGGTTCTTTTCTATTTCCTAAGTGTCTCGGCTGGGTTGAGAAATAAAGAGAAAGAGCACAAGAGAGAGAAATTTAAAGCTGGGTGTCCGGGGGAGATATCACATGCCATCAGGATCTGTGATGTTCCCGCAAGTTTTATTAGCGATTTTCAAAAGGGGAGGGAGTGCACAAATAGGATGTGGGTCACAGAGATCACAGACTTCACAAGGTAATAAAATATCACAAAGCAAATGGAGGCAGGGCTAGATCACAGGACCAAGAATGAGGTAAAATTAAAATTGCTAATGAAGTTTTGGGCATTGTCATTGATAACATCTTATCAGGAAACAGGGTTTGAGAGCAGATAACCTATCTGACCACAGTTTATTAGGTGGGAATTTTCCCCCACCTAATAAGCCTGGGAGCACTATAGGAGACCAGGGCTTATTTCATCCCTTAGGCTTCGACCATAAAAGACGGAATGCCTTAAAAAGGGGCTGTCTATAGGCCTACCTTCAGGGCGCATGCTTTTCTCAGGGATGTTCCTTGCTCAGAAAAAGAATTCAGCGATATTTCTCCTATTTGCTTATGAAAGAGGAGAAATATAGCTTTCTTTCATCCAGCTCACTGGTGGCCAGTTCAAAGTTACCTCTCTTGTTCCCTGAACATCGCTGTTATCCTGTTCTTTTTTTAAGATGCCCAGATTTCATACCATTCAAACACACAGGCTCTACAAACAATTTGTGCAGTTGACACAATCACAGGGTCCTGAGGCGACATTCATCCTCCTCATCTTACGAAGAAGATGATGGGATTAAGAGATGAAAGTAAAGACAGGCATAGGAAATCACAAGGATATTCATTGGGGAAGTGATCAGTGTCCATGAAATCTTCACAGTTTATGTTCAGAGATTACAGTAAAGACAGGTGTAAGAAATTATAAAAGTATTAATTTGGGGAACTAAAAAATGTCCGTGAAATCTTCACAATTTATGTTCTTCTGCCACAGCTTCAGCCAGTCCCTCCCTCTGGGGTCCCTGACTTCCCACTGCAATGAGCTAGTTAAAATTCTAAAATTCTCTCATAGGTAATGAGGATCTTCACCAGTATCACAGCTTAAAACACTTCCTCAACAAAATAAACGTGTTCCTGTAATATTTGCAGACAAACTCAGTTTCACTTGATCTTACTAAAGCATTTAAATCATTCTTCATTGAGACCCCAGGGGTTTACATATTACAGCATAAACATACCCTATGAAAGCAGATGATTTTTGTCGTATGACAAGTAACTCATTAAAGCTCCCTGTGCCAACTTGTCTTAACATCATAGCTGCCTGACAGAGAAGCACAGAGATAATGAACAATGCATGTATAATAAAGACCAAATAGTTTATACCACTTGTATCTGAATAGTGTTCTTAGTTTCAATACCAAAAAAATTCTGTTGGCATATAAGATGATATTCTTTATGAAAGAACACAATAAACTCATATATTTTAAATTAATATCACACTTTTAAAACCTGTGTACAAAGCAAGCATTCTTTAATACATTATTAAGTAATCTCTTAAAAGACAATTTTCATCCACATAAAACTGAGATTTTATTCCATTGTTAAAACTCAATATCTATATTGAATGCAAATTGCATGGGCTTTATATGATAACTTTCTCAAGAGACAAAAGCTGAGGTAAGGCTAATGAAAAATCTATGCCACCCTGCCCTACTCTTGAAAGATGTCCCCACTCACACTAAGGGAAACCGATAGAGTCAGTAGGAAGGGGAAGAGAGTAGGACTTGTAGAAGGACAAGAAAAAGGAGGGCTAGTAGTACAATAGTGATAATTACTACTATTAGCTGTTGTTACTAATTTGCAGAAAGATTTGAATGCAAATCAGTGGTTGTGAAACCAGTTCTTTGTTTATTATGTAAAATAATTGCTAACCCAGGTTGCTTTCATTTCAATTAAATATTAGATTCTCAGACAATTTCTATATAAGAGGATAAGACACGACAAAATGTATCAGGTGTTTAAAAATGAATATTGCTATAAGTTTTATAGTACATTCATATGAAATCATACAGAGAAAAAAATTAATTAAGGTACACCTATTCGACATTATGGAAAATATGCATGAAATTAGCATTGGAAGTAGTCCAACAACTTAAATGAAGGAATGATTAAAAACTTATACAGTGTGCATACAATAGCATTAAAATAATTTTATCAATGAAATATTCAATTACACTGCCAGCTGTAATACAAACAAAGGGAGTTAGAAAATGATAAATGTAACAAGATGACAAGTTTTTGCAGGAGGAAAATGCATACACAATAAGATTAACATTTTCTAAATAAGTGTCACATGTGTACATTGAGCTATATAAATAGGACAAAAGCCATGATGAAAAAACATATTTCACATTACTAATATCACAACATAAAAATTTTAGGAAAATTTTATTTAAAAAAATTTTTCATGCTTTATAAAATTTCTTACATTAATCTTATATTATTTTTACGATGTTATCACAGAAGAAGAAACAACCAGTCCATATCCGTGATGAATCTGTAAACAGAGGTTAGGTTCCTTCAACACTGCATGGATAAACAGGGCTCTTGGCATCAAGCTAGTGAGGTGAAACACTGAACACCAGTTACAGTAAATATGGCTACAGTCAACGGCAGTCACGCACAATACCTACATGCCCCAAGTATTACCTGGAATAGCAGTACAATGACTCTTATGTTAAGATTAAAAATCATAATTTAAAAATGCTCTGTAATATGTGGTCTGCACAGTTAACATTTGGACATTTTTGCTTTGTTAAGAACCATAAGGAAAAGTTTTACCACAATGATTAAATCTGAAAGTATTTAAGTTTAAATATTGGCATTCATTGGAGAACGCAAGTCAGAATAATTCGCAATCGATTGCAGCCAAGCATATCTTCACCAGGAGTGTGATGTGGTGTGAGTGAGCTACTCAAAAGAGAGACAAGATCTTCCCTGCAAAAAGGTCTGGTGGCCTCTTCTATTCTGATGCAAGTGCTGTCTCTGAGACACAACAAAGTGATGATGAGAGTTCCTCATATGCAGTAATAAATAGCACATTAGTTTAACAGTGTGATTTCAGGTCAATAGGTGCTCCACCTAAACAATAACCTGAAAATATGGTCATCCAACTACGTAACTGTATAGTGTACAATTCTGTATTATAAATAAGACTCCTGGACTAATTCACAGAAATTCCAAATTACAATACCCGACTCCAGAATGTCAGTGGTTCTTAACCATCAGCTTTTATTTTTGTTTAGTTTTTCAAAAACTACCAGAAAACTCTGACAAACTTTAAGTGAAGTATAAAGCATTGTAGAGAAACATAAATGTAGATATAAAGTTATCCCAACAGTGAGCAGCTTATCCTCAGAGCTCATAGTGAGGGAAGTAAACACTAATGGCTTCCTAATAAAAGAATCCTACAGAAAACCTGCCTGAAATCAACACAAGTGATTTAGTAGAACAACAATATAGAACTAAAGCTAAGTGGTGCCACTTTCCAAGAATGTATATTAGTAATTTTAGTATTATAAGAGAAGAGTTTGTGTGTAATATTTTTAACATTATCTCCCTGTCTACAATGTAATAGCTCCATTTCTTTTCTCCCTTACACACATGCACACAAATACATACACATACACACATAGTTACACAAATATCCTTAGCAGCGTCCACCTATCTCACATTTTGTATCTAATTGCAAAAAACCTGAGTCATTGAGTCAGTTAGAAAATATTATTTACTCCAATGATTACTCAAAATACCTGATTTTTTCTCTTTAGTAATTTGTCCCAATTCTTTCAGTAGGGCCTGCTGTGCTGTTACTCTTTTGTGATGAAACAAATTCTTTTTTCACAGGAAATGGAAGAGTTTGTACAGAGCTCTGGAGAAAATGGTGTTGTGGTGTTTTCTCTGGGGTCAATGGTCACTAACATGAAAGAAGAAAGGGCCAACGTAATTGCATCAGCCCTTGCCCAGATCCCACAGAAGGTAAGATGAAGTGTCTTACTGGTGTGGAAAACTACTGAAAGTGGCTGCTAAAGTTTGTAAGTAATCCAATTATAGAAACTTCTGACAACTGTGAAGTTGACCAAAAGTTGAAAAATTAGAACAAGGATATTCCTGGACAAACAGTGATAAGTTTGAAAATTGTGGTTGCATTTAAAAAAAAAAAATGTTTTTAAGTATGAACATTCCCCTATGTAAATATGCGGACAATAAATTGTATGGAGAAAGGTATTAAAAAAGTGTTTGGAGACTTTTCACCTCCTGACCCATAAAATTTTGGATTGTGTATGTGATCTACATGGAAAGAATATTAAAGAGTAGATTGAACTTTTTATAGCCGAATATAACCTTAAATATGCTTGTATAGCATCCACCGACAGAAGTCATAGTTGTGCCTTAGACTTAGAGGTTGCATGTGGCCCTGAGGGAGTTCCTACCCTTGGTATGCATGAGTGGTTTCTATTAGCATCAGTGGGAACTCACTGCTCCATAAGTATCCACCAAAGGCAACTTGAGACCCAGAGTTATTTTTAATTTCTGATATTAACACTCATACATACAGCTGAATTTAACTCAATATATTTCAGGTAAGTGAAAATGGTGCTTAATATAGTCTTTATAATTACTTTCAGGTGTTTTCATAAAAAAATGTGTATCCAGAACTGTTTCCTTGTAGAAATACAAGTAAGACTTATGATCATTTGCTTCAGAACAGTTTTCCTAATCTCAGCAGTATCCAATGAGTGAAGAACACTTGACTGATTCTTGGGCCATCTCTATTACTTATCGTACTCTGGAAGCTCTTGGTGAATGTTTACAATTATGGAATGTAATATTTCTATTTGCACTTTAAGTCAGATGCTTATATAAAATACTTGACAAGTGGAGAAGATTGCCTCTGTTAGTAATTATGTGGTATATACTTTATTTAAAGATCTGTGGTAGTATAACACGATTGAATGTCGTTAATTTAGGAATAATAACTGCCACATGTGGGGAGCAGGGGCGTAAGGAAAATGAATTCCAATCCTGTGATTAAAAGTGTAAACTATAGGCCAGACATAGTAGCTCACGCCGGTAATCCCAGCACTTTGGGAGACCAAGGTGGGCGGATCACGAGGTCAGGAGTTTGAGACCAACTTGGCCAACATGGTGTAACCCCCATCTCTTCTAAAGATACAAAAAATGACCCAGGCATGTTGGCATGCACTTGTGATCGCAGCTACTTGGGAGGTTAGGGCAGGAGAATCACCTGTAGCCAGGAGGCAGAGGTTGCAGTGAGCCAAGATTGCACCATTGCACTCCAGCCTGGTCAACAGGGTGAGACTCCATAAAAAAAAAAAAAAATTGTAAACTATAGACTCCACTGTAGTACATTTCAGGATCTAGAAGTTTTATTTTGGTAAAGATGGAGTTTGGAAGATATGCTAATGTATTTTACTTCAACTTATGGAACAAACTTTTTAAGTATATTAATAAATATTCCCATATAGTTACTTTTATACATTTTTAAAATAAACTTTATGGATATGAAAAATTTAAAAAGAAACATCCTGACTAAAAATTTAGCTGTTGAGTAAGCAATAATTATCTCAGATATTATTTCAAAATCAAAAATATACATGAACAATGCTAAAATAATACAGAGGGTGTTGTTCATTGATAATAAATTTGGCATTAATAGCATAATCAGGAATAAATTTATTCAAGAAATGTAGGTGAAGTTTTGGTATTACCATGATATTGGGGTCAGGTAAGAGATACCACCAAATTCTCCCCCTGTCATTTGACCCTTTTGTTTAAGAATTCCTGAGGACACTGTACACACTACTGGTGTTATCAGAAAAAGTTACATTTTAATAGGTAACTTCACTAGCACAATAACAATAGCAGGTATTTCAAAAAGTCTCACATACATCATGCAGTTTAGGCTTGCCGTGTAATCTAGCCTCTTGTACTTCCTGTACATTTTTGAAGAGGTGTATCTGAGTAATGTTCAGGGTACTATTTAGAGAAAGAACAGCCTAGGCTGACAGACAACTTGTCCAAGTACCCACACAGTTTCAAAATTAGTAATTTAAACATAAAATGTCTTGGCTATAGCAGAACATATTAATCACTGTTGTCAAAGCTTTGTAGCATGTTGTCTTGGTGTTAATAATCAGTTGACCAAATTCAGCAAACTACAATTTTGAGTTTATTCAACAGCTGTATTTGTATGCATGATACCAACAGGTTCCTCATTTCTATGCCAAAAAGTATCCAAAGTTAGAAACACTGATAATACTCTAAATTTGTGTCAAAAACGGTCACTTGAAATTTATTTTGGAAGTAGTGCTTGATAATTTATAATTCCAATTAAGTTATACATACTACCCTTGCAGCATTAATCTCTTTCTTATAAGTAGCTTATTTATGTTCTTGCTATTTTGTCAATCAAGGGACAACAGGCTCTAACATTATAACCTACACACAAGCAGGTACGTGTGAACTACTTGTCAAATTACTCAAAAAGAAATGAATACATTCAAATTAAATTTGGAAGATGAAAACTAATATAAAATACATAAAAGAAAAGAAGCACGCAGGTCATTATGAAATTAGTTTTTTACACTAGAATTATAATGAATAGTTAAAATTTTTATACATTTCTTAGAATATTTTTATTTTTATTTTTTATTTTTATTTTTTTTTAAATTTATTTATTATTATTATACTTTAAGTTCTAGGGTACATGTGCATAACGTGCAGGTTTGTTACATATGTATACTTGTGCCATGTTGGTGTGCTGCACTTTTATTTTTAGCTTTTATTTTAAGTTCAAGGGTACGTGTACAGTTTTTTTTACATAGGTAAACTTGTGTCATGGGGGTTTATTGTACTGATCATTTCGTCACCCAGATATTCAGGCTAATATCAGTTAATTATTTTTCCTGATCCTCGTTCCCCTCCCACCCTCCAGCCTCCAATACACAGCAGTGTATGTTGTTCCTGTCTATAGGTCCACATGTTGTCATCTTTCATCTTCCACTTATAAGTGAGGATATGCCATATTTTTATTTCCATCCCATTGCTAGTTTGCTAAGGATAATGGTCTCCAGCTCCTTCTGTATCCCTACAAAATACATAATTTTGTTCTTTTTTTTATATTCAGTAGTGTATATGTACCATATTTTCTTTCTTCAGCCCGTAATCAATGGGCATTTAGGGTGATTCCATGTCCTTGCTCTTGTAAATAGTACTACAATTAATATACCTGTGCAAGGGTCATTACAAAAGAACAATTTATGGTCCTTTCATTACATACCCAGTAATGGGGTTGCTGGGTTTCATGGTATTTTCCCCTCTAGGTTTTTGAGGAATCACCACTGTCTTCCACAATGGATGAACTAACTTACATTCCAACCAACAGAGTATGAGCAAGCCATTTCTGTACAACCTCGCCCACAGCATGATATTCTGACTGGTGTGAGATGCTGTCTCATCATGATTTTGATTCGGATTTCTCTAATGATCTGTGATGTTAACCTTTTTTTTTTTTTTTTTTTTCTCATATGATGGCTGGCTGCACGTAGGTTTCTTCTAAAAAGTGTAACAATTTTTTAAATACTTGAACTTTTCATTGATAATCCGATTTTTTCTAAGGTATTATTTTGGAAAATCATGATTTCCTTATGTGCCTAACTAATTATAAAAGTTGAGAAAATTAAATGTGAGTATTCTATTTATATCAGTCTTTGAGTAGTTCTGATTTACTAACATCCCTTGATCTCGTTCCTATCCTTTTACAGTTCTAACATTACATAACTTTTGAATTCCACTCATGGAATAAGATACTTTTCTTTACTGTAACAGGTTCTGTGGAGATTTGATGGGAAAAAACCGGATACCTTAGGCCTCAATACTCGGCTCTATAAGTGGATACCCCAGAATGACCTTCTAGGTAACACTCCGGTGAAAAAATACTGGATATATTAGTAACAGCACATTAGAGTGTTAAGAGTTAATCATGAAACAAGCTTTTTGAATATTTGATTAGGAAAAACAAAATGTAACTTCTTTATATTTATTTACCAGTCCTAGGGGAAAAAGAATACGCTATAATTATTGGCATTTTATGATATACACTCACATTCTTTATGGTCAGAATCAGCAAGAATCTTTATTTCAGGTGTTACTACATCTCACAGAACTTTTCAATAACTTCCTGAGGTATCTCTCTGTCTCCTATTTCTACAACTTTACACCTGTTGTTTCCTCTCCTGCAGGGTTATTTCAAATGCCACCAAAAATAATAGCTTTTCTATCACCAGTGATTCTGTATTTTCTGAATGATTAAATTGCTAATCTTAATCTTAAAGTGATGACATCATGATGAAGTGTGACCTGTCCTTCCTCAATCCTAGCACCACGAACAACCCACTGCCTGCTGCCTTGCACACCCCACATATCACACTCTGTGACTGCACTTAAAACAGCAGTTCACATCATGCCCATCTCTTGCTGTCTTCTTTATTGCACACTTAAAAAATCTAGATCGCACTTTTTCATTAGTCCAACTGGAACTCTTGTATTGTTCTGCAGTCTGAAGTCACACACACCATGCAGCCTTCACTTGCATACCCAGCACAAGTACGTGTTTTTCCTCTGAAGTCTGAAAAGCAATAGCAAATTAGTTCAATGTGTTATCTAGAAAACACTGTCACTTTCAGAGCCTTTCATTGTGCATCTCATTTTATTCCTATGAATAATTTTGCTAAAATTCATGCAATCCTAGGTCATCCAAAAACCAGAGCTTTTATAACTCACGGTGGAGCCAATGGCATCTACGAAGCGATCTACCATGGGGTCCCTATGGTGGGCATTCCATTGTTTGCCGATCAGCCTGATAACATTGCTCACATGAAGACCAAAGGAGCAGCTGTTAGATTGGACTTTGACACAATGTCGAGTACAGACTTGGCGAATGCACTGAAGACAGTAATTAATGATCCTTTGTGAGTAGAACAATATTTTTCACTAGGTGGTATTTATACATAGCTTCTCTTGTCAATAGTGAGTGTGAGTTTCATCCTTTTTATAAGAGAGTAATTCTGAAAGAATTTAGATGATTTAACCAAACTGAAATCTGCTTTTATTTTGTATTAGTTATTTAAAAATTGTATTTGAAACCCATATGTCTAATGAATAGCCAGTTAGTGAAACAATTTTCTACACAAAAATACTTTTAAAAGGATATAGAGAATATAAAAAATACATTTATTATTATTATTATTATTATTATTTTTAAGTACTAGGGTACATGTGCATAACGTGCAGGTTTGTTACATATGTATACTTGTGCCATGTTGCTGAGCTGCACCCATCAACTCGTCAGCACCCATCAACTCATCATTTACATCAGGTAGAACTCCCAATGCAATCCCTCCCCCCTCCCCTCTCATCATGATAGGCCCCAGTGTGTGCTGTTCCCCTTCCCGAGTCCAAGTGAACTCATTGTTCAGTTCCCACCTATGAGTGAGAACATGCGGTGTTTGGTTTTCTGTTCTTGTGATAGTTTGCTAAGAATGATGGTTTCCAGCTGCATCCATGTCCCTACAAAGGACACAAACTCATCCTTTTTTATGGCTGCATAGTATTCCATGGTGTATATGTGCCACATTTTCTTAATCCAATCTGTCACTGATGGACATTTGGGTTGATTCCAAGTCTTTACTATTGTGAATAGTGCTGCAATATACATACGTGTGCAAGTGTCTTTATAGCAGCATGATTTATAATCCTTTGGGTATATACCAGGTAATGGGATGGCTGGATCATATGGTGTTTCTAGTTGTAGATCCTTAAGAAATCGCCATACTGTTTTCCATAATGGTTGAACTAGTTTACAGTCCCACCAACAGTGTAAAAGTGTTCCTATTTCTCCACATCCTCTCCAGGACCTGTTGTTTCCTGACTTTTTAATGATTGCCATTCTAACTGGTGTGAGATGGTATCTCATTGTGGTTTTGATTTGCATTTCTCTGATGGCCAGTGATGATGAGCATTTTTTCATGTGTCTGTTGGCTGTATGAATGTCTTCTTTTGAGAAATGTCTGTTCATATCCTTTGTCCACTTTTAGATGGGGTTGTTTGTTTTTTTCTTGTAAATTTGTTTGAGTTCTTTATAGGTTCTGGATATTAGCCCTTGGTCAGATGACTAGATTGCAAAACTTTTTTCCCATTCTGTAGGTTGCCTGTTCACGCTGATGGTAGTTTCTTTTGCTGTGCAGAAACTCTTTAGTTTAATTAGATCCCATTTGTCACTTTTGGCTTTTGCTGCAGTTGCTTTTGGTGTTTTAGACATGAAGTCCTTGCCCATGCCTATGTCCTGAATGGTACTACCTAGGTTTTCTTCTAGGGTTTTTATGGTATTAGGTCTAACATTTAAGTCTCTAATCCATCTTGAATTAATTTTCGTATAAGGAGTAAGCAATGGATCCAGTTTCCGCTTTCTACTTATGGCTAGCCAATTTTCCAAGCACCATTTATTCAATAGGGAATCCTTTCCCCATTTCTTGTTTCTCTCAGGCGTGTCAAACATCAGATGGCTGTAGATGTGTGGTATTATTTCTGAGGACTCTGTTCTGTTCCATTGGTCTATCTATCTGTTTTGGTACCAGTACCATGCTGTTTTGGTTACTGTAGCCTTGTAGCATAGTTTGAAGTCAGGTAGCGTGATGCTTCCAGCTTTGTTCTTTTAACTTAGGATTGTCTTGGCAATGTGGGCTCTTTTTCGGTTCCATATGAACTTTAAAGCAGTTTTTTCCAATTCTGTGAAAAAACTCATTGGTAGCTTGATGGGGATGGCATTGAATCTATAAATAACCTTGGGCAGTATGGCCATTTTCACGATATTGATTCTTCCTATCCATGAGCATCGTATGTTCTTCCATTTGTTTGTGTCCTCTTTTATTTCACTGAGCAGTGGTTTGTAGTTCTCCTTGAAGAGGTCCTTTACATCCCTTGTAAGTTGGATCCCTTGTAAGTTGGATTCCTAGGTATTTTATTCTCTTTGAAGCAATTGTGAATGGAAGTTCATTCCTGATTTGGCTCTCTGTTTGTCTGTTACTGGTGTTTAAGAATGCTTGTGATTTTTGCCCATTAATTTTGTATCCTGAGACTTTGCTGAAATTGCTTATCAGCTTAAGGAGATTTTGGGCTGAGACAATGGGGTTTTTTAATATACAATCATGTCATCTGCAAAGAGGGACAATTTGACTTCTTCTTTTCCTAAATGAATACCCTTTATTTCTTTCTCTTGCCTGATTGCCCTAGCCAGAACTTCCAACACTATGTTGAATAGGAGTGGTGAGAGAGGGTATCCCTGTCTTGTACCAATTTTCAAAGGGAATTTTTCCAGTTTTTGCCCATTCAGTATGATATTGGCTGTGGGTTTGTCATAAATAGCTCTTATTATTTTGAGGTATGTTCCATCAATACCGAATTTATTGAGCGTTTTTAGCATGAAGGGCTGTTGAATTTTGTCAAAAGCCTTTTCTGCATCTATTGAGATAATCATGTGGTTCTTATCTTTGGTTCTGTTTATATGCTGGATTACGTTTATTGATTTGCGAGTGTTGAACCAGCCTTGCATCCCAGGGATGAAGCCCAGTTGATCATGGTGGATAAGCTTTTTGATATGCTGCTGAATCCGGTTTGCCAGTATTTTATTGAGGATTTTTGCATCGATGTTCATCAGGGATATTGGTCTAAAATTCTCTTTTTTTGTTGTGTCTCTGCCAGGCTTTGCTATCAGGATGATGTTGGCCTCATAAAATGAGTTGGGGAGGATTCCCTGTTATCCTATTGATTGGAATAGTTTCAGAAGGAATGGTACCAGCTCCTCCTTGTACCTCTGGTAGAATTCAGCTGTGAATCCATCTGGTCCTGGACTTTTTTTGGTTGGTAGGCTATTAATTATTGCCTCAATTTCAGAGCCTACTATTGGTCTATTCAGGGATTCAACTTCTTCCTGGTTTCGTCTTGGAAGAGTGTAAGTGTCCAGGAAATTATCCATTTCTTCTAGATTTTCTAGTTTATTTGCACAGAGGTGTTTATAGTATTCTCTGATGGTAGTTTGTATTTCTGTGGGGTCGGTGGTGATATCCCCTTTATCAATTTTTATTGTGTCTATTTGATTCTTCTCTCTTTTCTTCTTTATTAGTCTTGCTAGTGGTCTGTCAATTTTGTTGATCTTTTCAAAAAACCAACTCCTGGATTCACTGATTTTTTGGAGGGTTTTTTGTGTCTCTATCTCCTTCGGTTCTGCTCAGATCTTAGTTATTTCTTGCCTTCTGCTAGCTGTTGAATATGTTTGCTCTTGCTTCTCTAGTTCTTTTAATTGTGATGTTTGAGTGTCAATTTTAGATCTTTCCAGCTGTCTCTTGTGGGCATTTAGTGCTATAAATTTTCCTCTACACACTGCTTTAAATGTGTCCCAGAGATTCTGGTATGTTGTATCTTTGTTCTCATTGGTTTCAAAGAACATCCTTATTTCTGCCTTCATTTTGTTATGTACCCAGTAGTCATTAAGGAGCAGGTTGTTCAGTTTCCATGTAGTTGAGCAGTTTTGATAGAATTTCTTAGTACTGAGTTCTAGTTTGATTGCACTGTGGTCTGAGAGACAGTTTGTTATAATTTCTGTTCTTGTACATTTGCTGAAGAGTGCTTTACTTCCATTTATGTGGTCAATTTTGGAATAAGTGTGATGTGGTGCTGAGAAGAAAGTATATTCTGTTCATTTGGGGTGGAGAGTTCAATAGATGTCTATTAGGTCTGCTTGCTGCAGAGATGAGTTCTATTCCTGGATATCCTAGTTAAAGTCTCCCATTATTATTGTATGGGAGCCTAAGTCTCTTTGTAAGTCTCTAAGGATTTGCTTTATGAATCTGGGTGCTCCTGTATTGGGTGCATATATATTTAGGATAGTTAGCTCTTCCTGTTGAATTGATCCCTTTACCATTATGTAATGGCCTTCTTTGTCTCTTTTGATCTTTGATGCTTTAAAGTCTGTTTTATCAGAGACTAGTATTGCAACCCCCGCTTTTTTCTGTTCTCCATTTGCTTGGTAAATCTTCCTCCATCCCTTTATTTTGAGCCTATGTATGTCACTGAATGTGAGATGGGTCTCCTGAATACAGCAAACTGATGGGTCTTGACTCTTTATCCAGTTTGCCAGTCTATGTCTTTTAATTGGAGCATTTAGTCCATTTACATTTAAGGTTAATATTGTTATGTGTGAACTTGATCCTGCCATTATGATATTAACTGGTTATTTTGCTCGTTAGTTGATGCAGTTTCTTCCTAGCCTCGATGGTCTTTACATTTTGGCATGTTTTTGCAATGGCTGGTACCAGTTGTTCCTTTCCATGTTTAGTGCTTCCTTCAGGGTCTCTTGTAAGGCAAGCCTTGTGGTGACAAAATCTCTAAGCATTTGCTTATCTGTAAAGGATTTTATTTCTCCTTCACTTATGAAACTTGGTTTGGCTGGATATGAAATTCTGGGTTTAAAATTCTTTTCTTTAAGAATGTTGAATATTGGCCCCCACTCTCTTCTGGCTTGTAGAGTTTCTGCCGAGAGATCTGCTGTTAGTCTGATGGGCTTCCCTTTGTGGGTAACCTGACCTTTCTCTCTGGCTGCCCTTAAGATTTTTTCCTTCATTTCAACTTTGGTGAATCTGGCAATTATGTGTCTTGGAGTTGTTCTTCTCTAGGAGTATCTTTGTGGCGTTCTCTGTATTTCCTGAATTTGATTGTTGGCCTGCCCTACTATGTTGGGAAAGTTCTCTTGGATGATATCCTGAAGAGTGTTTTCCAACTTGGTTCCATTTTCCTCCTCACTTTCAGACACCCCAATCAGACGTAGATTTGGTCTTTTTACATAATCCCATACTTCTTGCAGGCTTTGTTCATTTCTTTTTCTTCTTTTTTCTTTTGGTTTCTCTTCTCGCTTCATTTCATTCATTTGATCCTCAATCGCTGATATTCTTTCTTCCAGTTGATCAAGTCCATTACTGAAGCTTGTGCATTTGTCACGAATTTCTTGTGTCATGGTTTTCATTTCTGTCATTTCGTTTATGACCTTCTCTGCATTAATTATTCTAGCTATCAATTCTTCTACTCTTTTTTCAAGATTTTTAGTTTCTTTGCGCTTGGTACGTAATTCCTCCTTTAGCTCTGAGAAGTTTGATGGACTGAAGCCTTCTTCTCTCATCTCATCAAAGTCATTCTCTGTCAAGCTTTGATCCGTTGCTGGTGATGAGCTGCGCTCCTTTGCCGGGGGAGATGCGCTCTTATTTTTTGAATTTCCAGCTTTTCTGCCCTGCTTCTTCCCCATCTTTGTGGTTTTATCTGCCTCTGGTCTTTGATGATGGTGACGTACTGATGGGGTTTTGGTGTAGGTGTCCTTCCTGTTTGTTAGTTTTCCTTCTAACAGTCAGGACCCTCAGCTGTAGGTCTGTTGGAGATTGCCTGAGGTCCGCTCCAGACCCTGTTTGCCTGGGTGTCAGCAGCAGAGGCTGCAGAAGATAGAATACTGCTGAACAGTGAGTGTACCTGTCTGATTGTTACTTTGGAAGCTTCCTCTCAGGGGTGTACTCCACCCTGTGAGGTGTGGGGTTTCAGACTGCCCCTAGTGGAGGATGTCTCCCAGTTAGCCTACTCAGGGGTCAGGGACCCACTTGAGCAGGCAGTCTGTCCCTTCTCATATCTCAACCTCCGTGTTGGGAGATCCACTGCTCTCTTCAAAGCTGTCAGACAGAGTCGTTTGCGCCTGCAGAGGTTTGTGCTGCTTTTGTT
Source organism: Macaca thibetana thibetana (assembly GCF_024542745.1). Taxonomy (NCBI): domain Eukaryota; kingdom Metazoa; phylum Chordata; class Mammalia; order Primates; family Cercopithecidae; genus Macaca; species Macaca thibetana. The sequence goes on along the minus strand of NC_065582.1, from coordinate 121,059,569 downwards.
GTTGTTGTTGTTGTTGTTGTCGTCATTGTTGTTGTTGTGGTGGTGGTCATTGTTGTTGTTTAGCTGTGCCCTGTCCCCAGAGGTGGAGTCTACAGAGACAGGCAGGCTTCCTTGAGCTGCTGTGAGCGCCACTCAGTTCCAAAAAATACATTTCTTAAAACTTTGACATAATGAATCCATAGTAGAAAGGAGGAGTAAATGAAATAATATAATAAATATTTTAATTAAATATCTAAAATGCCTCAGAACATGATGATTTTCCTGCTGAAAAATTAACTTTTATTATTATCATTATTGTAATGGACTTGAAATTGAGATTTAATTTTGATACCATAAAATCCTCCTCTTTGTGGTATAAACTCCAAATATATTTACTATGTTTACAGAGCCATGAAGCCATCATTATCCCATAATTTTAGAACATTTTTATCAGCACAAAAGAAACTGCAATGACACAGAACTCACTTCCTATGACTACTCTGCCTTAGTCTAACACTAATTTGTTTCCTTTCTCTAGAGATTATTCTCTCTAGAGAAATTTCATATAAATGGAATTATACAGTTTAGGGTGCTGTGTAAATGATGTTTCACCTAACTTAACTTTTTGTTGTTTTTTATGGTGTTTGTTTTATTCATGTTGTTGTGTGTTTTAATACTTCATTTCTTTTTATAGCAGTTTAATATTTTTCAGTAAGGATATGTCATATTTTAGTTGTTAACTTCTCAGTTCATTGGCCTTTTGATTGTTTCCAGTTGTGGTTACTAGGAATATTGCTACACAAGTTTTTGCATAAAACTGTTTTCCTTTCTTTTGAGTTGATACTACAAGTGGAATTGCTGGCTCATGAGGGAACTGTATGTTTATGAAGAACTGCTAAACTCTCTTCCAAAGTACTTGTTTCATTCATCACTACCACCAGCAGTACAACGTGGTTACAATTCCTCCATACTTTTGCCAAACGTGTCATTATCTGTCTTTTTGTTAAAGCCTTCTTAGTGGGTGTAAAATGATCTCTCATCCTGGTATCAGATTGCATTTTCATTACGGCTAAAGACATTGAGAATCCTTATATGTGCTTACTGATCATTCATGTATCTTCTTTGAAAACATGTCTACTACAATCCTTGGGACATTTTTAAACTTTGCTATTTGCCTTATTAAGTTTTAGGAACTATTTATATATAATGGGTCATGTCAGATATATAATTTTTAAATATTTTGTCCCATTATTGGTGCACTAAATTTTCCTTTTTGATGATGGTCTTTGAAACACAAAAAATACAATTTTAAGTTAAATTTTTAATATTTTATTTTTTCACACCCAAAGATATCAATGTACAAAATTCCTTGCAGAGTCCAGCTACCATCGATTCAGCATTTATAACTACTATCAATAATGCTTTTAAATAAGGAGGGTATCATCTAAAGGAATACTTTAAAAATACTTCATCACAAAAAAAGGTTAATGAATGATAAAAGAACTTTTAAAGAAGATAGGAAATAATTGAAAAGAAACACAAACCAACTTGGACAAATAGAAAAAATATATATAAAGCAAGCTGGTAGATATAAATGTGATTATATGAATACCTTTATTCAATCTAAACAGACTTAAAAAAAAGAGCAAATAATGGGTAAAGACATAAAACATTTGAAGAGCACAATTAACAAATGGAATCTTATAATGTAAAGTGATACACACACGAACATGTGTACATATACAATACACATATATGTATTATATATATCAACTGGAAGACACATTTTCTTAGAGCATGTCGAATAGTTACTTGATGTGATATGTGGTGGGTAATAACTCAAGACTTAGTAAATATAATAAGATTTAATGTCATAGAAACTGTGTGATGCAGTCATAGTGGAAGTAAGGGAGGTTATAAAAACTATAGCTAACATATCTTTACATTTTAGAGATAAAAAAATACACTTCATAAAATGTTAGAGTCAAGAACTACATCATAATTATGCATCTACTTTTATCTCAGCAATTCTACTCTCAATTATATACCCAAGAGATATGTATAAATATATAAATATAATACCATCTAGAAGAATGTTTATGACAGAATTATCAATAGTGTCTAAAAATTATTACCAACCCAAATATGTATTAATCACAAAATGATGAAACAATCTGTGCTTTCTCAATCAACAAAATACTACACAGCAATGGAATTACAGAAGAACTGCTACATTAATAAAAGACACTAATTAGTACATATTATATCATTCAATTACATAAACAAGCAAAACTAATGTATGCTATTCAAAGTCAGGCTAATACTTAATTGGAGGACAAAAGTAGTGACTAAATGGATCAGAAAAAGAGAATGATTCTAGGCAGGTTGTGATATCCTATACCACGATCTGAACAGTAGGTAAGTAGATATCTTCACCTCAAAAAAATGTTCAGGATGATCTTACATTTTTGAACTATTCACTTAGTGTACGTATATTTATCTTTTGTATTTAATACTTAAATGTTTATTTCATGAGATATATAATGCATTTTAAAACTCTAGAAATCAAATAGCAAAATAAGCACAGAAAATGACGAAAATCCTAGAGGTTCCATCATAGTGTGGTCAGTAAAAGCCTCTCTTAGAAGTAACATAAGAAGGAAGCCATAGAAAGGGAGTGAAGCATGCCTAGGGTTGTAGCAAGAGAGAATACTCCAAGAACAGGAGAGAGGGAAAAAAATGTGTGAGGTGCTAAGACGAGAACACCTTTGGGAGCTTAAAGAAAAAAATAGAAGGCCAATCTAGAAGACAGTGTGCAGGGGGAAAGTGTTAGGAAAAGAGCTTGCCAGTGTCAAACAATGTAGGGTTCTGTAGACCAAATAACAGAGTTGGATTTTATTCTTTAAATAATGAGAAGCCAGGCAAAAGTCTTAATCAGGGGAGTGCTATAAACTGACTTTAATTGCAAAAAATCATTCTGGCTACAGGGTGGGAAACAGTAGGAGACAAAAGAGTAATGTAGAAGCAAAGTGGCTAGCTATGAGGAATGTCACTCACCATGACACAATTACTTTTAGGAACTTAGAGATGATAATTCTCATATTGCATTTTCACGATCTTTCTTACAGCACTTAAAATGGTTCATGATATTGAGCACATTCTCATATGTCTGTTTGAGAACTAACAATGTAATTGAATTGTTCATAATACAAAGGACAAATGTTTAAGGGATGAATATCCTATTTTTCAAGATGTGATAGTTTCACATTGTATCAAAACAACTCATATACTCCATAATTATATACACTTAATCTGTACCCAAAAAAACTTAAAATTAAACAATTAAAAGCAAATTAAAATGCCTTATATTTTCTCGGCTTCAAAAAAAATTAACTTTCTCACCTAACATTCAATTTCTACTTTAGGAAATATTTGTCAATGAGAAAAGTCCAATTTAAAAGCCAAACTTTCTATGATGACTCAAATTAAAGTTCACAAATTCTATGTCAATTCTTTGACATTTACTTTGAACTGTTTGGCACTTTAAAAGCCTTTCATAAACTTGATATGCACAGACACATTAACTTACTTTCAGTGTTAGCAAGGGAAGAGATCACTCCTCATATTGCCTTATGCCCAATTTTTGCCTCTAAAGAAAAAAGAAGTAAAAACTGAAAGGCAGAAATGAAATGAACAAGCAAACAGCCTGGTGCCACACTCTGGGCCTGATAGTTAAAGATTGACCCCTGACCTAACTGGTTATCTTCTCTATAGATTACAGGCATTTTATGGAAAAGCGTTGTAAAAATGCCTGTCCTCTTCTGTTCCGTTCTGATTACTGGTGCATGCAGCTCCCAGTCACGTGCCCACTGCTTGCTCAATCTATCACGACCCTCTCATGTGGACACCTGTAGAGTTGTGAGCCCTTAAAAGGGACAGCTCGCTTGGGGAGCTCAGTTCTTGAGACAGGAGCCTTGCTGATGCTCCCAAATGAATAAACCCCTTCCTTCTTTAACTCGGTGTCTGAGGGGGTTTGTAAAAGTCTCTTCCTGCAACATTAGTATCTTTATTTTTATCCTTCAGATATAAAGAGAATGTTATGAAATTATCAAGAATTCAACATGATCAACCAGTGAAGCCCCTGGATCGAGCAGTCTTCTGGATTGAATTTCTAATGCGACACAAAGGAGCTAAACACCTTCGGCCTGCAGCCCATGACCTCACCTGGTTCCAGTATCACTCTCTGGATGTGATTGGGTTCCTGCTGGCCTGTGTGGCAACTGTGATATTTGTTATCATGAAATGTTGTCTGTTTTGTTTCTGGAAGTTTGCTAGAAAAGGAAAGAAGGGAAAAAGTGATTAGTTGTATCTGAGATTTGAAGCTGGAAAACCTGATAGATGAGACTACTTCAGCTTATTCCAGGAGAAAGGTTATGATGCAAGATTTCTTTCTTCCTGTGACCAAAAAATAAAAATATAAATAAAAATAAAAATATTTTTAAAATTTACTTTGTCAAATAAAAATTTGTTTTTCAGAGATTTACCAGCCAGTTAATGGTTAGAAATATTTTGTGGAAATGAAGAAAACACTTCAGAAAACACAAAAAAATGTAAATCCATATGAACTTGTATTGAAATTTGTTGAACTTATATTGAAGTTTGTTGTTCTAATTCATAGTTTACCCAAAAATTATTTACTCAGCTTAACTATATTTCACACATTCTACATAAACACAAGAACATGAAGAAGTCTACTGACAGTATCAGTGCGGTTTTGCACATACTCAGAATAATTTGGCTTCATTTTGAACAAGATTGTATTGTTTTAATGGCTACTAAAGAGACTATTACATAGTGAAATTGTATGGAAAGTCTCTCTTCCTTTTGATATTTTAAGATGAGTAGTATTGCCATCAACGGAACAAAGCTGGATGGAGAATGACTTTGATGAATTGAGAGAAGGCTTCAGTCAATCAAACTTCTCAGAGCTAAAGGAGGAACAAAGTAACCAGTGTAAAGAAAGTTAAAACCTTTAAAAAAATGGATGAATGGATAACTAGAATAATCATTGCAGAGAAGACCTTAAAAGAACTGATACAGATGAAAACCATAACACAAGACCTATATGAGAAATGCACAAGCTTCAGTAACTGACTCGATCAACTGGAAGAAAGAGTATCAGCAATTGAAGATCAAATGAATGAAATAAAGGGAGAAGAGAAGTGTAGAGAAAAAAGAGTAAAAAGAAATGAACAAAGCCTCCAAGAAATATGGCTTTATGTGAAAAAAATCAAATCTATGTCTGATTGGTATGCCTGAAAGTGCTGGGGAAAATGGAATCAAGTTGGAAAACACTCTGCAGGATATGATCCGAGAGAATTTCCCCAACCTAATAAGCCAGGCCAACATTCAAATTCAGGAAATACAGAGAATGCCACAAAGATACTTCTCAAGAAGAGCAACGCCAAGACATGTAATTGTCAGATTCTCCAAAGTTGAAATGAAGGAAAAAATCTTAAGGGCAGCCAGAGAGAAAGATCGGTTTAAGCACAAAGGGAAGCCCATCAGACTAAGAGCAGATCTCTCAGCAGAAACTCTCCAAGCCAGAAGAGAGTGGGGGCCAATATTCCATATTTTTCAAGAAAAGAATTTTCAACCCAGAATTTCATATCCAGCCAAATTACATTTCAGAAGTGAAGGAGAAATAAAATCCTGTACAGACAAACAAATGCTTAGAGATTTTGTCACCACCAGGCCTGCCCTACAAGAGATCCTGAAGGAAGCACTAAACATGGAAAGAAGGAACAACAGGTATCAGCCATTGCAAAAACATGCCAAAATGTAAAGTCCATTGATACTAGGAAGAAATTGCATCAACTAACGAGCAAAATAACCAGCTAATATCATAATGCCAGGATCAGGTTCACACATAACAATATTAACCTTAAATGTAAATGAACTAAATGCTTCAATTAAAAGACACAGACTGGCAAACTGGATAAAGAGTCAAGACCCATCAGTTTGCTGTATTCAGGAGACCCATCTCACATGCAGAGACACACATAGGCTCAAAATAAAGGAATGGAGGAAGATCTACCAAGCAAACGGAAAACAAGAAAAAAGGCAGGGGTTGCAATCCTAGTCTCTGATAAAACAGATTTTAAACCATCAAAGATCAAAAGAGACAAAGAAGGCCATTACATAATGATAAAGGGATCAACTCATCAGGAAGAGCTAACCTAAATATATATGCATCCAATACAGGAGCACCCAGATTCATCAAGCAAGTCCTTAGAGACTTACAAAGAGACTTAGGCTCCTATACAATACTAATGGGAGACTTTAACACCCCACTGTCAACATTTGACAGATCGAGACAGAAACTAACAAGGATATCCAGGAATTGAACTCAACTCTGCACCAAGAATACCTAATAGACATCTACAGAAATATCCAACCAAAATCAATAGAATATACATTCTTCTCAGCACCACATCACACTTATCCAAAACTGACAGCATAGTTGGAAGTAAAGCACTCCTCAGCAAATGTAAATGGACAGAAATTATAACAAACTGTCTCCCAGACCATAGAGCAATCAAACTAGAACTCAGGACCAAGAAACTCTATCAAAACCACTCAACTACATGGAAACTGAACAACCTGCTCCTCAATGACTACTGGGTACATAACAAAATGAAGGCAGATATAAAAATGTTCTTTGAAACCAATGAGAACAAAGATACAACATACCAGAGTCTCTGGGACACATTTAAAGCAGTGTGTAGAGGAAAATTTATTGCACTAAATTCCCACAAGAGAAAGCAGGAAAGATCTAAAATTGACACCCGAACATCACAATTGAAACAACTAGAGAAGCAAGAGCAATAACATTCAACAGCTAGCAGAAGGCAAGAAATAACTAAGATCGGAGCAGAACTGAAGGAGATAGAGACACAAAAAGCCCTCCAGAAAATCAATGAATCCAGGAGCAGATCTTTTGAAAAGATCAACAAAATTGATAGACCAATAGCAAGACTAAAAAGAAGAAAAGAGAGAAGAATCAAATAGATGCAAAAAAATGATAAAGGGGATATCACCACCAACCCCACAGAAATAAAAACTACCATCAGAGAATACTATAAACACCTCTGTGCAATTAAACTAGAAAATCTAGAAGAAATGGATAATTTCCTGGACACTTACACTCTCCCAAGACTAAACCAGGAAGAAGCTGAATCCCTGAATATATTAATAGCAGGCTCTGAAATTGAGGCAATAATTAATAGCCTACCAACCAAAAGAAGTCCAGGACCAGAGTATTCACAGCCAAATTCTAACAGAGGTAGAAGGAGAGTTGGTACCATTCCTTCTGAAACTATTCAAATCAATAGAAATAGAGGGAATCCTCCCTATCTCATTTTATGAGGCCAACATCATCCTGATACCAAAGCCCTACAGAGATACAAAAAAAAAAGAGAGAGAATTTTAAACCAATATCTCTGATGAACATTGATGCAAAAATCCTCAATAAAATACTGGCAAAGCGAATCTAGCAGCACATCAAAAAGTGTATCCACCATGATCAAGTGGTCATCATCCCTGGGATGCAAGGCTGGTTCAACATTCACACATAAATAAACATATTCCAGCATATAAACAGAACCAAACACAAAATCCACATGATTATCTCAGTAGATGCAGAAAAGACCCTTGACAAAATTCAACATCCCCTCATGCTAAAAATGCTCAATAAATTTGGTATTGATGGAACACATCTCAAAATAATAAGAGCTATTTATGACAAATCCATGGCCAATATCATACTGAATGGGCAAAAACTGGAAGCATTCCCTTTAAAAACTGGCACAAGACAGGGATGCCCTCTCTCACCACTCCTATTCAACATAGTGTTGGAAGTTCTGGCTAGGACAATCAGGCAAGAGAAAGAAATAAAGGTATTCAGTTAGGAAAAGAAGAAGTCAAATTGTCCCTGTTTGCAGATGACATGATTGTGTATTTAGAACACCCCATTGTCTCTGCCCAAAATCTCCTTAAGTTGATAAGCAACTTCAGCAAAGTCTCAGGATACAAAATCAATGTGCAAAAATCACAAGCATTCTTATACACCATAACAGACAAACAGAAAGCCAAATCATGAATGAATTCCCATTCACAATTGCTTCAAAGAGAATAAAATACCTAGGAATCCAACTTACAATGGATGTAAAGGACCTCTTCAAGGAGAACAACAAACCACTGCTCAGTGAAATAAAAGAGGACACAAGCAAATGGAAGAACATACCATGCTCATGGATAGGAAGAATCAATATCTTTAAAATGGCCATATTGCCAAAGGTAATTTATAGATTCAATGCCATCCCCACTAAGCTAACAATGACTTTCTTCACAGAATTGGAAAAAACTGCTTTAAAGTTCATATGGAACCAAAAAGGACCCCACATTGCCAAGACAATCTTAAGCCAAAAGGACAAAGCTGGAGGCATCACACTACCTGACTTCAAACTATACTATAAGGCTACAGTAACCAAAACAGTATGGTACTGCTACCAAAACAGAGATATAGACAAATGGAACAGAATAGCACCCTCAGAAATAATACCACACATCTACAGCCATCTGATATTTGACAAACCTGAGAAAAACAACTAATGAGACAGGATTCCCTATTGAATGAATGGTGCTGGGAAAATTGACTAGTCATAAGTAGAAAGCTGAAACTGGATCTTTTCCTTACTTCTTATATGAAAATTAATTCAAGATGGATTAGAGACTTAAATGTGAGACCTAAAACCATAAAAACCCTAGAGGAAAACCTAGGTAATACCATTCAGGACATATACATGGGCAAGGACTTCATGTCTAAAACAGCAAAAGCAACGGCAACAAAAGCCAAAATTGACAAATGGGATCTAAATAAACTGAATAGCTTCTGCACAGCAAAGGAAAATACCATCAGAGTGAACAGACAACCTACAGAATGGGAGAAAATTTTTGCAATCTACTCATCTGACAAAGGGCTAATATCCAGAACCTACAAAGAACTCAAACAAATTTACAAAAAAAAAAAAAAAAAAAAAAAAAAAAAACATCAAAAAGTGGGCAAAGGATATGAACAAACATTTCTCAAAAGAAGACATTCATACAGCCAAAAGACACATGAAAAAATGCTCATCATCACTCACCATCAGAGAAATGCAAATCAAAACCACAATGAGATACCATCTCACACCAGTTAGCATGCCAATCATTAAAAAGTCAGGAAACAACAGGTGCTGGAGAGCATGTGGAGAAATAGGGACACTTTTACACTGTTGGTGGGAGTGTAAACTAGTTCAACCATTGTGGAAAACAGTATGGCGATTCCTCAAGGATCTAGAACTAGAAACACCATTTGACCCAGCCATCCCATTACTGTGGATATACCCAAAGCATTATAAGTCATGCTGCTATAAAGACACATGCACACGTATATTTATTGTGGCACTATTCACAATAGCAATGACTTGGAATCCACCCAAATGTCCATCAGTGACAGACTGGATTAAGAAAATGTGGCACATATACACCATGGAATACTATGCAGCCATAAAAAAGGATGAGTTTGTGTCCTCCATAGGGACATGGATGCAGCTGGAAACCATCATTCTCAGCAAACTATCACAAGAACAGAAAACCAAATACCGCATGTTCTCACTCATAGGTGGGAACTGAACAATGAGATCACTTGGAAACAGGAAGGGGAACATCACACACCGGGTCCCATTGTGGGGAGGTGGGGGATGGGATAGCATTAGGAGATATACCTAATGTAAATGCCAAGTTAATGGGTGCAGCCCATCAACATGGCACATATATACATATGGAACAAACCAGCCCATTGTGCATATGTACCCTAGAACTTAAAGTATAATTTAAAAAAATAATTGAAAAAAAAAAAAGAATATTGAATATTGGCCACCGATCTCTGTTGGCTTCAGGGATTTTGTTTTTATTTTATTTTATTTTATTATTTTTTATTTTTTATTATACTTTAAGTTCTAGGGTGCATGTGCATAACGTGCAGGTTTGTTACATATGTATACTTGTGCCATGTTGCTGTGCTGCACCCATCAATTCGTCAGCACCCATCAACTCCTCATTTACATCAACCCCAATGCAATCCCTTCCCCCTCCCCCCTCCCCATGATAGGCCCCAGTGTGTGACGTTCCCCTTCCTGAGTCCAAGTGATCTCATTGTTCAGTTCCCACCTATGAGTGAGAACATGCGGTGTTTGGTTTTCTGTTCTTGTGATAGTTTGCTAAGAATGATGGTTTCCAGCTGCATCCATGTCCCTACAAAGGACACAAACTCATCCTTTTTTATGGCTGCATAGTATTCCATGGTGTATATGTGCCACATTTTCTTAATCCAGTCTGTCACTGATGGACATTTGGGTAGATTCCAAGGCTTTGTTACTGTGAATGGTGCTGCAATAAACATATGTGTGCATGTGTCTTTACAGCAGCATGATTTATAATCCTTTGGGTATATACCCAGTAATGGGATGGCTGGGTCAAATGGTATTTCTAGTTCTAGGTCCTTGAGGAATTGCCGCACTGTTTTCTGCACTGGTTGAACTAGTTTACAATCCCACCAACAGTGTAAAAGTGTTCCTATTTCTCCACATCCTCTCCAGCACCAGTTGTTTCCTGACATTTTAATGATTTCCATTCTAACTGGTGTGAGATGGTATCTCATTGTGGTTTTGATTTGCATTTCTCTGACAGTTAGTGATGTTGAGCATTTTTCATGTGTCTGTTGGCTGCATAAATGTCTTCTTTTGAGAAGTGTCTGTTCATATCCTTTGCCCACTTTTTGATGGTTTTTTTTTTTTTTCTTGTAAATTTGTTTGAGTTCTTTGTAGGTTCTAGATATTAACCCTTTGTCAGATGAGTATATTGCAAAAATTTTCTCCCATTCTGTAGGTTGCCTGTTCACTCTGATGGTAGTTTCTTTTGCTGTGCAGAAGCTCTTTAGTTTAATTAGATCCCATTTGTCAATTTTGGCTTTTGTTGCCATTCCTTTTGTTGTTTTAGACATGAAGTCCTTGCCCATGTATATGTCCTGAATGGTATTACCTAGGTTTTCCTCTAGGGTTTTTATGGTATTAGGTCTAACATTTAAGTCTCTAATCCATCTTGAATTAATTTTCATATAAGGAGTAAGGAAAGGATCCAGTTTCAGCTTTCTACTTATGGCTGGTCAATTTTCCCAGCATCATTTATTCAATAGGGAATCCTGTCCCTATTTCTTGTTTTTGTCAGGTTTATCAAAGACCAGATGGCTATAGATGTGTGGTATTATTTCTGAGGGCTCTGTTCTGTTTCATTGGTCTATATATCTGTTTTTGGACCAGTACCATGCTGTTTTGGTTTCTGTAGCCTTGTAGTATAGTTTGAAGTCAGGTAGCGTGATGCCTCCAGCTTTGTTCTTTTGACTTAGGATTGTCTTGGCATTGCAGGCTCCTTTCTGGTTCCATATGAACTTTAAAGCAGTTTTTTCCGATTCTGTGAAGAAAGTCATTGGTAGGTTAGAGGGGATGGCATTGAATCTATAAATTACCTTGGGCAGTATGGCCATTTTAATGATATTGAGTCTTCCTATCCATGAGCATGGTATGTTCTTCCATTTGCTTGTGTCCTCTTTTATTTCACTGAGCAGTGGTTTGTTGTTCTCCTTAAGGAGGTCCTTTACATCCATTGTAAGTTGGATTCCTAGGTATTTATTCTCTTTGAAGCTATTGTCAATGGGAGTTCGTTTATGACTTGGCTCTCTGTTTGTCTGTTATGGTGTATAAGAATGCTTGTGATTTTTGCACATTGATTTTGTATCCTGAGACTTTGCTGAAGTTGCTTATCAGCTTAAGGAGATTTTGGGCTGAGACCATGGGTTGTTCTAAATATACAATCATGTCATCTGCAAACAGGGACAATTTGATGACTTCTTTTCCTAAAAAAACAGTTTTTTAAAAAATCATATGATCAGTCCACAGTAGAAAGGAAGGATAAACTTAAAGAAATATGATAAAATATTTTAATTAAATATCTAAAATCTCTAAAAACATAATTATTTTCTTGATGAAAAATTCATTTTTATTGTTTGCATTATTGTAACAGGCTTGATAATTACACGTAATTTCCATGACTTAAAAGCCACCTATTTAAGGTGTAAAATCCCAATATATTTAGAATGCTTACGAGTCATGAATCCATCTGGAATCATACAATTTAGGGTGTTGGATAAGTGACTTCTTTCACTGAGCATAATTTTTTGGGTTTTTTTAAAAATAGTTTTTAGATTCATTCACGTTGTAGTGTGTATTTTCATTTCTTCTTACAGCAGTATAATATTTTAGAGTATGGATATGCCATATTTTCTTTGTTCACTTTTCAGTTCATTGGTCTTTTGATTGTTTCCAATTGTGGCTTCTAGGAACATTGCTACACATGTTTTTGCATAAACATGGTTTTCTTTGGGATTGATACTATAAGTGGAATTGCTGGCTCATGTGGGAAATATGTTTATGAAGAACTGCTAAACTGTTTTCCAAAGTACTTGTTCCATTTGTCATTACCACCAACAATGCAAGAGTGTTCCAATTCTTCCACACAGGAAACAGGAAAATACTGGGTAGAAGTGGTTGGTTCCCCTGCAAAGGTCCCACCCTCAAGCCTGAAAACTCTTGGCCTTAAATGAGACTAGACATTCTGTTTTTGAGGTCCAAAGTTGCCTTTTGGCCCACCATGCCCCCCATTTTGTACTCATATAAACCCCAACCGCCTGGCATGAATAGAAGAGCAGAAGAATGGCAGAATGGTGCAACAGAGAGAAGAGAAGGAGTTTCTGAATGCCGAGAGTAGTTCAGCTGAAGACGGTTGGAGACGAGAGGAGATTGGATGCTGGATGACCAAACTCCAGAGGAAGATCATCTTCCCACTCCATCACCATTCTAGCTCCCTATTCATCCCACTGAGAGCCACCTCCACCACTCAGTGAAACCCCTGTATTTGTCCTCCAAGTCCATGTGTGACCTAATTCTTCCTGGATGCTGGACAAGGACCTGAGTACTAACAGGACACTGAACTGGTTAACACTTAAGCCATCAGTATATGGCAAGGCTAAAAGAGTACACTAACACATGCCCACTTGGGCTTCAGGAGTTGCAGACTCCCACCCCTGTATGCTGCCGTGGCGCCAGAGCCCAGGGGCGCTCGCCCAGGCTCCTGCACTTGCCTGTCTGCATGCTCCCTCTCCCGTAAGGGGCTTGAACGTGCATGGCGACTGAACAGATGAGCCACACAGCTGTCGCACATCTTGTGGGGGGGGGGGAACTTTTGCACTTCATATACAAGAATGTTTATGACAGAATTATTAATATTGTCCAAAAATTGTTAGTAGCCCAAATGTCTATTGGTCACAAAATGATGACATAATCTGTGGTTTAACAATCAACAAAATACTACACAGCAATGGTATAACCAACAACGGCTACACAAAAGTTTTAAAAAATATACTCTAATGAATATATGTTATATTATTCAGTTAGATAAACAAAGAAAACTAATGTATGATATTTGAAGTCAGGCTACTATTTAATTGGACGACAAAAGTAGTGACTAAATCTTTCAGGACAAGAGAGTTATTCTAGGCAGGTTGTGACATCCTACACCACGATCTGAAGAGTAGGTAAATTGGTATCTTCTCTTCAAGATAATGTTCAAGATGATCTTACACTTTTGACCTATTCACTTAGTGTATGTATATTTATATTTTGACTTTAATATTTAAAGGTTTATTTTATAAGATATATAATATATTTAACATTGTAAGAATCAGGTATCAAAATAAGCATAAAACAGTAGAGAAAATAGTGTGGCCAGGAAAAGCCTCTCTTAGAGGTAACACTTAGAGGGAAGCCTCAAAAAGAGATAGAAGCATGCCTTGGGTTGTTGCAAGAAAGAATGTTCCAAGAGCACAAGGAGGGGGCAAAATGTGTAAAGATGCTATGGTGAGAACACTTTTGGCACCCTACAGAAAAATAGAAGGCCAATGTCTCTAGAAGACCTAGCGTGTATGGCAAAAGTGTTAGGAGAACAGTTTGCCAGTGTTTGACATTGCACGGTCCTGTAGGCCAAATAACAGAGTTGGATTTTATTCTTAATATGATGAGAAGTCAGGCAAAAATCTTAATTAGGGGAGTGGCAAAATCTGACTTTTATTTCAAAAATATAATTTTGGCTACTGGGTAGGAAACAGTAGGAGACAAAATGTAGGGTAGAAGCAGAGTGACTAGCTATGAGGCATTTCACTCGCCATGACACAATTCCTTTCTGGAACTTAAACATGATAGTTTTCAAATTGTATTTCCACTATCTTTCCTAAAGCACTTAAAATTGCTCATGATGTTGCGCACGTTCTCATATGCCTGTTTGAGAACTAAAAGAGTATAATTGGATTGTTCACAACACAAAGTTATCCTTTTAAGGAAAGGATACCTTATTCTCCATGATGTGATTTTTTCACATTGCAGCCTGTATCAAAACATCTCATGCAACCCATAAATATATATACCTGGTAAATACCCACAAAAACTAAAAATTAACAAACTAAAAAGTAATAATAAAATGGCTTATATTTGTTTTTCCTGTAAGAAATTAATTTTCCTGACTTTCCATTTTACTTTAAAAAATTTGTCAATGATAAAATTCCAATGTAAAAGCCAAAGTTTCTATGATGACTCAAACTAAATTGCACAAATTCTATGTCAATTATATGTCATTTACTTTGAATCATTTAGAACTTTAAAAACCTTTCATGTTCTGGGTGCAGTGGCTCATGCCTGTAATCCTAGCACTTTAGGAGGCCGAGGTGGGTGGATCACCTGAGGTCAGGAGTTCGAGACCACTCTGGCCAACATGGAAAAACCCTGTTTGTCTCTACTAAAAATCCAAAAAGTAGCCAGGCATGGTGTCTTGTGCCTGTAATCTCAGCTACTTGGGAGGCTGAGGCAGGAAAACCTCTTGACACCATGGTAGGTGGAGGTTGCAGTGAGCCGAGACTGCACCACTGCACTCCAGCCTGGGCAACACAGCAAGACTCTGTTTCAATTAATTAATTAATTAATTAGTTAAAATAAAAACCTTACATGGACTTGATATGCTCAAGAAAATAAACTTACTTTCAATTTTGGTATCTCTATGTTTATCCTTCAGATATAAAGAGAACACTATGAAGTTATCAAGAATTTGTCATGATCAACCAGTAATGGTTGAGCAGTCTTGTGGATTGAATTTTTTAGTCACCATAAAGGAGCCAAGCACCCTCGGGTTGCAGTCCACGACCTAACCTGTTTCCAGTACCACTCTTTGGATGTGATTGGGTTCCTGCTGACCTGTGTGGCAACTGTAACATTTACCATCATACAACGTTGTATGTTTTATTTCTGGAAATTTGCTAGAACTGGAAAGAAGGGGAAAAGAGATTAGCTGTATTTGAGTCTTGAAGCTGGGAAACCAGATAGATGGGACTTCTTCAGTTTATTCCAACAAGAAAGGTTATGGCGCAAGATTCTTTTCTTTCTGTGACAGAAAATCTCTTTAAAACTTACTTACCTTGTCAAATAAAAATTTGTTTTTCAGAGATTTAATACCTGTTTAATGGTTAGAAACAGTTTTCATCAAGAGGGAAAATACTGGCAAAACTGTTAAATAGTATAAAGTCATACGAGCTGATATTTAAACTTGTAGAGTTTATATTGAAATTCGTTGCTCCCATTTACAGGTTACATGAAAAAAATTTTACTGAGCTTAAGTACATTTCATATATTTTACTTAAACACAAGAATATTAAGAAGTCCGCTGACAGTATTGGTACTGTTTTGCAAATACTCAGATTACTTTGGCTTCATTTTGAGCAGGATTTTCATATTTTAACTGTTGTTAAAGGAATTATCAAACAATTGAATTGTATTAAAAAACTCTCTCTTCCTTTTAATATTTTGAGATGAGTAGTGCTACTTGGCCTTTACGCTGAAGCACAGTGCTTCAGCGTTATTTTTTTCCCAAAACTTGTGGCAAAATGTTTATTATTTTAGAGCTATATTCATTTCCCCAATAGAATGTATGTGGAATTAGAAATATAGCTACTGCTACCTGCTTCCTACAGTAATATTGAACTATTTTACAAAGTCTTTGGTTCTATGAGCCAATTCAGACTTTCCATGTGATATCAACAAAATCAAGACATCTTTGTCCAAAAAAAATTAGAAATGTAGAAATGAGTGAGTGAGTGGTGGAGAGAACACTGGACTAAAAGTCAGGAGAGCTGGGGTCCAGTCCCATGCTTCTTTTGAGCCAATCTTTCACCCTGAGCCTCAGTTTACCCATTTTTTCTGGTCACTTAAAAATATTCATCTGGTTGATTTTATTCTCATATTTTAAATTATTTCAATAGATTTTAGGGAACAGGTGGTGTTTGATCAGATGGATAATTTATTTAGTTGTGATTTCTGAAATTTCGGCACACCCATCACCCAAGCAGTGTACACAGCACCCAAAGTGTAGTCTTTTATCCCTCTTTCCATTCTGACCTTTCCCGGAGTGCTGAGAGTCCTTTATATTACTCTTATGCCTTGGCGTTTTCATAGATTAGTTCCCACTTACAAGTGAGAACATCCAATGTTTGACTACCTAATCCTGAATTACTTCACTTAGAATAATGGTCTGCAACTCTATCCAGGTTGCCGTTAATGGCATTATTTTGTTATTTTTGTAGCTGAGTAGCAATCCAAGGTGTATGACTGTGTGTGTGTGTGTGTGTGTGTGTGTGTGTGTGTGTGTGTGTGTGTATCACATTTTCTTTATCCTCCCATTGGTTGTTGGACATTTAGGTTTGTTCCATATTTTTACAGTTGGGAATTGTGCTGCTGTGAAGATGTGAGTGCACGAGTCTTTGCATATAATGACTTCTTTTTTTCTGTGTAGATACCCAGTAGTAGGATAGCTGGGTAAAAATGTAGATCTACTTTTAGTTCTTTAAGGAATCTCCATACTCTTTTCTATAGTGGTTGTACTAGTTTACATTCCCACCAGCAGTGTAAAAGTGTTTCCTTTCTACCATATCCATGCGAGTATTGTATTATTTGAGGGATTTTAATGATGCTCATTCTTACAGGAGGACAGTGGTATTGCATTGTGGTTTTCATTTGCATTTCCATGATAATTAGTGATGTTGAGCACTTTTTTTTTTTATGTTTGTTGGACATTTGTATATTTTCTTTTGAGAATTGTCAATTCTTGATCGGCCTACTTTTTAAGGGTATTATTTGTTTTTCTCTTGTTAATTTGCTTGAACTCTTTGTACATTCTGAATATTAGTCCTTTGTCAGGTGCACAGTTGGTGAATATTTTCTCCCATTCTGTGAGTTGTCTGTTGACTCAGCTGATTATTTCTTTGCTGTGCAGAAGCCTTTTAGTTTAATTAAACTAAATAGAGGTGACTTAGTTAAGTCACATCTATTTATCTTTGTTTTTGTTGCATTTGCTTTTAGGTTCTTGGTCATAAAGTCCTTGTTAAGCCAATGTCTAGAAGAGACTTTCTAATGTTATCTCCTAGAGATTTTATTGTTTCAGGTCTTAGGTTTAATTTTTTCATCCATCTTTTTTTTTTTTTTTTTTTTTTTTTTTTTTTTTGAGATGGAGTCTGGCTCTGTCGTCCAGGCTGGAGTGCAGTGGCCGGATCTCAGCTCACTGCAAGCTCTGCCTCCCAGGTTTATGCCATTCTCCTGCCTCAGCCTCCCGAGTAGCTGGGACTACAGGCGCCCGCCACCTCGCCCGGCTAGTTTTTGTATTTTTTAGTAGAGACAGGGTTTCACCGTGTTAGCCAGGATGGTCTCGATCTCCTGACCTCGTGATTCGCCCGTCTCGGCCTCCCAAAGTGCTGGGATTACAGGCTTGAGCCACCGCGCCCGGCCTTTTTCATCCATCTTAAGTAGATTTTTTAAAATAAGTCGAGAGATGTGGATTCAGTACCGTTCTACTACATGTGGCTTGTCAATTATCCCAGCACCATTGGTTGAATAGGTTGAATAAGGTGTCCTTTCTCCACTTTATGTTTTTGTTTGCTTTGTCAAAGATCAGTTATCTATAAGTTTTTGGCTTTATTTCTGGATTCTGGATTCTGTTCCGTTGGTCGACATACCTGTTTTTATACCAGTTCCACCCTGTTTCAGTAGCTAGAGCCTTGTAGTAGTTTGAAGTTGGGGAATGTGATACCTCCAGATTTGTTCTTCTTGCTTAGTCTTGCTTTGGCTATGCAGACTTCAAACTGATAGTCAAATCAAGAATTCAACCCTTTTCACAACAGCTGAATCAAGAAAAAAAAATAAAATACTTAGAAATATACTCAACCAAGAAGCTGAAAGACCTCCACTAAGAAAACTATAAAATTCTGTCAAAACAAATCATAGATGACACAAGCAAATGGAAACATCTCCTATGTTCATGGATGGGTACAATCAATTTTATGAAAATGACCATACAGCCAAAAGCAATCTATGAATTCAGTGCAATTCTCATCAACATAGCATCATCATTCTTAACAGAGCTAGGAAAAACAATCCTAAATTTCATATTGGTTTTATTCTCATTTATGACCTTTAATAGCAAATGTAACTTCTTAATTTTAGTTTGTGATAATATAGGAAATGCATTCTAAAAGGACTTAGTGAATTTTCAATCTTGCTAAACATACATGCACATATATATGTCCATTTCTTTTGAAACAAGACACAGTATCACTTTATTATCTTATAGGTATGTTGGGAAATTCAATGTGTTTATTGAAGACAGTTTGAAATAATTATTATTCTACATAACTATATTTTAAATGATCATGTCTAATTTTTTCTCTTTTCCACAGTCTTTTGATCGTTCCCTCCTATAAATATAACATTAAATTTTTAGTATAACAAAAAGATATATACAAGGAATACAAAAAGTATATAAAGTTTGGGAAAATAGCTAAATTAAGCCATACACCTTTAATCTGCACATCAGTGAAGCACTTTATGATCACAGTGGTCCAGATTAATAGAAATCTATTTGTCTTTGTTAACCAGAAGTCTCATCATTAAACAAGTCTCCCAACAAATATTCTTGAGCCTAAGGCATGATTTAAATATATATCACTATATATAGATGTGTATGTGTCTATATACACACACATATATATCACTATATATAGATCACCAAATACATAGATTTGTATTTGTATACATATATATCAATCATGTCATACACAGACACACCTACACTAAAACATTGATGTTAAAAAGTTACAGGAAGCGTTTACAACAGAATATTTTATACAAATCATCCAGGTATTGATACATTTATAAAGAAAAGTAGGAATAATAAGGTGGCTTTATTTGCTTCAACTTCCTCACCAATGAAATGGCAGTGGTGGTCATAGTATTATCAACCTCATGGGGTTGATGACAGGATGAATTCATTAATATTTCAAAGCACCAAAAACAACTGTATATACAGAAAAGTAAAAATTTTTGGAACACTGAATTTGGCAAGGTTTTTAGATATGATGCCAGGAGCAGAAGCAACCAAAATAAAATTGATAAACAGAGTTTCATCAAAATTAAGATTTTCACACATCAAAGAACACCATTAATGAAGTCAAAAGAGAAACCAGAGTTTAAAGTATATATTTACAAGTTACATACCTGATAAGTGACTTATATAAAAAATATATAAAGAAAGCTTACAGCTCAATGTTAAAAAGACAAATAGCCTAATCAAAAAATGTTTAAAAGTTCTAAACAGGAATTTACCAGGGAATATGTAAATGTCCAATAAGAACATAAAAAAATGTTTTATGTTAGATTATATAGTTGCGAGAAATATATAACGTCTTCCCAATAACAAGTAACTTTTCCTTTGTGCTCATAGTCAGGTAAATAAATCCTCATGACTAAAGAGAAAAGCTGCCTGGAATAAATACAAGTTATTTAGCAGAACTAGAACAATATAAAATTAAAGATATGTAAACAAATAACACTAGTCTTCCTAAGAATCCATACTAGTGATTAAAGTATTATAAATGAAGAGTCTGCTTTCCATATTTTTTAACAGTATCTTTCTCCACTACTGTGCAAAGATGTTATTTTAATTCTTATTATATGTACTAAGTCAAATACACACACACGCACACTTGCATGACTATGCTTTAATAATAGAGGAAATGTATCTTGTGGCACATACCTCCTTCCAAAGGAACTGAGTGATGAGGTTTGTTTAAAAACTTGGCACTACTGAAAACAGTGTGGAGGTTTCTCAAAAAAATTAACATAAGATTATCATGTGATGCAGCAATCCCTCTTCTGGATGTTTATCCATAACAATTAAATCAGGATCTCAAAGAGATATTTGCACATCCATATTCATAACAGCACTATTATGAAAGCTCAGACCTTGAAGCAATCCCAGCATCTATCCAAGCAAAGTGTAGGACCAACCGAGGCCGATTGGTCTAAAATGAAAGGAAAGGTGCATGTGCTGTGTCATAACCAGGAGGGAATGGGAGGAAAATTGTCGAAACCCACCCCATTGGAATGCATGTTAAAGAACTTTAGAAAGGTTTTGCGGGGTGGGGGCGGGGGTCGTGGTTAGGAAGTCGAGTTAACCCATCGAGTGCTGAGAGCTCTCTGTGAATTAGAATAGCCCTCTTTTGGTGTTGGCTGGCCAGCCGAATGTACTACAGATAGGGAGACCATTGGTCACGTGTTTAAGGTGGTGACCGGAGTCGGAGGACAGTCATGGCGTTCAGATCAAATTTCCTTATACTAACTCAGGGCCGAATGCAGCCCTGTTTAGCAGCTTATTGCTGAATGCTCGCACTGGAGCAGAGAAATCAGCTGCACTGGCAGCTACAAAGACAAAGTGAAAGCTTCACCTGTAAACACAGAGTTAAAAAGAAAGTCATAGGAGCTTGTAGCATGAGCAGAGTAAAAAGTGAAAGCTTCTCTGGCAAACACGGAGACAGAAAGAAAGACGCAGGAAAAACCGGTTTTGCAAGAACCACTGGAGGGAAAAGAGACCCCTCCTCCATATGTTCCAATCTACCCCCCTTTACCCAGCGTTACTGACTCTGAGGAGTCAAGCTCAAAAGGATACATGCCCCCAGTCTCTCCTGAGATGAAAAAATCTGAGCGCTCCCTCCGGGAAGTTAAGGTGAAATGCTAGGAAGTCAAGCAAGCTGTCTCCAGTCAGGTCGTGTTCCGGCTATGTAAATGCGTCTCTGGAAACAAGGGACCCCCATAGGATCCAAATGAGGCAGCCCAGCTATAGCAGCTGCCCAGATACTAAGAGGCACCCCTGCAAAGTTTAAGGGAAGGCAGGAGAAAGGCAATCAATTTAGGGAAAATCTCAGAGGTGCTTCAGGGCTCAGATGAAAGCCCCAGTCGGTTTTATAAAAGACTTACTGAGGCCAGCGCATGGTGAACAGGGCATTTGTATTGCAGGCCCAGGGGGATATCAGGCGAAAATTGCAGAAAATGGAAGGTTTTGCAGGCATGAATGCTACTCAGCTTACTGAAGTGGCCACAAGTTGTACATTAACCAAGATCAGGAGGCAAAGAGGGAGGCTCATTGAAGGCTTAAGAAAAAGGATGATTTGCTGGCAGCAGACCTCACAGGGAGGGAAGCTGGCTTTGCGAGGGGTCGTGATGTGGGCAGGGACGTGGGCGGGGAAGAGGCCAGTATGGACAGGGATTTGAGAGCCCACCGAGGCTGGAAAGAGATCAGTGTGCACGGTGCAAAAGACAAGGACACTGGAAGGATGAGTGTCCAGAGAATAATATCAAGGAGAAGTGTCAGGGCCATGGCATAGTAAGGCCACCAGTTGGGGGCTGCCACACCCAGGAGAAACCAGACACTGATCTGATCAGACTGGCAGGGGCTGTAGGATATGAGGACTAGGACAGACCAGGCTGTTTCACTATGGGCCCGGAGGAGCCCACATCAGATTAGAAGAGAGAGACCAGCTAATGGACTTTACGGTAGACACCAGAGTTAAACACTCAGTAGTGACCCAACCTATAGGGCCACTATCCAAGAACTGTGTAACTATTGTAGGAGGCACTGGGGTCTCTGAAAAGAGGCCCACCTGTCGGTCAAAGAGGTGTGTTATATGAGGATGAGAAGTCCAACATGAATTCCTATACCTCCCAAACTGTTCAGTTCCTTTGCTGGGAAGAGACCCACTTCAAAAACTGCAGGCACAGATTATATTTTAGCCAAAAGGGAATGTAACTTTAAACCTACCTTGCCCAGAGGCTATGATGTTAACCCTTACTGTTCCGTAAGCTGAAGAATGGAGACTATATGCAAAAAAGACTCTGGAACCAGCAGTAAATGAATTGCATGGGTTGCTCACTAAAATTCCCGGAGTTTGGGCTAAAGTATCCCACCTGGACTGGCTGTATGTCAGGCACCGGTGGTGGCAGAGTTAAAACCGGGAGCAACTCTGGTTCTGGTCCGACAGTACCCGGTACTCCCCAAGATCCTACGGGGTGTCTGCAAACACTTAGGGCGGCTTCATAAGCATGGAGTCATAGTCAAATGGCAGTCACCATGGAACACCCCTCTCTTGCCAGGGCGGAAGCCATCTGGCGAATATAGACCAGTACAGAATTTGTGTGTGGAAAATCAGGCCATGGTGACCATCCACCCAGTGGTGCCAAACCTGTCTACTTTAAGGGGACATATTCCAGTAAGAGCCACTTAGTTTACAGTCCTAGATTTAAAGGATACATTATTCTGTCTCTGGCTTGCACCAATCAGTCAGTCTATTTTTGCTTTTCAATGGGGTGAATCACAGTACACTTGGACAAGACTCCCACAAGACTTTAAAAACTATCCTACGATCTTTGAAGAGGCACTGGCCTCAGACCTTAAAGCATACACCCCACCAAATAGTGACTGTATCTTGCTCCAGTACATTGATGATCTTCCAGCAGCCCAACCCGAGAGGACTGCTTCCAAGGGACCCAAGACCTCCTGCACCTGCTATGAAAGGGAGGATATAAAGTATCAGGGAAAAAGGCTCAAATCTGCCTTAAAGGTGACCAGTATTTAGGCTTCTATATAAGCCAAAGGAAAAGATGGCTCCATAGCAAATGGAAGCAGGCTGTTTATGTGCTTTCTACTCCAATCACCCGGTGACAAGAGAGTTCCTAGGGGCAGCAGGGTTCTGCCGCATCTGGATCCCAAATTTCTCGCTCATGGCTAAGCCATTATATGAAGCCAAAAAGACAGGAAAAAGGAGTCCCTCTTCTGGGAGGCTGACCAGGAGAAGGCCTTTAAGGAAATCAAAGAAGTCTTGACTCAGGCCCCAGCTTTAGGACTGCCAGATCTAACTAAGCCTTTTTTTATATGTCCATGAGCAAAAGGGAATGGCCATAAGAGTTCTAACTCAAGCCATAGGGTCATGATATCACCCGGTGGCACACTTATCCAGGCATTTGAATTCTGTGGCACTTGGATGACCTCCTTGTTTTAAGGCACTAGCTGTCACTACTTTGCTGGTGCAGGAAGCTAATAAACTGACTTTAGGACAGCAGCTGACAATCCAGGTACCACACTCAATTATAACTTTAACCAACCAAAGGGGGCACTATTGGTTATCAAATCCAAAAATAACTCAATAAAAAGGGCTCCTATGTGAAAATCACTGCATAAATTTAGAAACTGTGAATACCCTAAACCCAGCTACCTTGCTCCCCATTGAATCAATGCCAGGAAGCCCCCTTCATTGCTGAGTGGATGTTGTAGATGAAGTGTTCTCAAGCCAGAGAGATTTGACAGACCAGCCCTTCGGAGACCTGGACATTGAATATGTTACTGATGGGAGCAGCTTCATACTAGAGGGGTCTGCCACACTGGGTATGCAGTGGTGACTTTGGACTCAGTAGTAGAGGCACAGTCTTTGTCTACAGGAACTTCCTCTCAGAAAGCAGAGCTGATAGGTCTCATAGCAACAAATATTTACACAGAGTCTAAATATGCTTTAGCCACTTTGCATGTTCATGGGGCTACTTACAAAGAAAAAGGGCTCAAGTCCTGGAGGTGAAGAAATCAAGCACAATGAAGAAATTCTAAGGCTCTTAGATATGGTATGGACTCCCAAACAGGTAGCAGGTAATGCAATGTAGGCAAAAGGCAGGAACATTAGAGGCTAAAGGACACAGGAAAGCAGACAAAGAGGCAAAGCAAGCTGCAATGGCAACCCCACCTTCTAAAGAAGAAGCCTTAGCTATGCCCCCTCCTCTCAGAGATTTCCCTTCCAGGGACCCCCAACCTACACTCCAAATAAAAGGGCTTGGTTTGCCCAGGAAAATGGGAATGACTTTGAAGAAGGATGGTGGAAATTCTCCAACGGGAATCTAGCCATACCTGAAATGTTGGCCCCAGATTTGTAAAACAGTTCCACCAAGGAACTCACAGGAGAAAAATGGCACTAGAGACACGATTAGGGCATCATTTCTATGTGCTATGATCACCGCTATTACTTGAGCCGTTTGTAAACAGTGTTTAACTTGTGCTCAGAACAACTCCCGAAAAGGAGAAAACCTGCTTATGCACTTCACCGAATTGCCCCGAGCAGGGGGTATCGGTACATTTCGGTGCTTGTCTGTATGTTTTCAGGATGGCTCAAGGCCTTCCCCACCCAGACAGAGAAGGCATGAGAGGTGACCAAGGTGTTGTTAAGAGACGTTATTCCCAGATTTGAACTGCCCCTAACTTTGGGGTCAGATAATGGACCAGCATTTGTGGCTGAAATAGTTCAGGATTAACTCGACTATCAAAAATAAAATGGAAGTTGCACACAGCCTGCCATCCTCAGAGCTCAGGAAAGATGGAGTGCATGAAGGGACACTCAAGCAGCTGCTGAAGAAATTTTGTTAGAAAACTCATCTGAGGCGGGACCAGGTCTTGCCCATGGTCCTTCTCTGAGTCAGGTGCACCCCCACAAAACAAACCACACTGGGTATTTACCCTGTGAGATTTTGTTCGGCCGGCCACCCCCAATCATAAGTCAGATTAAAGGTAATCTCCATGAGCTACAAAAACTAACTTCAAGGACGCAAATGCAGGCTTTAGGTATGGCAATGGAAAAGGTTTATTTTGGGCACAGGAAAGAATGCCTATAAGTCTGACAGACCCAGTGCACCCTTTCAAACCTGAAGACTTTGTTTACGTTAAGAAATAGAATCCAACTACTCTGTGCCCCATATGGGATGGGCCCCATACTGTGATCTTGTCCACTCCTACTGTTGTTAAAGTTGCAGGTGTCGTGCCTTGGATCCACCACAGTCAGCAGAAACCATCGGCCCAGGACCAGTGGACAAGCCAGCAGGACCCAGACCATCTGACCTGGCTGATCCTGCAATGAGACGACGGTGCCAGTGGAGATGACAACAGCCCTGCTGTGATCACTCTGGAAGATGACCAGTCTATGCACGGTGGAAGCTTGAGAAAACAGCAAGCCCTGCTCTAGTCACAACAAGAGTTGACTAGTCTATGCATGGCCAAAGCTTGAAGAATTATCACCAAATGAGTAAATATGACCAGAAATCTTAGGCCCAGTTATCTTCTTTGTATTATTCATTATATTGCTCTTGTGCTATTGCTTTAACCAATCCCCTACATGCCTTTACTGCTCATTCTGGCCATAAGAATGCTACTGTTTGCTATGTTTGTGCTGATCCCCGTATCTGTGCTAGAAGGAGGAGGACCCATATTAGGATGCTCTCACTGCGTGCTTATTACATGGATAAGAAATACAGTAGTGAAGACTTTATTGTACCATACATACTATAGGTACCTGGACACAAGATAGGTCAGGGGGTACTGTACCCTTATTTACATGCTTAATTGCATCATAAGATTGCAGGCAGTACTTGAAATCATCACTAATGAGACAGCAAATACGTTAGACTTGCTGGCCCAGCATACCACAGAAATAAGGAACACCATCTATTAGAATAGACTGGCTTCAGACTGCCTCCTAGCCCAGAAAGAAGGAGTATGTGGAAAGTTGAGCCTGATGAATTGCTGCCTAGAAATTAATGATAACAGGAAAGTCATCATAGAAATAACTGCAAGGATGTGGAAGAGAGCTCATGTCCCAGTTCAGACCTGGAACTTGGATGGTCTCCAGATTCCCTCTTAGGAGGTTGATTTTCATCCTTTGGTGGTTTTAAAACATTAGGGGTAGTGTTGGCTGTATTAAAGCATTGCCTAATGCTCCCTTGCCTTTTACCCCTCCTCATCATAAGCCTCCAATCAACCATAGAATCCATAATTAACAGAACCACCTCCACTCGACTGACAGCTCTAACCAAGTTTCAACCCGTACCAGAGAAGAACTGATTTGTAATAAAGAACCAAATGATAGTGATGCCTTCTATTAAACTCCATTTACAGGAGGCATCAAAGGGGAAGATAAGGTGGGAAATTAAAGAAAAAAAGAAAAATAAAATTAAAAAGGAGAAATAAGCTTTCCTCTATTAGGATAACTTGTCCCAAAGGCAGCAACGGGTGCAGCGCAGACCCAGGGAAAGTCTTGATAATACTATCTAAAAAGCCAGAAAACACACAGAAAAAATGTGGTCCAGAGACTCTCCCAGCACTCCTTCAACAAAGAGAGAAGAAAAACAAATTTTCCTTTGTTTTGTGGTATGAGTTTATAGATTCTTGTTCTCTGTTATAGTTATAGATTCTGTAACTAGTAACTTCAAGTATTCTGTTTTGTCTAAAAAGTACAGTGAAAGTCATGAGAAGCCTGAGCAGGCCTGAACTACAGCTGTCTGGGCACCATAGTGAAGGTTATAAGGTAAGCCAGTGCAAGGCTCTTTTGAGCAGAACCTAGACAAGAGACATCTAGGTTACATAGCAATGGTCATGTGTAATCCTGAGTCATGAACTGTCACAATTTGATTAATTGTTCTGCCTCTACATCCTTACTTTCACGCCACTGTAAGCCTGCATCAGGTTAGCCCATCCCTTTTGGAAAGTGTGTATAAAAGTCAAGTGCTGTCTTTGTTGCGTGACCAATCTTTGGATGTTAAGTCCGCTGAGTCTGAGTGCACTCAATAAAGATATCCTCCTGTATATAACCCAAAGTCTCTCTCTGGTCCTCCTGATTCCCAAAAAAAGATGTCAGTTTAAAAACAATATACATAATAGATGATAAAATAGCACAAAGACAGTTATTAAAAATTCATAATTAGGAGGTCTAGTGTGGCATTTTGGTATTATTACGATAGTGGAGGCAGGTAACGGATGTCACCAAATTCTGCCCTGCCATTCAATTGTATTATTTTTAGGATTTCTAAGTACACTGTACTCACTACAAATGTCATCAGAAAGGAGTTATACTTTATGGATTACTTCACTAACACAATAACAATAAGTAGGTATTGAAAAAAAAATTGAAATGTATCATGGAGTTTAGGCTTTCCATGTAATCTGGGCCTCTTTACTTAACCAAATTTTGAAATAGGTCTATTCAGTGCATTGTTCAGAGAGTTATTTAGAAGAAAGGAAGCCCAAACTCACCAACCCTGAGTCTAGGTGCCCACTTAGCCACGTAAATTTAGAGATACAGAAAAAACAATCTACCTTGGTGGACTGGACTTGGCCTAATCTCATAGGAAGATGCAATAGAAAAGAGGGAGATCAAATCCTGCCCTTAAGGTAGGCAGAATCTGTCAATGCTTTAGAGTATACCGTCAAAGAGTTAACAGTCAGCAGAACAAAATTTAGCATCATCACAATTTTAGAAGTTTTTCAACAGCCCTATTATTTATAAACTGCCAATCAGCATTTTTATATGTAAATAATTTGCAGTTGTAGTAAATGTGATAATATTCTGGATATATGTGAAAAATATCACTTACAATTTTTTCTTGGAAGAAGTGCTTAATAATTTGTAATCAGAAACAAATTATATGTACTTTCTAAGTAGATTAATCTATTTCTCATACATAGATGATGGCATAGATTCGCTTTTCTAGTAAATTATCAGATATCAGACTCTAACTTGTGGAATGAGTGAATATAAGTAAACTCCCTCCCATTTCATTTCATTTTATAAATGAAAAGCTTAATATTAAATTTGTAAGATGAATATGTATGTAGTAAATACATTAGTAACATAGGTATACACCATTAGTAACTTTGTACTCTTCTTTACACTAGAATTATATCTGCCTAAAAATTACTTATTTAAATTTTTAATTTATTATCACAATTCTCTAAGTCACTACATGTGAAACATCATGATTGCATTTAACATGACAATATAAAAATTAGTCAAGATAATATCGTTGTTCTATTTACTTCAGTCTTCTAATAGTTCTCATTACTTAACTTGTCCTCATTTCCTTATTAGCCATAAGGAAGGCATTTGACTAGGTGATCTCAATCTTTTTAGAATTCTAACAGAAATGTTAAAATTTGTATTTTACTCATAGAACAAGGTACATTAGGCTAACTTGTTTTTAAAACCTTTAAGTTCAGGGGTACATGTTCCAGTTTGTCATATATGTAAACTTGTGTCATGGGGGTTTGTTTGACAGATTAGTTCATCACACAGGCATTAAGTCTAGTACCCATTAGTGATTTTTTCTGCTCCTCTCCCTTGTCCCACCCTCCACCCTCTGAAAGGCCTTGTGTATTGTTGCCCTCTATGTGTCCACGTGTTCTCATCAGTATGCTCCCTTATCTACATAGTTCTATAGAAATTTGATGACAGGAAATCAGATGCCTTAGTACAAATACTCAACTATATAGTGGATAGTCCAGAATCACCTTCCCGGTAAGACCCTGAGGATCAAATATTGAAAACTTGGGTAACAGCATCCGAGGATGAAAATGGTTCAACAGAAAACACACTGTTGATGTAATAAATGATTCACCATTTATTATTTAAAAAGTCAAAAATAAAATCTAACTTCTTTACATTTATCTTCCAGTCCTATGGAAAATATAATAAACTAAAAGGGGTTGATATTTTATTATACTCGGTCACATTTTTTATAGCCAGAAACAAACTATCTTTATTTCAAGTATAGTTACCTTTCACAAATTTCTTTTTCAACGATTCTCTGGGTTGTCTGTCTCCTAATTGATCATTACACCTACCCTTTCTCCTAATGTATAGATGTCGCAAATGCAACTGAAAAATGACAGCTCTTCTTTCATTACGAGCTGCTGCATTTTCTATAGGAGTAAATCCCCGGTCTTTATCTTGGAGTGTTGATAACACATTTCATGATGGAGGGTGGCCTGTCCTTCCTCTATCCAAGCACCACCACCACCCCACTGCCTGCTGCACTGGATACTGTGCCCTATCATACTCAGTGACTTCATCATTTCTCTAAGAGAAGAAGTCTGAGCATGCATCCTGCTTCTTTTGTGGGGGAGGGTGGTAATGAGAAATGGGTGATACACACATATCTTTATCCACAGTGTTCTCTATTTGTCCGTGTGACAATCTTGTATTAATTCTTCAAGTCTCAAGTCACATACCATGTCTTAATGAGTAGCCTTTACTTACTGCCCCAGAGGACTTGGTGTTTCTTCCTCTGTGATCTGAAACCGATTTTAACGCAGTTTTACTGTTACAATAATTTGTGATCTAGAGAACACTGCCTGTTTCATTGACTCATATTGTGCATTGCTCATTTTAGTTCTAAGACTTATAATGCATACTTTTTCAAAAAATCATCTAATCTTAGGTCATTCACAAACTAAAGCTTTTATAACTCATGATGGATCCAACGGAATGTATGAGGGAATCTACCATGGAATCCCTATGGTAGGCCTTCCTTTATTGCAGAGCAACCTGACAACTTTGCTCACATGAAGGCTAAGGGGGAAGCTGTTAGATTGGACTCAAAAACAATGCAAATTACACATTTGCTCGATGCATTAAAGGCAGGCATTAATGACCCTACACGAATGTAAATTTTTTAAGCTCATAGCATGTATCCATACTTTCTCACATGAAGGCCAAGGGAATAGCAGTGATTCTGAACATGAACACAGTGTTGAGTACATATATTTTTTGTAACACTTAAAGGCCATGATCAATACATCATTGTATCACAATATGTTTTTTTTGTTTGTTTGATTTAGTGAAAACATTTTTTCAGAGGTTATAGGATAGTGCATAAGTTCTAAAATAGCCAAAAAGTGAAATAAGAGGAATTGCTAAAGATGGTAACAGAAGGATTATAAGGAAGATTGAGGACAAAATTGAAGCACAAAACTATAAATATTATTACAGTACTGACTAATTTTCAGCACACTTATGTTGTCTTTCAGCATGAGAACTCATCAAATGTTCATTTTTAAATATTTTTGTGTATATTGAAGGTATAAAAATGATATTATGGAATACAAATACATATTTATAAAAGTTTCCATAATAAAGCAAATAAACATATTCATGATCTCATATTAGTTATACATTTCTTTAGTTTTTTTTTTTTTTTGAGACAGAGTCTTGCTCTGTCACCCAGGCTGGAGTGCAGTGGCCGGATCTCAGCTCACTGCAAGCTCTGCCTCCCGGGTTTACGCCGTTCTCCTGCCTCAGCCTCCCGAGTAGCTGGGACTACAGGCGCCCACCACCTCGCCCGGCTAGTTTTTTTGTATTTTTTAGTAGAGACGGGGTTTCACCGTGTTAGCCGGGATCGTCTCTCGATCTCCTGGCCTCGTGATCCGCCCGTCTCGGCCTCCCAAAGTGCTGGGATTACAGGCTTGAGCCACCGCGCCCGGCCTTCTTTAGTTGTTTTTTTTTTTTTTTTTTTTTTTTTTTTTTTTTTTTTTTTTTTTTGAGAGGGAGTCTCGCTCTGTCACCCGGGCTGGAGTGCAGTGGCCAGATCTCAGCTCACTGCAAGCTCCGCCTCCCGGGTTTACGCCATTCTCCTGCCTCAGCCTCCCGAGTAGCTGGGACTACAGGCGCCCGCCAACTCACCCGGCTAGTTTTTTTGTATTTTTTAGTAGAGACGGGGTTTCACGGTGTTACCAGGATGGTCTCGATCTCCTGACCTCATGATCCACCCGTCTCGGCCTAAAGCATTCCTAAGATGATTTATTTTCAATAATCAGCATGACATAATCAATCTCTAATTTCCATTATATTCAATATTTTACAAATTTTCACACTACATTTTGATCCTATCATTGATAATTTGTAAACAACTAGAGCTTTCAAATTTTCCTTTTAAAAATTATTGAAAAGAGGAGATATTAGTATAAATGTAGCCATTTCTTTGTTTTTACAGTGGTGGTTGATTTGCTTATTTGGAAGAATTATAAAATCAAAAAATAGTTGGCTTGAAATAGATAAGTTGGAATATTTCTGTTTAATAGCCAAAATGTATGAAACCAGAAATATGAGGTTGAAAAATTATTTCAGCACATACATTAATTTCAGTTATGCTATTACTCTTATATTAGTAATAGCAATAATTTTTAATAAACATAGCTCTGGTATTGAAAAATGACAATTTTTAATTAGTTGATACATACTGAATGTGTGTGACACACATTGTATTGGTTCTTTGTATTATGAAACCCAATTGTATGAAAAAATACATCAGAATTAGTGCCCTCTTCTGAAAAACTCAGTCCACCACGTGTTTTTTTAAATAGCAAGGAGAGAAGTTACCTCCATTGCTATTGCTACAGTGCCATGATTTAGCACTTTTTGGTTTTGACTTGGTAAGCAATATACTTATATGCATCCTTATTCTTTGCCTATTAGTCCATAATTATTTCAACACTAGAAACAAATGGAACTGCAACACCTCAAAGTAAAATATTGAAAGCCACTTAGATTCTAAAATCCCAATACGAGAAAAAGAGTAATGACAGTGAACATTTACTGACAATCACTTTATGATGACAATAATTCTACCAAGTATTCTGAGAATCATTACATGACGACTCACAATAATCAGGCAAGAAAGATACAATTCTTATTCATTCAATTTAACAATTAAAAAAAAAAACTTGGAATGGATACATTTTTTAAAAAAGGACCAGTAGATATCAGGTTAGGATTCAAACTAAGGCCATCTACTTTCATACTTTTAACCATGAATCCACTGATGGAATGTTAATTCCAACTCTTGGTCAGTGCCAACTTCGTATGAGCTTTGCCCTGATATGTACCTGACCTCATCAGATTTGTCTGCTATCTCTAGACTTTGATATTATTTTGAAACTTGTACACCAGGTCCATTAATTTTTTTTTTACTGGATAATTCAATTTCTGTACTCTCAAATGATTTTTTTAACCCTTTGGACTTATCTGATTTCAATTTCTAGGCTGCAAATACTTGTTCTCTCTAAATTATCTCTTTACATCTTGAAATCTTATGCATGAAACAAATTCTAGCCCATAAACCAAAATCTCTATAACCACCATGAAATAAAATATTTTATTTTTCATCCACTTTTATGGGGCACTCATTTTTAACATCTACACAAAAATTTCACATATTTGTCTTTTCTGGTTCATTATATCAGTTGATGTCTCTTTGATTTTCCATTAGCTGTAAAAAGAATGTGATGTAGTTATCAATCATTCATTATGATCAGTCTCTGAAGCCCTTGGACCAAAAACTCTTCTGGATTGAGTTTGTCATGCACCACAATGGAGCCAAGTACCTGCTGTCACCTACCCACAACCTCACCTGGTTGCAGTACTGCTCTATGGATGTGCTGGTCTGCATGGCAATTGTTACTCTCTTTGTCATAATATGTGGCTTGATTATCAACTGTTTGTTAAGGTAAGAAAGAAAGAAAAGAGAGTAGATCTGTTTGAGATCTAAGGCAGGCAGGCATGATACAGAAAATCATGCCATTTAATGCCACCACTATGTATCAAGGTATGGACTAAATTCTTTACTGCATTTTACAAGACCTGTGCCTTCTTGATTTGTTTGAAAATTTTAATCTTTGTTAAATATTAAGTAATGTACAATTTTAATTTCAGAAAACCTGTAATAATTCACTCTTAAGGCTAATCTATGTATATTTTTAAACTGAAAATAAAAAGAGATTCACTAGGAACTCAGTCTGTCTCCTTGAGAAGGCCAGAAAGACTAGATATACTTTGGATTTTAAGAAATCTCTTCTTATATATATATATATTTATATAATATATAATAAATTCATGTATTATGCATTCATATAATATATAAAATAAATATATTTATATATTGTATTTTTAATGTTTTATTTCAACTTTTATTTCAAGTTCAGAAATACATGTGCAGGATGTTCATGTTTATTACATAGGTAAAGAAACCTCTTCTATATAAACAGATACAATTATATGGAATATATGTGTGCCTGTCAGAAAAAAAGAAAAGAAAAGAAAAGAAAAACTGAGAAAGATCCTTGTTAAAAATTGCAAGACAAATTTTATTTTGACTACTGAAGTAGGGGATAGAGACTACAGTATGAACTGAACTCAACTCCAACTAAGACAATGGTTAACTGAGACTTTTAAAGAAAATCTGTTTGTGAATAAAATGGGAATATGAGGAAATAAAAATAAGGAAACCAAAAAGAGAGCAGTTGGCTATATGGAAGTAGAATATTACATAGAAATTAAGTGTAAATGATTGATTATTAGACAAGAGAGTTAGACAGGGTAATTTTGCAATTTGGCAGGATCACATTTTATTGAACAAAGCCTCAGCATGAAGGCTAGGGTCACCTTCCAGGACAAACCCATGACATAGTGCACATATAAGCTGGACTAAACTTAGCCAACTCTCTTAGCATGGTGTTTAGGCAAGTTATTTGTGTTAAATGGGTATTTCCAATTCATATCTTTCATGAAATACAGCACATTTTCTCATGAAAATTTTCTTTATTTCAAAACTCTAGATGGTCATAACTGGCTTCCTAGGTAAAACTATGCAACCTGGTAAAATGTTTGTTTAGAAAAACTGAAGATATTTTCCACATGAGACCTTGAATACCGTTGAGTTACTATTTTTGCTTTAGTAATGACAATTTGTAATTGGATAGTAATACATAAATGAAAAGAAAAGGCTAGTTCCCTTTAGTTAGGAATTATAGATATGGTCCAGCAGGTTTAGTCCAGTCCCTCTATAATATAATGTTACATGATTTCTCTCCTGCAATAAGATCTCACATTTCTTGTCCTTACCTTGTCAAGTATGATATCTCCACCTACTTTAATGCCTGGAATACTGAGGATATACAAACTGGAAGTGTATATAATTATTTTATTTATTCTCTTTTCATAACATATCAAAAACTAAATTATAGGTGGAATAAAGAGCCAAATATCACGTGCAACAATTTTTAAATTCTATGCTGGAGTAAACGTAGTAAATGGCAAAAAGCTCTCTGATACTTACATTCAACTGTTGTTCATTACAGCCTTTGGACTCAGAACAAGGTTTGAAAAGCAAATAGTAGAGAAGAAGGGAGCCAACATAAGAGCAGTTCTTCTGTCTGACAAGAGTTGTGTCTAAAACAGTTGAAAGAAAGAGAAGCATAATGATTATTTCTGACACATGAAATAGATTTTTATAGTACTCTTCTCTAGGAGAAAATGTTGTAGCAATAATTGATAATAAAATGAATTATTATAATGTCTAGAAAAGAAATATACACCAAATATTTTATTTTACTAAACTTTGAACATATAGTCATGCCACTAGAAAGAAAAAAAATAGCAAAGTACAAGAAAAAAAAAGTGTAATGTATTAGTGCTATTATACAAATGCCTTCTTTATAAAAGGGGAAACCTTATAGATAAATATTACCCTAGGAAATAATGTAACTCAACGTGTACTACACAAACTAAATTTTAGTCTATTTATATTTTTTTAATGAAACAACTTCTGAAAATGCATCAAGGACCTTGCCAAGATAGATCTTCTTTGCAATTCATAGACCATATAGCCAGATACAAAAATCTATGTCTATTCATGAGTTATCAAAGGATACTTTCATTTGTTTTCATATTGAGAAATGTTTTCACATAAAATGCTATGTATACATATAGTTAGGAAAGTATGTGAATATGAAGGTTGACTTGATAGAGACTCATAAAATCACATAGTATATTAAATTCCAAAAATTCCAGTATTGTGCTTATGTCTGTTTCTTTGAGATTGATTCTAAAACTTTTAAATATCTCAGGAGTTAACAAAATTTAAACACAAAAACTCTAATCACCTGGAATCATTGAATTGAAATAACATGCTTCATCCTCATGATAATCTTTTTCTATAAAATTTTGAATATACTGCTTAAAGACTGGAATATGAAGTACCACAGAAGTTGAAGACAAAAATAAAATAATGGTGAATTTCATGGTGAAAGTAACATAAGAAGCTGATTCTGTTTATGTCAAGGACAAATGGTTTATGTAGTTTTCTGAATTAATATCTATGCAGAATGCAACGTTTCTTAAAGATAAAACAAATGTGCTAATTAGAAATTTCCTTCTTATATTCTTTAAGTATATTCTTCAATAGTCTTAAATATATTCTTTAACATACAAATTCTTAAAACCCAATAATAATTGTAAAAATTACTGAATAACAGTAAAGAGTAGGCTCTTGGAAGGGATATGTCTTCCAGCATCTAACACCTCACAACCACCCCCAGTGTTCTCTACTGATGAAGCTTAATACTCAACTAGCTGGTGAAGGAGGAATGTTTACAGGATCCTGATTCAGTATCAAAAAGTGATATTTGTACCCAGGGGATAAGAAACTGAAAACTTGTAAAGCATAAATTTTCAAATTTTTCATTTGCTATCATTCTAAAAGTTGTGTTCCTTCGGACACTGAATCTTGGAAAAATTTGGTTGAGTAGGAAGCATGGTTTTCTTTTGAAAATATCATTTTTGAAAGTGGGGGCATGTAGAGGTTCTGAGAAAGATGCATTTAGAGTTGGCCCACTGGATTCACCACCCCGCTGGTGGTCACTTCTCTAATGTCCAAATGTATAATAGGAATTGATGTACTAGCAGGTTGGATTTTTTGTTTCAGTAGTAGCTAGCTCAGACTTGGGTAGAGGAAGTTTTGTCATGCTGGACCCATGCATACTCTTAGCCTATCACCACTCTATTCATACTCCCAACAAATCAACACTGGAGTAGCCAGGTATTTGGTGCTTTACCTATAATGGATATTAACCGTCACCAATTCAAAGCATATCAAGATGTCTCATTGATTTCATTGCAAGTTCCTAATTATTAGTCTGATTAATCACTTTTTGGATTTATGATCCAGTGAGAATTTTGTTCATGTGCTGCACTGATTTCTTCAAGTGCCATTTTTCTATAGATTCTTCTTTGGTATAGAGACTTTATTTAAGGATGAATTTGTTCTTCATAGAAGATCTAGAATCCTGACTCATCATGACAGTGACTCAGAGTGATTGTCAAAAGCAAGATTGATAAAGATCAGAAAAACAAGTAAAAATTAATGAATAATCCTCAGTCAGACAAGGTGAACTTTACAGTTGGATTAATCTGTCATAATGAGGACATGTAGGTTGCAAGAGTTAAGACACAATGAAGTACAACTTGAGACAAACACATTGAATCAGGTTATAAATGTTTGAACAAAGCATGTAATGAGTAGTTAAGACCAAGAAAACAACTAGAAACAAGAGAGCTTTGGAAAAAAACAGATAATCAGGAAATTTCTAATGTAAGATGTTAACAAGCAATGCTTTTAGGTTTTAATCTGTTTACTGACAATTTCTAGAACATTAGGTGATTTCTCTGGGGGACTCAGTCAGTCAAGCATTTGGTTTCATTTTATTTCATGTACTCAACTACCATTTTGTATATAATTAGGGAGCCCATTTCTGATTTCAGAAACATCTGATTTATTTTTTATTCATCCCTCTCACCTCATCCCGTGACTCTTGCATCTCTGAACATTTGAATCATGCTTATTTAAAAATCTCATTTTGTCCAGCCATGGTAGTTCACATCGGTAATCCCAACACTTTGGGATGTTGAAATAGGATGATTGACCCCAGGAGTTTGAGATCAGTCTGGATAACATAATGAGAGCTTATCACTACAAAAATTTAAAATACTAGTTGGGTGTTGTCTCATGCACCTGTGGTCCCAGCCACTTGGGAGACAGGTGAAAGAATTACTTGAGCTTCGGAGGTTGAGGCTGAAGTGATCTGTGATCACACCACTGTACTCCAGCCTGGACAGCAAAGTGAGAGTCACTTGAGCTTGGTAGGTTGAGGTTGCAGTGAGCCCTGAACACACCACTGCATTTCATTCAGCCTGGACGATGGAATACCACCTTATCTTAAAATATATATATATATATATATATATATATATATATATATATATATATATATATATATATATAAATTAAAAATCAAAGCCTCATTCTGATTGTGTCCTCTATCTACAATCCTTGGGTGAAAATCTTCCAACTGCGTATCACTGGTTATTTCCTCATATGGTTTTCTTGAGGAAATCTTTAACATGTGTGGATTTCTGCAACATCCCTCATATTCTCTATTGTAAGAGAATCCCTTCACAATATTTAAAATTTCCTCTGCTGCAGTCTAGGGAGATCTCCAGTTACACACATGTTTTATTTTATTTTTTAACGAAAGTCACTGCACTCTGTAAATTTTTGTTCCTTGCTTCAAGGTACTATGTCTCATTTGGTTTCCTCACAAAAGTCATTTTTTCATAGTTTTCACAAGCATCTATTCATAGAATTCCCTCCGATTTTAACAATTGGTGGACATTCTTCCT
The DNA here is from genome assembly GCF_024542745.1 of Macaca thibetana thibetana. Lineage (NCBI taxonomy): Eukaryota > Metazoa > Chordata > Mammalia > Primates > Cercopithecidae > Macaca > Macaca thibetana. The sequence continues at coordinate 121,021,639 of NC_065582.1, read as the reverse complement.
TCATTTTATACTAGGCTATATTTGTCTTTTGACATCATTTTTTAATGCATGTATATGTGTCTGGAGCAGAATAAGTTGGAAAAAGTTGAGTCACTTATGATCGCCTCAGTATACTATGTCGTTTAATTTATTTGAGTCTAGTTTTTAGGACACCTATTTCATATATAAAAATCTACAAGTAAATATTTTAAAATGCTTAATGGATGATTCAGTGGTTATAAAAATATAAATTCACACACTTTTTACGATTTTATTGTGTTTTTAATGTCCATATGTAGAGGACTACATGCTCACAAATGAGATGTTCCGATAAGTCCTGCTCTTGCAAACGAAGCAGGGCATTACTGATAGGTCCTGCTCTTGCAAACGAAGCAGGGCGTTGGGGGCTTGTTTATGTGTAAACATCTTGAAAATCCAGAAAGTCATGGAAAGGTCAGAAAAACAACAATGTGTCTTGTGACTTGGCAACATTGCACAAACGACTGTATAAAATAAAGCAGAGTGCACCATTCGAGGCGGCCGCCATATTTGTCTTGTCTTGTGTTGTCTTGTGTGTTCATTCCTTTGTTTAGGAAACACACAGACCCCAACATCTGGTGCAGCGAGCAGGGTCCGTGGCTCCACGAGAGCAAGGAACCGGAGGGGGAACACCCTGGGCAGGTAAATAAAGAAAGGGGGACCCACAGGAAAATTATGGGGAATTCCACCTCTCTGGCCTCTGAATATTTGCAGTTACTCCAGGGACTGTTGATGTCTATAGGAGTAGAGGTTAGTTAAGGAACATAAGACTTTGAAGCGATTGTTTGCCCATGTTGAACAACATTGTTATAGGTTTCAATATCAAACCAAAGTGAGTTAAATCGAAAGGAATGGTTACAAGTGGTTAAAGCCCTGTGTCAAGCTCATCAGTGAGGGCAAATGATTCCTCTGACTTTGTGGACTTTGTGTAGTTCCATTACTCAGGCATTAGAGTTACTTGAAACTGACTCAGAGCATGGCGATACTGCCACAGGAGGTGAGGCATCTGAAGCTTTAGAGAGGAATGATCCTAGAGAGGAACATATTTATGCCCTGGTTGTTGAGGACAAGGAATTGGAAAAAGAGCTAATGCCTCCTTCATCTGAAGGAAATTCTGATTTGCAGCGCATTTTAGAGATGTTACAACAGTTGTTAAAATTGCAAGGTACCGCTGCTCCTGTTTCTCCTATCTCTCCGCCATGAGCCTTCCCTGTTACCTTCCCTTCTGCTCCTTTGGAAAAGGATTTCCCTTTGCCTCTACCTCCAACTTTTTGCCTATGTTAGGTCAGGTTTTCTCTGTGCCTCTTCCTCCTGTAGGAGAAAATAAGGAATTGAAGGAAAAGGATGATTTCGAGGAATTATATTTATTCCCAATAACATGGGCTGCTTTCGGCCCCAACGCTCAGTTCCCAAATGGTGGCCAGAACGTGACTTTTACAGCCCCACAATTTAAATTTTTGAAAGAAATGGAAGCTGCAATTTCTAATTATGGATCTCAGTCACCGTTTGTTCTTGGCTTTCTCGATTCCTTCTCTTTAGAACATATGATGATTCCTATTGACTGGGAAACGTTGGGACACGCTGTCCCTGATCATTCGCAATGGCTTCAATTAAAAAGTTGGTGGTGGGAGGAAGCAAGAGTACAAGCTAAAAAAAATGCTACCCAAAATCCCCCAGGACCTACTGAAGAGCAGCTTACGGGTTCAGGACAATACGCCACTCTTAATGCTCAGGCAGGCCTAGATGATATTGCTCTCACTCAGATTAAAGCCTTGTTTATAAAAGCATGGACTAAGGTTGAAATAGTGGGTAAAACTTCTTTATCTTTTGTAAAGATCCTACAAGGAGCCACTGAGCCGTATCCAGATTTTGTAGCCCGTCTTCAAGATGCTGTATTAAAGACTGTAGGTTCAGGCCCTGCTGCTAAAATTCTTTTGGATACTCTGGCTTTTGAGAGTGCTAATCCCGAGTGCCAAAACTTGCTGCGTCCTCTAAAAGCTAGTGGAGCTGATTTAGCTGAATACATTTGGGCTTGTGCAGGTGTTGGAGGAGCAATTTACAATGCTCAATTGTTTGCTGGGGCACTTTCTAAGGCTTTAAAAGGCAATTCTAAACAAGATATATGCTATCAATGTGGGAAACTGGGTCATTTTAAAAAGGAATGCCAGAAAAAATTAGGCTCTTCTGCTCTAAAGGAAAAAAAGTTACCACCTGATATGTGTAAACGATGTGGCAAGGGTCGACATTGGACCAACGAATGCCGTTCAAAAACTGATAAAAGTGGGAATGTATTGTCACCCCTCTCGGGAAATGGGAGCTGGGGGCCACAGGCTTGGGACCCCAACAACTACAATGCAGGCCTACCCCAGTACCCAGTGAGCAGTGGCTTACAACATCAAGGAATGACCTCGAGTCCTCCTTAAAGACATCTTGCCCTACCCCAGTTTCTCAGCTTTATGCTGCCACTAAGCAGAATGCCGCTGCTGACCTAGCTATTGTCCAACCTTATACTTTAGCTCCTAATGGAGGAATATATAAGTTGGCTACCGGAGGGTGTGGTCCTTTGCCAAAGGGACATGTAGGACTTTTACTAGGTGGAAGCAGTAGCGCTATGTGGGGGTTAATGGTGGTCCCAGGAATTATTGATCCTGATTTTACTGATGAAATCCTTATGATGGTACAAGTCTCACAATTTATGCACCTAGAGGCAGGGGAACGTATTGCACAATTGCTTTTATTGCCTTTTTTTTTCCTTTCTTATCTAGAGATGTGTCTTGTCAAGGAGGTTTCGGTAGTACTGGGAAAATTGTTTTCTGGGAAACTTTAGTTTCTGATCAAAAACCTTTATGTTCATTGCAAATTAATGGGATACTTTTTGAGGGATTAGTCGACACAGGAGCCGATGTATCTATTATATGTTTGACTCAATGGCCTGATCATTGGAAAAAGAAACAAGTATCAGTTACTCTATCTGGCCTAGGTACTGCTTCTATAGTCTACCAAAGTGTTGAGCCCCTGAGCTGTGTAGGACCTGAAGGACAACAAGGAAAAGTGTTCTTTTATATTGTTCTCATTAATATTAACCTTTGGGGCCGTGATCTTTTACAACAAATTTGGTGCCTTTTTAAGCATTCCTCATATTTCTTCAGCTGCCAAAAATATGATGTTCAAAATGGGCTACAATCCTTTAAACTCTCAGCCACTGTCCACAAGCCTCAAACTTTACAAAAAGTGGAAAACTACAACTCCTATTTGGGTGGAACAGTGGCCATTATCTAAAGAAAAACTTAAGGCTTTAAAGAATTTAGTTAAGGAACAATTGGCCAAGGGGCATATTGAACCAAGTACTTCTGCACAGAATTCCCCTGTGTTTGTCTTGTTAAAAAAAAAAAGGAAAATGGCACTTATTAACTGATCTTAGAACTGTAAATACTTGTATTCAACCTATGGGGACTTTATCCCCTGTAGCAGTAGAAGAATTGTCATTTGTAGAAAATAAAATTAGTGAAGCTCACCTTGATTATATTGCACCCAATCTTCCACTTTTGTTGTGTCTTTTTCATACTCCCCATTCACCAACGGCCATTTTACACCAAGATAATAATATTCTGGAGTGGTGGTTTTTGGCTAATAAAGCCATTAAAAAAATTCATCCATACATTGATAAATTGGCTAAATTAATTATTAAAGGATGACATCGAGTTCGTCAGTTGCTTGGTGCTGACCCTATAAAAATTATTACCTGATTATCTAATCAATACATTGAATCTCTGTTGGAAATTCATAAGGGTTGACAAGTGGCTTGCACTGAGTATACTGGTTATTTTTCTCAGCATTATCCTAGTAATAAAGTATTTGCTTTTCTGCAACAATATTCTTTACTGTCATATAATCCTATCTCTTACACTCTGGTTAAAGGTCCCACCTTTTTTACTGATTCCTCAAGCAATAGAAAGGCTGGATACTGGACTTCAGACAATTTAAAAATTTCTCCCACACTGCCCCCCTTTTTATCACTCATATTCATTCTCATTCAGCTTTGCCAGGACCTTTATCTTTTGGCAATAGTCAGATTGATTCTTTACTTATTGGCAGTGGCCAATGGGCTCAGGATGAGCACCAACTAAATCATACTAATAGTTTAGGATTACAACGGCCATTTTCTATAACACGCCATCAAGCCCGTGTTATTGTCAGAGCCTGCCCATCTTGTGCTCCTATTATTGCACCTTTTTAAAGTCCAGGTATTAATCCTCAAGGCACTCAACAAAATCACATTTGGTGAATGGATGTAACTATGTTCCTTCCTTTGGTCGTTCAAAATATGTTCATCACACTATTGATACGTGGTCACCTTTCCAGTGGGCTATGCCATTACCCTCTGAAAAGGCTGACTCTGTTATTACTCATTTACTTACTTGCTTTACAGTTATGGAAGTCCCTGCTGAATTAAAAACTGATAATGCCCCTGCTTATTGCTCTCGCAAATTGGCTGCCTTCCTCTCTTTATACCATATTCATCATTCCACTGGTATTCCATTTAACAGTCAAGGTCAAGCAATTATTGAAAGAGCCAATGCTACCTTAAAATTACAACTTTTAAAACTAAAAGGGGGAGATGGGCGAGATTCCCCAATACATCAAATTCTGAAAACCCTTTTTACTTTAAATTTTCTCGACCATTGGCGCCAATTACAGCAGTCTGCAGTGGTGAAACATTTTCAACAGCCTTTAGAAAAGCTGCAAAACAGTAATCAGTGGATGTATTATCCTTCATTACAAGGGCAATATTTAAAAGGAAAAGTTTTACAATGGGGCCGAGGCTATGCTCTTGTCTGTACAGGTGCCAGAGACGAGTGGTTTCCATCTCGACCGTTGAAACAGTGCCATGGCGAAGAGGAGCCGATTCGAAGAATTCCTCAAGGAATTCCAGGAGCTGAATCTGAGCGCTCAGAGAACATTCACCTTCAGAACTCGACGTGCAGAGCCCCCGACATGGGGACGACTGAAAAGGTTAAGAAGCTGAAGGGGTTGTTCAACAAACTGGGCAGCCCAAAACCCCACTGACTTTGTTCCTGGCTATGCTGGCCGTAGTAAATTGTCAGGTAACAGCTGGAGAATTTACATACTGGGCTTATATTCCTTTTCCACCCTTATATCAAGGTGTGGCCTGGGGAGACAGAAGTCCCAGTATTTACTGATGATACTGCTTGGATGTCATCGCCTTTTTTAAACCAGGATCCTGAATTAAACACTGGCACAGTAAAGAGTTCGTATCAATTTGGGGTTGAAGGGTTACCTACATGTCTTGGAGGTAGTCCAAATTGTCTGCATCTTTCTCATGAGGCTTGGGCTGTTCGCTATAACCATAGTCATATCTCTGCCTTTACTATGATTATTGTGGCTCAAAGTTTTAAGTATAATCATACTGCAGTACTTAATGTAACTCTGCCAAGTACATTATATTTATGCCCTATCCTCGATGTGTCTGGAGGTGTTTCCCAACTAGAGTGGACTAGATGTAGAGGTAGTGGACCACGATTGTTGTTAGAAGTAAAAGGGAAGAGTCATAAACCTGCGTTGGCATAAAGGTAATCACAGCATTTCTGCAGATGACAATGAAACTATTATTTGGCATGATGGTGGTCTATCACCCCCTATGCCACATTTGGCTAATACCTCACAAATACAAGGTCATATTTGGAAGTTGCTAGCTGCTGGTAAACCAATGTTCACTTTCACGGGAAACATGTCCTTAAATCTTACTAATATTGCTAACTCTTTCCATATATCTTCGCATTAAAATAGTTCTAGATATGTTATTGAATGTGTAAGAAAGCCTTACTTGTTGTTGACAGAAATTTTTAAATGTGAAAATTATATAGGAGTAGTTAACTGTACAAACAATTGCACATTCTTAAGTTGTATAAATAATACTTGTTGGAATAATAATTGGAATGAGTCTCGTTCTGATTTATATGTACTAAGAGCCAGAAAAGAAACCTGGCTACCTGTAAACTTAACATGTACTTGGAGTGAATCTGCTGGGGTTACTCAAATTTACAAGGTTATGCAAGATCTTGTCCACCGCAGTCGGAGGATGGTTGGAATCATCGTGACCATGGTGATAGGACTTGCAGCAATTGCTTCCACCGCCACTGTTGCTGGATTAGCTCCACACCAGAGTATACAAAATGCAGAATTTGTGCAACAATGGCATGAACAATCACATTTGTTGTGGCAGCAGCAATGAGACATAGATGCTCATTTGACTGAACGAGTGGATAATCTGGAGCAAGTGGTTTTTTGGTTGGGAGATCAGCTAATGGTGTTGAATACCCAAGCTTTGTTGAAATGTGATTGGAACACTACCCAATTTTGTATTACTCCTGTTCCTTTTAACAGCACTGTACATAACCAGACTGAGATAAAGAGACTTTTAATTGGTCATAATAATCTTTCCCTAGAAATACAAGAATTAACACAGAATATTTTTAAAATATTTTGCAATCAGTTACCGTTGCTGACTGGTGCAGATTTGATGACTGGTATTGCACAAAATTTGACATCTTTGAACCCTATGAGCCCTGTAAAAGCTTTGCTGACCTCTGTTTCTAGTAATGTATTGATTGTTGTTCTTGCCTTTGTCATTTTCACAGTCTGCTGGAGATGGTACCAAAGGGCAAACACCGAATCCCAGTGAGCCCAACATGTAATGATGGTTTTAAAAGAAATTCAAACTTGTAAATAAGGAAAGGGGAAATGTAGAGGACTACGTGCTCGCAAATGGGACATTCTGATAAGTCCTGCTCTTGCAAACGAAGCAGGGCATTACCGATAAGTCCTGCTCTTGCAAACGAAGCAGGGCGTTGGGGGCTTGTTTATGGGTAAACATCTTGAAAATCCAGAAAGTCAGGGAAAGGTCAGAAAAACAACAATGTGTCTTGTGACTTGGAAACATTGCACAAACGACTGTATAAAATAAAGCAGAGTGCGCCATTCCAGGTGGCCGCCATATTTGTCTTGTCTTGTGTTGTCTTGTGTGTTCATTCCTTTGTTTAGGAAACACGCAGACCCCAACAGCATATGTAATGAATTTCATAGTTGCCTAGGGTCTTCTGTTGACCAAATCAATACCTCAAATTTGTGGAATTTTGAGACATCACTGCAAATATTTTGACATTCTTATTAAACTGTGGTCCCTCCCCTTGAAATGTGGCAAGGCTTGAGACTTGCTCTGCAAATTAATTATAGTGAAAGTGACAGCATAATTTTGAAGACTGTTAGAAAAGGCAGTACATTATCTTCATCTCTCTGTCTCTGTTTGTCTGTCTCTGTCTTCTACTTATACCTTTTTCTCTCTTTCTTTCTCCTTCTCCCTGTTTCTCTTTTTCTCCCTGTATACACTTTGGAGCCCGGTGTCACACACAAAGTCCTGATGATAAAGGACAATTTCAAGGAGAGATGCAAAGAGGAGACTAAGAAGTCATGATTATTCATTCTCACAGGAATTCGAGTCTTTTGACATCAATCATCATGTATGTGAATGAATGACCTTCAGATGATTACATCCCTAGCCACCATATGAATGTAATGACCTGAGAAATACTGTGTATGAACCACCTGACTGAGGCTACCCAACATTCATGCTATGGGAGTTGTAATAAAATGCTTGCTGTTTTTCCAAATGCCCACAATTGAGGGTAGTTTATTATAAAGTGATAAATAGCTGCAAGGATATTTCTTTACTGTATTATATTTATTATACTTTGAGTTCTGGGGTACATGTGCAAATGTCCAGGATTGCTACATAGGTATACATGTGCCATGGTTGTTTGCTGCATCCATCAACTCATCACCTATATTAGGTATTTCTCCTAATGTTATTCATCCCCTAGCCCCCCCACCTCATGACAGGCCCCATTTTGTGATGTTTCCCTCCCTGTGTCCATGTGTTCTTATTGTTCAACTCCCAATTATGAGTGAGAACATGCGGTGTTAGGTTTCCTGTTCTTGTGATAGTTTGCTCAGAATGATGGTTTCCAGCTTCATCCATGTCCCTGCAAAGGACATGTACTCATTCTTTTTTATGTGTGTATACTATTCTATAGTATATATGTCCAACATTTTCTTTATCCAGTCTGTCATTGATGGACATTGGGTTTGTTCCAAGTCTTTGCTCTTATGAACGGTGCCACAATAAACATATGTATGCATGTGTCTTTATAATAGAATGATGTATAATCCTTTGGGTATACGCCCAGTAATGGGATTGCTGGGTCAAATGGTATTTCTAGTTCTAGATCCTTGAGGAATCACCACACTGTCTTCCACAATGGCTGAACAAATTTACACTCCCACCAACAGCGTAAAAGCATTCCTATTTCTCCACATCCTCTCCAGCATCAGTTGTTTCATGACTTTTTAATGATCACTATTGTAACTGGCATGAGATGGCATTTCATTGTGGTTTTGATTTGCATTTCTCTAATGACGAAGGATAATGAGCTTTTTTCCATATGTTTGTCGGCTATATAAATGTCTTCTTTTGAGAAGTGTGTGTTCATATCCTTCACCCACTTTTTGATAGGGTTGTTTGTTTGATTTTTTTTTTTTTTCTGGTAAATTTGTTTAACTTATTTGTAGATTCTGGATATTAGTCCTTTGTCAGATGGATAGATTACAAAACTTTTTTACATTCTGTAGGTTGCCTGTTCACTCTGATGATAGTTTATTTTGTTGTGCAGAAGTTCTTTAGTTTAATTAGATCCCATTTGTCAATTTTGGCTTTTGTTGCCATTGCTTTTGGTGTTTTAGTCATGAAGCCTTTCCCACACCTATGTCCTAAATAGTATTGCCTAAGTTTTCTTCTGGGATTTTTATGATTTTAGGTCTTACGTTTAAGTCTTTAGTCCATCTTGAGTTAATTTTGTATAAGATGTACAGAAGTGTTCCAGTTTCAGTTTTCTGCATAAGGCTAGCCAGTTTTCCCAGCACCATTTATTAAATAGAGAATGCTTTCCCCGTTGCTTATTTTTGTCAGGTTTGTCAAAGATCAGATGGTTGTATGTGTGGTGTTATTTATGAGGCCTCTGTTCTGTTCCATTGGTCTGTATATCTGTTTTGGTACCAGTACCATGCTGTTTTGGTTACTGTATCATTGTAATACTATTTGAAGTCAGGTAGCATGATGCCTCCAGCTTTGTTTCTTTTGCTTAGGTTTGTCTTGGCTCTGCAGGCTCTTTTTTGGTTCCATAAGAAGTTTAAAGTAGTTTTTCTTTTTTCCAGTTCTGGGAAGAAAGTCAATGATAGCTTGATGTCAATAGCATTGAATTTATAAATTACTTTGGGCAGTATCGCCATTTTCATTATATTGACTCTTCCTATCCATGAGTATGGAATGTTTTTCCATTTATTTCTGTCCTATCTTATTTTCTTAAGCAGTAGTTCGTACTTCTCCTTGAAGAGGTCGTTCACATCCTTCGTAAGTTGTATTCATAGATATTTTATTCTCTTTGTATCAATTGTGAATGGGAGTTCACTCATGATTTGGCTCTCTGGTTTTTAAATTATTATTATCATTGGTGTATAGGAATGCTTGTGATTTTTGCACATTGACATTGTATCCTGAGACTTTGCAGAAGTTGCTTATCAGCTTAAGGAAATTTGGGGCTGAGACAGTGGGGTTTTCTTATCATGTAATCATGTCATCTGCAGAGACAATTTGACTTCCTCTTTTCCTATTTCAATACCCTTTATTTCTTTATCTTGCCTGATTTTCCTGTGCAGAACTTCCAATACTATGTTGAATAGAAGTGGTGAGAGAGGGCATCCTTGTCTTGTACCGATGTTCAAAGGGAATGCTTCCAGCTTTTGCCCATTAAATATTATATGGGCTGTGGGTTGGTCATAAGTAGCTCTTATTATTTTGAGATATGTTCCATCAATACCTAGTTTATTGAGAATTGTTAGCATGAAGTGGTGTTGAATTTTGTCAATGGCCTTTTCTGCATCTATTGAGATAATCATGGTTTTTTTTTTTCATTGATTCTGTTTTAGTCATGCATTACGTTTTTTGATTTTCATATGTTGAACCAGCCTTGCATCTCATATATGAAGCCGACTTGATTATGGTGGATAAGCTTTTTGATGTGCTGCTGAATTTGTGTTGCCAGTATTTTATTTAGGATTTTCACATCGATCTTCATCCGGGATATTCACCTGAAATTTCCTTTTTTTGTTGTGGTTCTGCCAGGTTTTGGTATCAGGATGATGCTAGCCTCATAAAAGGAGTTAGGGAGGATTCCTTCTTTTTCTATGTTTGGAATAGTTTCAGAAGGAATGGTACCATCTCCTCTTTGTACCTCTGGTAGAATTCAGCTGTGAATCCATCTGGTCCTGGACTTTTTTTGGTTGGTAGGCTATTAATTACTGCCTCAATTTCAGAACTTGTTTTTTCTTTCTCCTTTCTTGATGCTCTTAGGGATTTAATTATGAAATAAGATGAATTGATTTGACTATTTTTGATTCTAGTCCACTCCTGGGTCTTAGAGGAGCCCCTTCTGATCACTTTCTCCATGCCTGTGTGTCTTTTGTTAAATGTTCTGGCTACATGTCCTCCTCAGGAAGGGGCCACAGTTGGCACACAAAACCATAACTTTGACCTGTCAGACCTAATCTGCTGTCTTTGTGCTTCCTGAAGACAGATGAAAGTGGGAATACTAGGTAGGTTGGAATCTCTTGCAGATGTGGCCCATCTGGCTATGGAAGGTGAGGACAAGTGAAGTTATTTGCCATGCTATCGGTGTGTTACTAGGGCAATAGGAGTCTGCACCACCTAGTGACAAGTGAGGGTGGTGGTTGGAATGTCACACATCCTGCCATACGAGTGTTTCCTGGGGTAACAGGAGGCTGCACACTTTACCTGAACTCATACAAAGCAAGATTACTGAGCTGAAAGCTCTGTCAGGTATTACCTGTCTGGTTACCAGTGACAGGTTCAGGTGGAGCATGCTCTGCTGTTCAGGTGTTTCCTGGTACAATAGGAATCTGAGCCCTCCAGCTGAGTTCACACAAAAAGGAGGCCACTTGGCTGGAAGCTCTAGCAAGCATTGCCCATCTGGCTAACAGCAGCAGAATGAATGAGGTTGTGTGCCATGCCATCTGGGTGTTTCCTGGAACAACAGGAAGCTGCATCCTTCTGCTGCATTCAAACAGAAGTGAGACTGCTGGGCTGGAAGCTCTAGCAAGGATGATAGTAATACAAGTTGATTCTTAATTAATTAAAGCACATGCAGGAGCCGATCCAAAAAGACAAACACCATTAAATCTCTCAGACTTTAAAAATATAGACATATTCATTTTTCACAACATAGCATATCGTGACAGGTCTTTCTTGATTTATTACATTTACTTATTATCCTCTGAAGTATATTTTTATGCCTGAATTTTACCTAAGCTTCGGTCTTCCATTAACTTTGCATTCATTCTTAATTTTTGTAAACTACCATATTTTCTAGAAATCGGTAATTATATTCTAAAATCATTGTAGTCATCAAATCATATGAACACCTGCTTGGCCTCTCTGGATAAGGTCAAGTTTCTCACATAAGCAAAATTTACTTTTATTTGGCATTTACAATGTGAACATAATCTTAAAATCTGACTTTGGCTTTTGGTGTTATTAATAAGGTTTTTAATCCAATTTGTGTTTTTTATAGAAGTGATACAGCCATACTGTAATCCTAGCATGCCTGAGTTTTGTATATAGCTTGGAAATAATATTTATTGTCAAATATTTTTAAAAATTTAACTTTCTTCTAAGATATTTATTAATCTCAACATCTTTTTTTTTTGCATATTTTCCCTGTGAAGTGCCATTCACTCTATCAATTACTACCACAAAATCTATTGTCACCTTGCCTATTTATGCAAAGCAAATCATTCTCCAACTGTTGACTCTAATCCTTCCTCTCAAATAGGTTCTGCTAAATAAACGACCGTGAATCTCTGAGACATCTGTTGTATCAAAGTACAACAACATTAACAGTAAAACAAAAATATTGGGAAATATGAAATATCTGATCCTTTCTCTCTTTCTCAAAACTTCTGTCAGCCAGGTGTGGTGGCTCACCCCTGTAATTCCAGCACTCTGGGATGATGAGAAGGTTGGATCACCTGAGATGAGGAGTTTGGGACCAGGCTGGACAACGTGGTAAAACCCCGTCCCTACTAAAAATACAAAAATTACTCAGGCATGGTAGCAAATGCCTGTAATCCCAGCTACTCAGGAGACTGAGGCACAAGAATTGCTTGAACCCAGGAGGCAGAGGTTGCAGTGAGCTGAGATCACACCACTGCACTTTGGCCTGGGCAACAGAGGAAGACTCCGTCTCAAAAAAAAAAAAAAAAAATCTGTCAATGATTACACTTCCAAATTTGCTTGTGGTTCTCTTCTCAGCAAAATGAGGCTACTAAAGTTGATTGGGGTTTTAAATAACATTCCTTTGACTTTCTGAGCACCTATTGAAAAGTCTCAGCTGAAGCATAATTTCATCTGAAAAAAATTAAATGCATTTGGCTTTCTGTACTAAACATTCTTCTCTACACACTCCTTACCATGGACTATCTCTAATGGAGCCCTTTCTTTTATATAGAAATAAATGCCATTCAAATTCCTTAAATATAAACATGTGAGCTACTTGAGCATAGCAACTATATCACATTCTCTTTTATTCTCTATATACCATTCATGAGTGGATTATGTAAGTGCTGTAAATTGTGCATTAAATGTGTAACATGAAAAAAAAAAACAGAAGCATATATAGCTGAATAGATAGAGAAATTATTATCTAAATCATATTATGAAACTCTATCACTTTACCCAACAATGAGTCTTCTAGGAAATTATAATTATTTACATAGAGAAGTATTATTACTAAATTAATCACTGAAGAAAAACTAGTTGCAGAAAGATCATATTTTTCCCAAACATATCACTCATTTTTTTTGTATATATTTTACCTAATGGCATTGTCAATGTTTTGACCATTCAGGTAGAAACCATATCAGTGTCTTTGTTGATACAATACTTTCACCCTCAGATGTAGTCGATCGGTAATCACAAATTCAAATTATATTCCTCACATTTACTATTATCAATGCAAGCCACAGCCCTATAGTCTCATACTTGGTTTCCTAATAAATACTTTTAATTATTTTCCCTACATTTACACTCTTCTGTTTACTTGCCAATCTTTGTTTAGCTGCCAGACTACCTTGGTAAAGAAACAAAACAAAACAAAACAATAATGACCTTTTGACTGCTTTTCCTTAATACTAGATTAAATTATTTTGCCTGTAAATTAAAATAGAAACTCGTATACATCACATAAAGCTACACAAGGCCTCCAATTTCAACCAAAAATTTTCTTTTATAATCTCTGGTATATGATTTACTCTAAAATTCATACTTGTGGGAATAGTTTCCAAATATCAGGATTTTCTCTCATTTTCTGATTTGTTTCCTTTAGCCACTCTCTGTCTAGAGCCTACCAAAGCTTTCACCTCACCGTATATGTGATCTGTCACACCAACTTTTTCTGATTGCTCCATAGATGACTAATGGTTTTCTCTGGGTTTCTGATCATATTGCACCATTTATATCACATATCACAATATTCTTCAGAGTACAAGCATACCTTACTTTATTGCACTTTGCTTTATTATGGTTTGCCCATATTTAGTTTCTTTTTTTTTTTTTTTTTTTTTTTTTTTTTTTTACAATTTGAATGGTTTTGGCAATTGCACATCACGCAAGTCTATTGATATCATTTTTCAAACTGCAAATAACTAATTTATATCTCTGTGACCCATTTTGTTAATTTTCACAAGTTCAAGCTTTTACGCTATTATTATATCTGTCATGGTGATCTGTGATTGGTGATTTTTCATATTACTATTGTAATTGGTTTCGGGCATCACAAATTAAGCCCACAAAAGATGTCTAACGTAATAAATGGGTGTCTACTGAGTGCCCCACATATCAGTTGTTTCCTAATCTCTCTCCCACCCCTCAGGCCTGTTTCCTGAGACACAACAGCATTGAAATTAACAAACCAGCAATAATCATAACTTAAGTCTAACTCTAATCCAGCAGAAGACCCTAACTCTTTTTATTCTATGAAGGCTGAAATAGGTGAGGGAGTCACAGAGAAAAATTTGGAAAGCTAGCAGACATTGGTCCATGAGGCTGAGGAAAAAAAAAAAAATCTACCTCTATAACAAAGAAGTGCAAAGTAAAGTAGCAAGTGTCAATGTAGAAGCTGCAGAAAATTATCCAGACAACCTAGCTAAGATCATTGATGATGATGATTACACTAAACAACAGAATATGAATGTTGACAAAACAGTCCTTTATTGAAAAAATGTGTCATCTGAGACTTTAATACCTAAAGAGGGGAAGTCAATGCCTGACTTTAAAGCGTTAAAGGACAGGGTGACTCTTTTGTTAGTGGCTAATTCAGCTAGTGACTTTAAGTTAAAGACAATGTTTATTTATTATTTTGAAAGTTCTATAGTCCTTGAGAATTATGCATTGAGAGCCCTTGAGAATCTATTTTGCCTGTGTATTATAAAAAGAAAAACAATGCCTAGATGACAGCACATCCGTTTAAAGCATGACTCACTGAATATTTTAAGCTGACTCTTGAGATCTACTCCTGAGAAAATAAAATTTATTTCAAAATATTACTGCTCAATGACAATGCACATGGACACCCAAAAGTTCCAATGAAAATGTACAAAGAGATTAATGTTGTTTTCACGCCCACCAATATTACATCTATTCTGCGGCCCACTAATAAAGGTGATTTACTTTCAAGTTTTATCATTTAAGAAATACATTTTGTAATGATATTGTTGTCTTAGATTGTGATTTCTGTGATTCATATGAACAGAGTAAATTGTAAACCTTCTGTAAATAATTTACCATATTAGAAACTAAAACATTTGCAATTCATAGGAGCAGGTCAGCATATCAACATTAACAGGAGTTTGGAAGAACTTGATTCTAATCTTCATGGGTGACTTGAGGAGTTCAAGATGTGTTGAACTCAGATGTGTTTTCTTCCATTTCTTTCATCAATGTTTTATCAGTTTATAATATCTTATATCTTCATGGCTAAATCTATTCCTACATATTTCATTTTTGTAGCTTTGTAAATGTGATTTCTTTTTTACACTCTTTGTTTTTCATTTAGATATTGGAATACAGACACACAACTGAGTTGTTGGATGATAATTTAGTGCCTTCTGCCTTTACCGGATTTGTTGATCAATTTTAAGAGCTTGTGGTGGAGTCTTTAGGATTTTCTGTGTATAAAACTATGTCATACGCAGAGAGGGATAATTTGATTTTCTCCTTTCTGATGGAAGCCCTAAATGTCTTTCTCTTGGCTAATTGCTCTGGCTAGAAACTCTAATGTTTTATTGAATAAGAGTGGTCAACGTGGACATATTTTTCTTGTTCCAGATCTTAGAGACAAAGCTTTCTAACTTCCTTTTTATAGTGTGATGTTACCTGTGCATTTCTCATATATGGCCTTTATAAGTTTGAAGTGTTTTTTAATATACTTTATTTGTTGAAAGTTTAACGTTTTCTTCATGAAGAAATGTAAATTTTATCAAATCCTTTTTGTACATCTACTGATAAAATTATATGTTTTTTCTTAATTCTCTTGATGTAATGTATCACATTTATTGGTTTGCATATATGTAACCTTCATAGCATGTATATATACATATACATGCATATATGTAACCTTCATGGCACGAATTCATTCTTTCTTATAGCTGCGTAGTATTCCATGGGGTATATTGCCACATTTTCTTTATCCAGTCTATCATTGAGGGGCATTTGGGTTGGTTCCAAGTCCGTGCTATTGTGAATAGTGCTGCAATAAACATATTTGTGCATGTGTCTTTATAGTAGTATGATTTATAATCCTTTGGGTAGATGCCCAGTAATGGGATTCCTGGATCGAATGGTATTTCCAGTTCAAGATTCTTGAGGAATCACCACACTGTCTTCCACAATTTGGTGGAACTAATTTACCCTCCCACCAGCAGTTTAAAAGCATTCCTATTTCTCCACATCCTCTCCAGCATCAGTTGTTTCCTGACTTTAATGATCGCCATTCTGAGTGATGTGAGATGATATCTCCTTGTGGTTTTGATTTGCATTTCTCTGATGACTAGTGATGATGAGCATTTTTTTCATATGTTTGTTGGCTGCATAAGTGTCTTCTTTTGAGAAGTGTCTGTTCATATCTTTTACCCAGTTTTTTATGGGGTTGTTTGTTTTTGTCTTGTAAATTTGTTTAAGTTCTTTGTAGATTCTGAATATCAGCCCTTTGTCACATGGATAGATTGCAAAAATTTTCTCCCTGTCTGTAGCTTTCCTGTTCACTCTGATGATAGTTTATTTTGCTGTGCAGGAGCTCTTCAGTTTAATTAGATCCCATTTGTCAATTCTGGCTTTTTTTGCAATTGCTTTTAGTGCTTTGGTCATGAAGTATTTGCCCATGCCTATGTCCTGAATGGCATCACCTGGGTTTTCTCCTAGGGTTTTTATGGTTTTAGATTTTATGTTTAAGTTTTTAATCCATCTTGAGTTAGTACTGAAGCCATCAGTTCATGGTTTTTAGTTTTTGCTTTTTGATGTGAGTTCTTATTACTGTTTCAGTCTTTTTATTCATTATTTCCCTGTTCATGTTCTATTTCTTTTAAATTCAATCATGGTTGGTTGCACGTGTCCAAAAATTTTTCTATATCCTTTAGATTTTTTTATTTGTTGGCATGAACTTGTTTATAATAGTATCTTATAATCCTTTGTATTTCTGTGTATCAGAATTATCTTTTTCATTTCTCATTTTATTTATTTGAGTCATCACTTTTTGTAGTCAATCTAGCTGAAGATTTTTCAATTTTATGTATTCAATAAACCAACTTCTGTCTTGTTGATTTTTAAATATTTCAAAAACCTCTGTTTTATTTATTTCCACTATAATCTTTGTTATATCCATTTTCTACTATTTTTTTAGTTTAGTTTCTGTTTTCACGTTTCTTGAGGTGGTATAGGTTGTTTATTTAAGACATTTCTGCATTTTTAATGAAGACATTTACTGGTATATATTTGTTGTTTTAGAACTTATTTTTTTCTATATCTTCTAGGTTTTGTTATATTGTCTTTCCATTTTTATTTTTCTCATATATTTTAAAATGATTTATCTATATACCTAATGGTTGTTTATGAGCACAGTTAATTTCTGTATAATTGTACATGTTCCCATATTCTTTCTTTTATCGATTTCTAGTTTTATTCTGTTGTGGAAAATAATTGATCTAATTTTGATTTAAAAAAATTTTATGACCTATTTTGACCTAAAATATGGTCTATTCTAGAAAATGTCTCATGTACTGTTGAGAAGATTACATATTCTGCAGCTGTTCGATGGAATGTTCTGTAAATGTCCATGTTAGGTTTATCTTACCTAGAGTGCAGTTTAACTCTGAGGTTTCTTCTTTGATTTTCTGAATGAATTATATTTTTATTATTGTAAGTAAAGTGCTGAAGTCTTCTACTATTATCATATTGCAATAAATCTCTCTCTTCAGCTCTATAAATTTTGCTTTATATATTTGGATGTTCCAGTGTTATGACCATATATATTTACAATTTTATTTTGTTGCTCTATTTTGTTCTTGATTATTATATAATGGCCAACTTCTTATCAATTCTGATAAAATATATTTTAACTAAGTATGGCTACTACTGTAATTCTTTTATTGTTTACAATGACAAGAAGCAAAATTTTCTATTTCTTTCCTTTTAGTCTGTGTATGCCTTCATAGGGAAAGTGAGTTTCCTGTGTGGACAATAGAGTTGAGTTTTAATTATTCATCCGTTAAGTCACTCTATGTCTTTTACCTGGATCATTCAATCAATTTCATTCTGTAATATTATTAACAGATAAAGATTTACTACCTCCATTTTGTTAACTGTTTTCTGGCTTATTTTTGTATATCCTTTCTCTCTCTGTAGGTGTCTTTATAGTAGTAGATTTATAATCCTTTGGGTAGATGCCCAGTAATGGGATTGCTGGATCAAATGGTATTTCTATGCTCTGTCTCTCTCTTTCTCTCTCTCTGTCTCTCTCTCTTTGTGTCTTCCTTTATGGTTAAGTAATTTTCTCTAGTAGTATGCTTTCATTTCACGCCATTTTTGTTTGTTGTGTCTATGTTTGGCTTATTAGTTAATGAAAGATTTACAAGGATACTTTATTGTTAGATATTTTAAACTGATGACAACTTTGAGCGCAGAGAAAAACAAACAAAACTGTATTTTGACATTTTTGTCTTCTACATAATTACTTTTTGATGTCTCAATTTATATCCTTTCAAATTTTCATAATGACGGAGTTTCTGTCACCCAGATGTCCAGATCTCAATTTGCAAGCTCCGCCTCCTTTCTCAGCCTCCCGAATTTTCATCGCCCGGCTCACCGTTAAGGATGGTCTCGATTTGACCTCGTGTTATTATTGGGATTACTTGAGCCACCGCGCCCGGCCGAGTTAATTTTCTTTAATAACCTTGTCTTTTTCTTCATGATAAAGATATAAATGTCTTATATACCACAATTATAGTATTAGAGTATTCTGAATTTGTCTTTATAATTGCTTTTACTAGTGCTTTTTTTGCCTTCAGATATGTTCTTATTACATGTGAGTGTCCTTTTCTTTCCAATAAAAGTATTTTCTTTCTTATTATTTCTTATAAGATTGGTCTGGTGTTTATGTATGCCTTAGATTTTGTTTGTCTGGGAAAATCTTATCACTCTTTCAGATTTTAAGAATTGCTTTGGTAGGCAGAGTATTTTTGCATGGCAGATTTTTTTCAGCACTTTAAATGTATATCTCATTGTCTTCTTGCTCACAGTTTGATTTATTTTTTTGAGAAATTTGATGAAACTTGAATTGGAACATTGTTTAATGTGGTATAAACCTTTCCTTATACTGCTATCACTATTGTTTCTTTGTATTTGCCTTTTAGCCATTTAAATAGGATGTGCCTTTGGGAAATACTCTTCGGATTAAATTTGATTAGGGTACCTGGATACTGTCATCTTTCTCTAGATTTACAAAATGTTCCATCATTATTTTCTTAACTATGCTTTCTAGACCTTTTTATTTCTTATCTCTTTCAAGAACTCCTATTATACGGAGGTAGTTTGCTTAATAATGTTTGATATTGTCATAGGCTTACTTCACTAATTTTAATTATATGTCTTTTTTTGGTCTTCTGACTGGGTAATTACATATGTTTTACCTTTAGGATTGCTGATTTCTTACTCTGTTTGAACAAGTCTGCTGTTGAAGTTTTCTAATGAGTTTTTCAATTCACTTCACTTATTTTTTATTAATTGGATTTCTTTTTATTTTTAAAACATTTCTACTTCTTTGCAAAATTTATCATCTCTTTCCTAGATTATTCTCTAAAGTGTGTTTTTTTCAACTTTCTAATCATATGTACTGTGATTTCTGAATTTTTAAAATAGTGGTGCACTAAATGTCTTATCAAAAATTTTATGGAGCATCTGAACTTTAATTCTGCATTGTAACTGAAAACCAGACTTGCAGTGATTTCTAGTTCTTGCAGAGACTTAAGCAATGACTGAAACTTCATCTTAAATGTTATACTTGTTTGCAGGTCATAGAAAAGCTCCGTATGAGGACCTGAGAATTGTAAAAAATACGGGCCAAAGATTCAGACTTTCTTTTGGATTTTGGCCCCTGCAGTGTTATGGTACTGGTCAGACCCCACAACATGGCATTCCTGCTAATAGGAACACCAAGCAGTTGCTGAGATCTGTGTGCCTGTCACTGTGATTAGTACTCCCACTCTTGTTTCCAATTCAACCCAGGTCATTAAACTGTCTAGCCACTCCTAATGTCTCTCCTGGGGTAGGACAAAAATGGGCTTCCCCAAAAAAATCACAGATCCATGAAGAAACTGAGCATTCACTTCAAATTTCCTCCTCTGATCTTGGTAACTGCAGGTAAAGTTCTCTCACAGTGGTGTCTTCTTGGTGTGTGGAAGGGGTGTCATAATCCAAAAGAATTATTCATCTTATAGATCATGAGTTTTCCCATGTCTATGAGTCTTGGGATTTTCTTCTCTTTTTAGCTCTGGTGAATTCAGAGTGGCTTTTTGTATTTACATAGTTTACTAGCAATATTTTTGTGTGGGAATGAATGTTGGGGGGTGTTATTTCATCATTTTACTGACATCACTCCTCAAGGAATATTTTTATGAGTTTGCAAACTATTGTGATTTTAGAATTAGATATTTACCAAATATTAAAAGAGCCATATATTTATTACTTAAGTGTTCTGTATAATTATTTGATTGGGCACTGTTTCTAGTAATTGATTACTATGTATTGAAGCCATGTGTTTCTAACACAAACTTTCTTGTAGAGACTGGAAGTATATGGCAGAATATAGGGACAATATAACTATACATATGGAAACTTCTTTAGATTTTTATTAAAGCAGAAGTAAACAACATTATTCTACATAATATTGCATCTTATGATGCAGAAATTATTTTCTTTGTAGGAAATGAAATAATTTGTCCATATCTCTGGCAAAGATGGCACTGTGGTGTTTTCTCTGGGGCCAGTTGTGCAAAACCTTACAAAAGAGAAGGCTGATCTCATTGCTTCAGACTTGGCCCAGATTCCACAGAAGGTGAGTACAACCTCCAATCCTTATAACCAGCCATTTACACAGTGAAGAAAGTGTGGCTTTCCATTTAGAACTTGAATCTCATTTTCTGCTTTGCATTAACAGGCACTACTTCTACATAAAAAATTTTAAAGCATTTTAGTAGTGTATGTGGGCGCATGTAATCATTTGCCTATGAATTCCAGAAGTAACTTTGAAAATACTTATCTTTGTTGTTATTTGCTTCTGACAAAATGAAAATAAAATAATAAGTTCCTATCTCACATTTTGAGATTTTAAATCCTTTTTTTTTTTTTTTTTTTTCAGACGGAATCTCGCTCTGTCACCTAGTCTGGAGTGCAGTGGCTCGATCTTGGCTCATTGCAACCTCCGCCCTCCCAGGTTCACGCCATTCTCCTGTCTCAGCTTCCTGAGTAGCTGGGACTACAGGCACCTGCCACCACTTCCGGCTAATTTTTTGTATTTTTAGTAGCTTAGTAGCTGGGACTATAGGCACCTGCCACCACGCCCAGCTAATTTTTTTGTATTTTTAGTAGAGAAGGGTTTTCACCATGTTAGTCAGGATGGTCTCAATCTCCTGATCTCATGATCCACCCAGCTCGGCCTCCCAAAGTGCTGGGATTACCGGCGTGAGCCACTGCGCCCGGCCAAGATTTTAAATCTTAAGGTCTGTGCTTACTATTCAAAAACAAACAAACCAAAAAACAAACAAACAAAAGCAACCCTGAAGTGTACTAACTCCAAGGAACATATAAAGGGAGGGCGGATATAAAAAAGGTAGAGAAGAATTATGCCCAAGAATCTCCTCAACATATTTGATTGTGTCAGAACTCCACCCAGTGTACTTGGGCATAAAAGTAGAAGCTTAGATTCATGTAGACTTTCTTATGAATTAGACTTTTCTAGAATTAGAAGGGAATTGCAATTTTGATATTACAGTTTAGCAATCAGATAATTTTAACTTTCTTCTTATCGTAATTCTAGATTTCCACTCTTTAGGTACTACTATTTATACACTATCCAAGGAGTTTTTAAAAAATTAATGGTTAATTAAATTTCATAAAACTCAATAAAAGCAAGTATGCTAATTAGGATTGTGAAATTTGTTTTGCTTATGAAATTGGAATATCTATGTATTCCTATGTTTTCAAATGCAATATTTTCATATAGGTTTCCCATAAAAAAATGAAGTATGTGACAAAAGGCATAAAGATGAACAAAATTCAACATTGAACATAAATTATAAGTAACTTCTTTTTCTTTTTTAATTAAAATAAATTAATATATAAAATCAAAGAGCTAAGGAGGCATGAAGAAAAGCAGAAAGTAAAGACAACTAACTATCCAAAAACAAATAGCAAAATCTAAAGCAAAGTTTTTCTATGAAGAGAATAGCATGGAAAAGACTCATCCCCATGATTCAATTAATTCCATCAAGTCCCTCCTACAACATGTGGGAATTGTGGTAGTTACACTTCAAGATGAGATTTTGGTGGGGACACAGTCAACCATATCAGGCCATTATGATCTCCTGTTTTGGTTACAAATGAACATTAATAATCCTTTCTAATTTTAAGGTCTTGACTTTACATGACAATATTAGTTGACACAGTTGCTTGCTAAAGGAAAGTCTTGATTCCATAACCGTCATTCTTTAAAAGTTGTGTAAGTAAATTTTGGTAGTGTATTAAAATCCAAATCCATAGTGTGACAAGTAAGACTGCCTAACGTCTTCATTCCAAATTAACTGTCTTTTGTAATCTCCTGCCCTCAACATTCTCTGTGATCCATACACATTGGGATGCTCTCCATATGTCCACGACCTTTACTCTTTCTTTTCTTTATTGGAAAATCCCTTCTTGGCCACACACTACCTAGGTCCAATCAAAGTTTTCATCTTATATCATATGTTACCTGCCTCATTAAGTTTTTCTAATTATTTCATATAGAAGTACTTGCGTTTTTTCTCTGAAACTCTAAACATCCTTATTATTCATGTGATTCATATCAAAATAGCCTTTATATTATAGCTATTCAATGTATTAACGCTAATTAGTGAGGGTCCACATAGGTAAGGTGATGTAAAATATTTGTTTTCCAAAACCACCTTGTACATTTGGGCTTTGTGTGGAATGACAGAAAGTGTGTATATGTTTGTGTTTAGTGTGAATTAGAAACTTTAAAAATTATATTTGTTTTTTTTCCCCTGTCATTGAAAATATAGATGAGTACAGTTATATTTCATGTATATTTATTTTTTTAAGGTTGGAACAAATTTTTCTGGATACATTATTTTTTGATTCCCATAATAAACATCAAGCTTCAAAATAAACAGTGGCTATTTATACTTAATATTTAATGTTTAACATCTGTGTATATTTCTTTCAATTCTGAGCCCTGTAAACTCTGAGTCTCTGTGAGCATTGTATCTGGGAGCTACCATCACGCTGTTTGAGAGTGGGCTTTAACTATTCTCCACTGGCAGCTCTGCTGTGCTGGTTGTGCATTCTGTGGGAAAGTCCTGGCTGGCCTTGTGATGTGAGCCATTAGCTTAATGTCAAAAACATTCTAGAGAAACTCATAGAAAGGGGCCACAAAGTAACAGTGTTTACTTACTGCAGGCTTTTCTCATTGACTATAAGACTTATTCATTGAATTTCAAGGAGGTCCATGTGGCATATGACAAAGATAATCTTGGGAATGCAAATGATGAATTTTTGACCTAGCTTAATATTTTATTTTACTTTCTCTTTGAGACAAAGTCTTGCTCTGTCACCCAGGCTGAAGTGCAATTATGCAATCATGGCTTGCTGCAGCCTTGAACTCTCAGGCTCAAGTGATCCTCCCCACCAAAGCCTCCCAAGTAGCTGGGACTGTAGTCACACCCTAGCACACCTGGTCAATTTTTTTGTAAAATGTTTTTACAGAGTGGGTCTTGCTATATTGCCCAGGCTGGTCTCAAACTCTTTGCCTTAAATGATGCTCTCACCTTGGCCTCCCAAAGTTCTGAGATTACAGGTTGAGCTACTACATTTGGCTCCTAGACCCAGTTCTCAATATCTTTCCTGGCTTAGCATCTGGTAATCAAAGGTAAAACTAAATATATTTTTTAATTGAATTGGGTGGAATTTTTAAACCACTATGTGAGTGTTGTCTACAGACAGACACTCATGAAGAAGCTGCAGGAATTGAATCATTACAGCGTAATAGTTCACTGACCCTATAGTTTTCTCTGGGGAGCTAGTGGCTGAGCTGCTTGCAGTCCCTTTTGTGCTCACACTTAGGAGGCAAATCAGAGTGATGCTGCAGGAAACTTCTAACTCCACCTTCGTATGTACCTGTGCACATTGTAGGACTAACAGACAGAATGACCTTTCTGGAAAAAGTAAAATATAAAATGCTTTAAGTTTTCTTTACCTTTTATATCCAGGATTATGACTTTCATTTTGGTAATCATTTTATAGTGAGGCATTAGATAAGGGTCTTTTATAATATAAATAATACATTTTTATATATCTGTCCTACATGCAAAACTCTAACAGTGATACCGATGAAAGACTAATCAAAATCTAATTGGGAATAGAAGTAATACACGTCTTAAAATAGTTACACTTTCTTTACAGACAGTTAACCATTTTTCTTGATACTTGTTAGAGTCATGTCAAAAATAAAAATAAAAATAAAAAACAACATTAATACTTTGGAAGATGTATGGTTCATCATACGTAATCTCGAAAGCCCACGGGCTGGAATTGCTGAGTCGCCCAAACAGCAAAGATGGTGGCCCATATCTCTCTCTGTGAGCTCTGTCCCAGGGATTTTTCAAATCTCTGTGGGCCCAAGAACAATGGTGGAAGTGCCTGGAGTCCCCCGCTGGGAGGTCCCACCCAGTGAGGTGGAACAGCATCTGCAACCTACCTGAAGAAGCAGTCTGGCCATGTTTTGGTAGAGTAGCTGTGTTGTGTTAGGGAATTTCTTCCTTCCCCTGGTCGATTTGGACTGTCCAAAACTCAAATGCCAGGACAGCTAAGTTGCACAAGCAGCAAAGATAGTGGTCCGGGTACCCAGCGTGGCTGAGAGTTCCATTCCAGGGAGGCCCAACACTCCTATCATGGCTGGTTGAAATTCCAAGCCAGTGAATCTTATCCTGTGGGGTATTGTGAAAATGGGACCCACAGACTGTCACTTCTCGGCCCCCTGAATTCAGCCTTCCACTTTGCAATTCTAACCTTCCACTTTGCAAGAGTTACAGCTACTTTTGCCAGGAAGCCCTGAAGGCCAGAGTATCTAGACACCACGTCTCTACATGTGCCTGAGTGGCTGCTCTGCTGAGATTCCGCATACCTCTGTGTGTCAGACTGAAGGCCCGGTTGAGTGGGTTCATGAGGGGATCTCGTGACCTGAGGGTTACAAAGATCTGTGAAGGAAGCCTGTTACTTGGAGTAGCACATGCACTCACCACTTCCCTGGGTGAGGAAATTTTCCTTGGTTCTGTGTTGCTACTAGGTTGGCTGTCATCCTGCCTTGCTTTTCTTCATTCTCTGTGGATCAAGTTGTTTCCTTAAATAGTCCCAATGTGAGTGCGTGTATGTTTCAGTTGAAGGGGCTCTATTTACTCACCCTTTCTGTTCCTCTTTGTGAGAGCCATGCATATTACCTACTTTCAGTCAGTCATCTTGGCCACTCCTCCAGCTTAAAATATTTTTAGAGTATATCTCATATTAAGTGTTTTCACTAATACAAGGCATACTTCTGAGATGTTGCAGATTTGGTTCTAGAATACTACAATAAAGCAAATATTGTAATGAAGTGAGTCACACAATTTAGTTTCTAAGGCATATAAAAAGTTATGTTTACACAATGCTGTAGTGTATTCAGTCTGCGATAATATTAAGTCTATAAAGTACATGCCTTAATTAAAAAACACTTAATTGCTAAAGAGTGCTAATGATCGTCTGAATCTTCAGTGAGTGCAACTTTTGTTGACGGAGAGTCTTGCATCAATGTTGATGGTTGATAACTTATTATAGTGGTGGCTGCTAGCAGTTGGCATGGCTGTGGCAATTTCTTAAAAATAAGACAACAATGGCATTTGCCATATACTTTAACCCATCCTTTCACAAAAGATTTTTTTCAGCATGCAATGTGATCAGATAGCATTTTACCCATAGAGGATCTTCTTTCAAAATTGGAATTAATCCTCTCAAACTCTAATGCTGCTTTATAAAGTAAGTTTAAGTAATATTCTAAATCTCCTGTTGTCATTCAACAATGTTCATAGCATTATCACCAGGAGTAGATTCCATCTCAAGAAACCAGTTTCTTTGCTCTTCCCTAAGAAGTAACTCCTCACTTATTTGTTTTATCATGAGATTTCATCAATTCTGTTACATCATTAAGTTCCACTTCTAATTATAGTTATCTTTCTAGTTTTATTATATTTGCAGCTACTTATTTCATTGAAGTTTTGTTATAGGAACAACAGGTTCATATGCTTACTGTCCAATAATAGTCCGATTACACTGAGACGTCAGGTTTGCAGCAAAGAAGGAGTTTAATAATTGCAGGGCACTGAGCAAGGAGATGAGAAGAGAACCTCAAATCCAGCTCCTCAAGGAGTTCTGGGCTGGAGGTTTTAAGGAGATCATAGATGGTGATAGACTGGAAAATTTGGGTAATTGATTGGTCAGGGTAATAGGGACAAAGGTATCAGAACAAGAAACAACATTATTTGCTGAGTCAGTTCCTTGTGGGGACCTCTAGATCAGCTGGCATCAGTGAAGTTCCTCAGATCAGCTGGCATCAGTGAGGTCCTTCAGACCTGCTGAGTCAGTAGTTTTATCTGAAGGAATACCTCAGAAGGAAAGTTGATCCTTTCATAATGTTTAAGTTATTATCTATAGAAGAGTTAAGAGGAACTACAATCTCGTAACAAGGTCTGCAGAATTCCACGACAATAGCCAAATAACTATGAGGAAGTGAGTCAGAGAACAAGCTAACCTAATGATTAATGCTAAATGTACTACAAGCTTGATTTACTTTTCTCTTTTTCTCTCTTTATCTTTGATTACCTTAACAAAGTTTATAAAGATAGTGTCATCTTGAAACTCTCAATATCTTACATCATGGTTGTAAGAATCAACTTGTATATGCTATATAATAAATGAACATTTAAAATATTATGTTACATAAAAGAAGCCACTCACGAAATACCACATATTGTATGATTCCATGTATTAAAAATCGTCCAGAATAGGCAAATCTATAGAGATAGAAATTCAATTAGCAATTACCCAGCACAGGGGAAATGCAGATACTAGAGGTGGAGAGGAAAAGGCTAAAGGCTATAGGGCTTATTTTGGGGAGATAAAGGGGCTGTCAAATAGATTGATGTGGTAGATGCACAATTGTGTGAATATACTATGAAACAGTAAATTTTACACAATAATTGATAAATTGTATGATTTTTAAATTATACGTCAACAAAGTGTACAAAAATGTATGGACCATGTTTAGTCATTTTATCTTTACTTTTGTGTCAAATGGACTGCAGAAACATGACCTTTCACTGCTACCATTCTGGACACTCTTCTAAAATACATTGCATAAGACAGATGGCATGCCCATACAAGATCCTTGATATTAGCTGAAGGATAGCACTCATAAACATAAACGGGAAATTAATCACTTCTGTGTAAACAGGTCATTTACCTTCATTTGTCTCCTTGCCATCCACATGCTCGGATTGTTGATTTAATGATATTGTATGTACTTTGAAGTATAAGGGTTACATTTTAACTTCTTGGTTAATTTATCTTTGGATATAACCATGAGAAAAGACAGAAAAGAACAGCAACTGGAAAACAAGCATTGCATTGCACCAGGATGTCTGTGAAATGGACTTCAGTAATTCTGCTAATACAACTGAGCTTTTACTTTAGCTCTGGGAGTTGTGGAAAGGTGCTGGTGTGGGCGGCAGAATATAGCCATTGGATGAATATGAAGACAATCCTGGAAGAGCTTGTCCAGAGAGGTCATGAGGTGACTGTACTGGCATCTTCAGCTTCCATTCTTTTTGATCCCAACAACTCATCCGCTCTTAAAATTGAAGTTTTTCCTACATCTTTAACTAAAACTGAGTTTGAGAATATCATCAGGCAACAGATTAAGAGATGGTCAGAACTTCCAAAAGATACATTTTGGTTATATTTTTCACAAATACAAGAAATCATGTGGAAGTTTGGTGACATAACTAGAAATTTCTGTAAAGATGTAGTTTCAAATAAGAAATTAATGAAGAAATTACAAGAGTCAAGATTTGACGTCGTTTTTGCAGATGCTATTTTTCCCTGTAGTGAGTTGCTGGCTGAGCTACTTAACACACCCCTTGTGTACAGTCTCCGCTTCACTCCTGGCTACAATTTTGAAAAGCATTGTGGAGGATTTCTTTTCCCTCCCTCCTATGTACCTGTTGTTATGTCAGAATTAAGTGATCAAATGACTTTCATGGAGAGGGTAAAAAATATGATCTATATGCTTTATTTTGACTTTTGTTTCCAAATATATGCCATGAAGAAGTGGGATCAGTTTTATAGTGAAGTTCTAGGTAAGTTTTTTTTTTTTTTTTTCAATCTGTAACATGAAGATCTAAGTTATTTGTATCTTTGAAGCAGAGCTTATATAAAGCCTTAAAGTCAGGGTAGTGGGGTTTTGGTAAGTGAATTTATAAAACGAAAATACAAGATGATCTATCAATCTCACAAATATTATAGAAAAGCTTAAATTACAGGGTCAGTTAAAACCCTGTGGCCATCACTCACACTGAACACCCCAGGAAATCATAAACCTACATATTAGTGCATCTAAGACTTTAAGCAATTACACATCTATTTTACTATGCATTGCTTTACATCTTAAAAATGGTAAAACCCATCAAATAACATCTTACTGAATGCATGGATTTAGAATGAGTAGTTACACATTTTTCTACAACTATCTATATAACTGCAGAAATTATTTTTTCTTGTAAAGCTTAGTTTTCTTATTTAGAAATCAAAAGATGTTCCCATGTTACCAGATTTCCTTCACAGTAGAGAGAGATAATGTCCATATCTCAGATGCAAAAATCATCAAAGATAATTTGAAGTTTCTAATATTTCTATACTCTTTCATTAAAGAATTGGAAACCATTCATTTAAAGTCCAATCATCTTGTTGAAATGTGAAGATTGTTATATCTACATAGTTTTTTTCAAACTATGTCTCTTTATTAAAAAATATGAGACAGATTAAGGTTGAGTACAAGTCTTTATTTCAATAATTTCTCAAAAATTTCTAGCTATAATTTACAAATATATTTACTTAAAAATAATATTATTAAGATATTAGCTTGAATCTAAAAGAATACAAGGTTTTCAGCCATACTCTCCACATAGTCCATAGTTCACTTGAAGAACCAAAGATAAAAGGATTGGCTTAATGAGTTGTGTAAACTAGACTATTTCTTAGAAAATTATTTTTATGGGTACAGTAGAATTAATTGACTATGGAGCTCAAAGAGTTGTTTAAATGTCCATATGCTACTATTGAAGCTTTAAAAAGAAAAGAAATTGATGTTTAGTTCTCTATGGCTTATTTTAATAATTGTTTATGATTGTGAGTATACTGATGTGATATTAGAGATGTAGCTTAACCTCACAATTCTCCTACTACTTTGTCTTTCTTATAAATATACATAGGCAAAATAAATAATACATAAAATTAAATTATGTCTATAGATGAATATATGTATATTTTTCAAAGCACAGACACTTTGCCTATATTTTTGCCTACATTATTCTAACTCCTTTCAGAAAATAACCTAATGAAATTATCTTGTCTCATCCACTTTTCTTTTTCTTATTCTTGTTAGGAAGACCCACTACATTATCTGAGACAATGGGGAAAGCTGACATATGGCTTATTCGAAACTCCTGGAATTTTCAGTTTCCACATCCACTCTTACCAAATGTTGATTTTGTTGGAGGACTCCACTGCAAACCTGCCAAACCCCTACCTAAGGTAAACATACTTTCATTGGTTTTATTTTGTTGGCTTTGAAGTTTCAGTAGAAATGACTCCATAGTCTTCACTCAGAGTGTTTGACTTACCCTGAAAGAAAGATGGGAAGTAGGTTGGGTAAAGCAGATACCAATTGGAAAGTCATGTACATATTGATACCATCACACGTATATGAGTTTTATGAGTATTACAAATAGAGGAGAATACTAAGGAGACTTTGAAAATAGAGTTGGTTAAATTAAAGTCTTCATTATGCAACACCTAAGAATGTATTGATCATTCGTTCAAATAATATTTGCAAAGGGATAAGCACAAAACACAGGTAAGTGCAGAATTTTCAGAGAAAAAAATTGGACACAGTTTCTGTCTCCACATAACTTACATTCTACTTCAAAAGATAGAATATGTGCAAGTAATAAAAACTATATAAAATCTATTATCTCAAGGAAAAACCCAATGACAAGAAAGCATCAGTGGAGATAATAAAAAGTATCCTGGAGTCACTGATTACTAAGATGAGAGCTGAACAATATGCAAGAATAAGTGAAAGAATGACGGGGAGAGACAGACAAAAGAAGGAAAGCAGGTGAAGTGGTCAGGACAGTTCTCAAGACCTCAGGTTTAGTTTGCAGGGAGAGGTTAAGAATCAGATGATGCTGAGAGGCAAATTAGAGCCGGATACATATTAGGAGTTGAAATATTTATTAAGCATATTGAAAAACTATGAAAAAGAGTTAAGAAATAAAGATATATGAAAAGATTCTCTTCTTTAAGAAGAACTTTCAAGATATTCAATGGATTAAATTGCAGGAGGGCCAGACTGTGAAGAACCAACCATCAGGAAATTTTGCATGGATTCAGGTAGCAGGTGATGAAAAGTGGACTAGAATGTTGATAGAAATAATTATGCTCACATTTACAAAAATACTGACAACTTCATATTGTGTTGTGTGGAAAAGTGCAGGCAAGATAGTTCAGATGGTTTCTATTTCTTGGGCATCTGTGATGTTGGTATTAGTTTTGTCGTAAGTGTTAGAGAGAGACTATATAAGACTAGAAAGCTGATTAGGAAAATAGTTATAAGTGCATGGTCATGGAAGGTGATTAATTCCTCCATAATAGGGGATGTGTCATCTTGAAGGCCTAATTGAACTGGGTGAGCCATTAAGATATACAGGATTTAACCTATAATTTAACTTTGACAAAGTTATGAAATAGTTTTTCTAATATCTTATTGAAGAAGTCATAGAGGTTATGAGGTTGGCTTGAAACCAGTTTTAGGGGGTTTGATTCCTTCCTTTTTCGTCTGGATTTTATATAGGTTGGTTCTTCAAATGTATGATAGAGTGGGGAACAGCCGTACAATCACTCTAAATTGGTAGAGGGTTGTCCAAAACTAGTGAGACTTTACGTTTTGAGGTGAAAGCCTCTCAGGTTATATAAATTATTAAATTAATATTACTGCTGTTAGGGAAATAAAATGGGACATTTTATCATCCATACATAAAATGCAGTGTAGTCGGAGTAACATCAGGGTATACTGGATAAACCGAGAAAGCACTGTGGAAAGAAAGTTAAATTTATGCCTATAAATATAAAGCAAAGTGGGTTTGGGCATAGGTTTGGTCGAGTGTATAGCCTGAAAATAAGGGACATCAGTGAATAAAACCTCCTATAATAGCGAATACGGCTCCTATTGATAGGACATAGTGAAAGTGGGCTACAACATAGTATGTGTCATGTAATACAATATCTAATGATGAGTTTGCTAATACAATACCGGTTAGGCCTCCTACTGTAAAGAGGAATTACAAAGCCCAGAGCTCAAAGTATTGCAGAGGATCACTTGGTGTTACTTCCATGAAGTGTGGCAAGTCAACTGAAGATGTTAACGCCAGTGGGAATAGCAATAATTATAGTGGCAGAGGTGAAGTAGCCTCGTGTGTCTACGTCCATACCTACTGTGAACGTGTGATGGGCTCATACAATAAACCATAAGAAACCAATTGATACTATAGCTCAAATTATACCCACGTACCCAAATGGTTCTTTTTTTTCCAGAGTAATATGTTACAATGTGGGAGATTATTCTGAACCCTGGCAGGATAAGGATATAGACTTTGGGATGGCCGAAGAATCAGAATAGATGTTGATATAGGATGGGGTCACCTCCCCCAGCTGGATCAAAGAAGGTGGTGTTAAGGTTTCCCTCTGTTAGTAATATGGTAATGCCAGCGGCTAGGACTGGGAGGGAGAGGAGGAGTAGGACTGCAGTAATTTTTAAGACTGATCAGACAAACAAGGGGGTTTGGTATTGGGATATGGCAGGGGGTTTTATATTGATAATAGTGGTAATAAAATTAATAGCTCCTAGAATGGAGGAGATACCTGCTAGGTAGAATGAAAAGATAGTCAAGTCTACAGAGGCTCCTGGGTGGGAAAAATTTCCTGCTAGGGGAGGGTAAACTGTTCAACCGGTTCCAGCACCAGCCTCTATTATGGTAGATGAGAGCAATAGTAGGAAGGAGGGGGGAAGGAGTCAGAAGCTTATATTATTTATTCAGGGGAATCTTATGTCGGGGGCACCAATTGTTAGGGGCACTAGTCAGTTCCCAAAGACCCCAATTATAATGGGTATTACTATGAAGAAGATTATGACGAATGCGTGGGCTATGACAACATTATAGATATGGTCGTTGCCTAGGAGGTTGCCGGGTTGACCCAATTCAGCTCGGGTAAGGAGGCTTAAAGCTGTACCTCTGACCCCAGCTCATGCGCCGATAGTAGGTATAAGGTTCCGATGTCTTTATGGTTAGTTGAAAATAGTCAACGGTTGGCGAACATAGTTGGGGGGTGTAAAATGGCTGAGTAAGCATTAGACTGTAAATCTAAAGACAGAGGTTAGGCCTCTTTTTACCAGTCCTGAGGTGATTTTCATGTTGAATCGCAAATTCGAAGGAGCAGCTTCAATTCTGCCGGGGCTTCTCCCGCCTTTTTTTCCCTTTTGTAGTAGAAGTAGATTGAAGGCAGTTGATTCGGGTATTCAGCTGTTAACTAAATTTTTGTGGGTTTAAGTCCCATTAATCTAGTAAGGGCTTAGCTTAATTAAAGTGATTAACTTGCATTCAGTTGATGTAAAGTGAAATTTTGCAGTCCTTGTGTATTTCAGAAATTAAGTATGATTTACTTACTAAGGACTTTGAAGGCTCTTGGTCTTGCTTAACCGAAATTTCTAGGAGATAGATAGGGTTAATGGGGAGATTGGTAAGAGGAAGGTGGTGAGGGTAATAAGTCGGGGGAGTAGTCGTGTAGGTTTTGTGCTTTCAAATTGTCATTTTATTTTTATGTTGTTGGATGTGAGAAACAATGTCACAGAAGTAGAGTAGATTAAGCGTATATAAAAGTATAGGTTGAGGAGGGTTATAATGGTTATGGTAATAGGAATAATAAAGTCATTATTTTTTGTGAGTTCTTGAATAATAATTCATTTAGGTAGGAAGCCGGTTAGTGGGGGTAGGCCTCCTAGGGATAATAAAGTAGATGATATTAAAGGTATTAGGTTAGTTTACTTCAGGAGCAGGATAGCAGTAAGGTTGTGGTATTTGAATTTAGGTTGAGTGCTATAAATGCAGTGGCTGTTAGGATGATATAGATGGTTAGGTAGAAGTTGGTAATGTTTGGGTTATATGTTAATGTTGTTATTATTCAGCCCATATGGTGATTGAGGAGTATGCCAAGATCTTACATAGCTATGTTTGGTTGAGCCCTCCTCAACTGCCCACCATAATGGATAAAATTGAGAGGGTAAGAAGGATGCTTATATTTATTGATGGTGAGATTTGGTATATAATTGAGATGGGAGCTAATTTTTGCCATGTAAGAAGGAGCAGACTGGAGATTGGGGGGTTCCTTGGGTGACTTCTGGGATTCAGAAGTGAAAGGGGGCTATTCCTAGCTTTATGGTAAGTGTTGTTATTATTATTAAGGATGAGTATTGGTTGATGTTGTTTGTTATGGTTCAATATCCAGAAAACAGGTTGTTGGAGAGGATGGCTATTATAAGAATTATGGATGCGGTTGTTTGTGCAAGGAAGTATTTGGTGGCTGCTTCTGTGGAACGGGGGCTTGTTTTTTTGATTATAATTGGAAAGAAGGCTAGTATATTTATTTCTAGGCCTGTTCAGGTGAAAAATCAGTGAGAGCTTAGTGATGTGATGAGGGTGCCTGTGAAGATGGTGAAGTAAATGATAAGTTGAGCTAGTGGGTTGATTAGTACGGGAAGGGTGAAACCAACATTTTCAGGGTATGGGCCTGATAGCTTATTTAGCTGACCTTACTTTAGGATAGGGTGTGATGGGTAGCATGGAGAATTTTGGATTCTCAGGGATAGGTTCAATTCCTATGATTCTAGAAATAAGAGTATTGAAACCTCTATTATTTACTCTATCAAAGTAATTCTTTTGTCAGACATATTTCTAGGTTTGGGGGGGAATGCTGGAGATTGCAATGGGTATTGAAATATACCACATGAGAAGTGCCAGTGTGAGTGGGAGGAAATTTTTTCATAGTAGATATATAAGTTGATCGTATCGGAATCGGGGGTATGCTGTTCAAATTCATAAAAATAGGGAGGTTAGGAGGAGTGTTTTGATGGTAAAGCATATTGTGAATAATTCTGGAGAATAGATGGTGTATAATGGACCTAGAAAAATTATGGTTGTTAGAGCATTTATTATAATAATATTTATGTTCTCAGCTGTAAAGAATAGAGTGAATGGATCTACGGCATATTCAATGTTGAAGCCTGAGACTAGTTCTGATTCACCCTCTGTGAGATCGAAAGGGGCTGGGTTAGTTTCTGCTAGTGTGGAGATAAACCATATTATGGCTAAGGGTCATGATGGTAGGAGAAGTCAGAGGTGTTCTTGTGTTGTGAAGAGTGTTTGTAGGTTAAATGAGCCGCTTATTAGCAGAACTGGTAGTAGGATAATGGCTAGGGTAACTTCCTATGAAATTGTTTGGGCGATGGCTCGTAACGCACCGATTAGTGCGTAGTTTGAGTCTGATGTGCATCCTGACCATAGGACTGAGTAGACAGCTAAGCTGGATGTGGCTAGAATGAATAAAAGGCCAAGGTTGGAAAGGGCGATAGAAAGGGCTAAGGTTGGGGCGGTAATATACAGGGTAATGGTGGATATTGAGGGTTTTAAGGGTTCTTTGGTGAAGAGTTTTATTGAATTGGCGAAGGGTTGTAATAGTCCGTAGGGGCCCACAATGTTAGGTCCTTTGCGTAGTTGTATGTAGCCTAACATTTTTCATTCAATAAGTGTGAGGAATGCTGTGGCGGCTGGTACGGGTGCAACAAGAAGCAGAAGGTTGATTACAGGCATGGTGTAAAGAAGAGGAATTGAACCTCTGATTGTAAAGTTTTAAGTTTTATGCAATTACCAGGCTCTACCATCTTAACAAACCCTGTTCTTGGGTTGGGTGTGTAATGTTCTGTTAGATTGAGATGATATCATCTATGGAGAGAGGGTGCTTTGTGAAGTAGGCCCTATTTCTCTTATCCTTTCATATAGGGAGAAATGTAAAATAGATAGAAACCGACCTGGATTGCTCCAGTCTGAACTCAGATCACGTAGGACTTTAATCGTTGAACAAACGAACCCTTGATAGCTGCTGCACCATTAGGATGTCCTGATCCAACATCAAGGTCATAAACCCTATTCTCAATATGGACTCTAGAATAGGATTGTGTTGTTATCCCTAGGGTAACTTGTTCCATTGGTCAAGTTATTGGGTCAATTGTGTGCTGATTTGCTTTGTCTGGTGTAGACTTGGCATAGGTTGTTCGGAGGTTGGGTTATGCTCCGAGGTCACCCCAACAAAAATTTTTAATACAGGTACAGTAGTTTAAAGTCCATAGGTCTATATAGTTTTTATTGCATTAGTAAACTGAAGCTTCATAGGATCTTCTCGTCTTATTGTTTTATGCCCATCTCTTCACAGGCAGGTCAATTTCACTGGTTAAAAGTAAGAGACAATTAAACCCTCGTGGTGCCATTCATACAAGTCCCTATTTAAGGAACAAGTGATTATGCTACCTTTGCATGGTCAGGGTACCGTGGCGGTTAAACATGTGTCACTGGACAGGCTGTGCCTCTAATACTGGTAATACTAGAGGTGATGTTTTTGGTAAACAGGTGGGGTTAGATTTGCCGAGTTCCTTTTACTTTTTTAACCTTTCCTTAAGAGCATGCCTGTGTTGGGTTAACAGTACGAGTAGTAATGATTTTATTAGTTATTTGTTATTATTAGACTGTTATCAGTGAAGTGTTTCGATCTGATGTAGGCTTATGCAGTGGAGAAAATTGTTCATGTTACTTATATTAACATTATTGCTTCTATAAAATAATAGATTAATCCAACGGGATGTGAGGAGTTCAGTGATACGTCTGGGATTTTTAGGTGTTTGGATGTTGAGCTTGAATGCTTTCTTAATTGGTGGCTGCTTTTAGGCCACCTGTGGAAGCTGGGTTTTTTTACTCTCTGTGTAAGGTTTTTTTCCTAGTGTCTAAAGAGCTGTCCCCTCTTTAGACTAACAATTAAATTTACAAGGGGATTAGGTGATTCTGTAGGTAAATTTGAGGTTGAACTAAGATTCTATCTTGGATAACCAGCTATCACCAGGCTCGGTAGGTTTGTCACTGCTGCCCATAAATCTTCCCACTATTTTGCTACATAGATGGGTGTGCTCTTTTAGCTGTTTTTGGGTAGCTCGTCTGGTTTGGGGGGTTTTGGCTATAGTTCTCTTTTCGAAGTTATTTCTAGTTAGTTCATTATGCAGAAGGTACAGGGGTATGTCCTTGCTGTTTTGTGCTTGGTCAGTTTTTTCATCTTCCCTTACGGTACTGTATCTATTGCGCCAGGGTAAAATTTCTATTGCCTATACTTTTATTTGGGTAAATGATTTAGTTAGGTTTATTTGATAATAATATTGGTTAGGTTTGGGGCTAGAGTTGGCTCAAGGTAATCAAATTATATTGAGATCTTCTGTATGTAAGCCAGGTGCTTTGTGTTAAGCTATACCTTCGTTTATCCAAGTGCACCTTCCCATACACTTACCGTGTTATGACTTATCTCCTCTATATAAATATGAGGGGTGATTAGTTAAGTTAGTCCTTAAATATACTTGAGGAGGGTGATGGGCAGTGTGTGCATGCTTTATGCCCTTATTCAATTAAGCCCTCTGCTCTTAATTTACTGCTAAATCCTCCTTAGGCTTTTAGATTTCATAAGAGCTATCGTGGAATTTTCTGAGGTAGAAAATGTAGCCCATTTCTTACTACCTCATAGGCTACACCTTGACCTAACGTTTTTATGAGTATACTTGTGCTTACTTTGTGGCCTTTACTAGGGTTTGCTGAGGATGGCGGTATATAGGCTGAGCAAAGGTGGTGAGGTAGATCGGGGTTTATCAGTTATAGTACAGGCTCCTCTAAAAGGATGTGAAGCACTGCCAAGTCCTTTGAGTTTTAAGCTGTTGCTTGTAGCATTCTGGCGAATAGTTTTGTTAATTTAACTATTAGGGTTTAGGGCTAAGCATAGTGGGGTATCTAATCCCAGTTTGGATCTTAGCTATTGTGTGTTCAGAAGTACTAAAGCCACTTTCATCGTTTATTTTATATCAGCTATGGTTTTTTACAATTTAGATGGAATTTAGCTTTATGGAGGTCATATCTAAAACACTCTTTATATGCCGGTCTGTATTAGCTTGGGTTAATCGTATGGCCACGGTGGCTGGCACAAAATTAACCAACTCTAATTACTATACTAGCATAGCTTAGTTAAACTTTCATTTATTGCTAAAGGTTTATCACTGCTGTTTTCCGTCGGGTGTGGCTGAGCTAAGTGTTTTGAAGTACATTAGTGGGTGCTTGATACTTAGTCCTTTGATTGTAGCGATTTAGAGGGTTATTTCACTGGGGTTTGGATACTTGCATGTGTAATCTTGCTAAGAGTTAATAGAAAGGCTGGGATCAAACCTGTTGTTTATGGGGTGGTGTAAGTCCGTCTAGACATTTTTAGTATCTTGCTTTAGATAAGTTAAGCTATATAAACAGGGATTAGTTGGATTTTAAATATATATATATATATAGATATATATAGTTATGAAGTACTGTCTTTGGGGTTGTGATAGTGGGAGTTGTGGGTTTAGTAGTGAGTGGGTGGGCATGTAAGTTGAGTAAAATCAGGGTAAAGAAATTAAATTTGGGAGGCAGCGGAGCAAAGCTGAAAAGAAAATTGTGTTAGTTGAGGGGTGACTGTTAAAGTTGTGTGCAGCCAAAAGATAAAAATTTAGGCTCTGGCTAAGTTGGATTGAGGCTTTTGTTTTTGCGGTTTGGCGAAGGTATCTTTTTTCCAGGGAAGTGAAGTTGGGGATGGGGGAGGAGGGTTGTGAAATTTTATTGTAGTATTTGGTGTGAAAGGCAGTTGCTAGTGTGTTTAGTTATTGTTATGTCTTACAAGCTTGGATTAATTAACACCTTGTGGTAGTTATGCAAGGCTGGAATATGGAATGTAGGTGTGATCAACAATATTATGTATTAGGAATCAAAGACAGATCCTGCGACATACAGTGTAGGGGGGCCAGCTTTCTGCAATGGGGTCGCATTCACACCCAAAAGATAAAATACCAAATGCATGGAGAGCTCCCGTGACTAGTTAATAGGGTGATAGACCTATGATCTTTCGAGATGTCTTATTTAAGGGGAACGTGTGGGCAATCTTAATTTCATGGCCCTGCGGTAAGAACCAGATGCCGGATACAGTTCACTATAGCTACCCTCAAGTGTTACAGGCCCGGAGCAAGGAAAGTAGCACTCTTGTGCCAGATATTGATTTCACAGAGGATGGTGAACAAGGGACCACTAACTGAGGAGGTATTCGTGGTGACAAGGATTTATTTGACTTAAATGTGCTATGTTCAATGAACGATCAAATGTACTATGTACTATTAAGGATATAAAGTACTGATCAATATCCCTGGGGACAGGAGTTGACTTTGAAGGGTGGTGTTATGTTCTATAGTTAGATAAACGGGTATGGTACTTGCTTGTGAGCATGTTTTTCGAGCATTTATTGTACTTATGTATTTGCATGTGTTATATACAGTTAAGTATTTATAGTATAATATAATATTCATGTTGGCTAGCAGTAACGCACGATATACATAGAATTACGGGGCGGATCAATACTTAAGTTGTACTTAAAGTTGATGCTCCATCAGAATACAGAGAGTAGTTTAAATTCGAATTTTAGCTTTGGGTGCTGATGGTGAAGTTAAGTGCTTTCTCTCTGAGTTGTCCTGGGGAGAGGGTCTCCATCACCAGTTTACAAGACCAGTGTATTAGTTTATACTACAAGGGCAGATTCATTTGAGTAGTTTGGTTTCGGCTAAGGAAGCAAGTGGCATTAGGGTTAGGATTGTGGTGAAGTATGTTATGGATGCTATTTATCTGATAATCGTAAATGGGTGGTTTACTGGTTGTCCTCCGACCCATGTGAGGGTTAGTAGGGTTACAATTAGGAGTCAGTATAGGAATTGGATGAGTAGGCAGAATATTATGCTTTGTTATTTAGATATATGAAGTGTGGGGATGAGTGCTAAGATAAGGATTGGTGGTAGAAGTGCTAATACTCCTCCTAGTTTGTTGGGGATGAATAGTAGAATTGCGTATGTGAATAAGAAGTATCATTTGGGTTTAATATAAGGGGGAGTATGTAAGGGGTTAACCAGGGTATAGTTGTCTGGGTCGCTTAGGAAGTCAGCTGAGAATAGCACTAGGGTTATTAGAGTGAGAAAGAGGAGTATCAAGCCTAGGATATCTTTGATTGTAGTGGGGGTGGAAGGTAATTTTGTCGGAGTAGGAGGAGATTCCTGAGGGGTTGTTGGACCCTATTTAATGGAGGAATCGTAAGTGTAAGATTGTTAGGGCTGTGATAATGAAGGGTGGGATGAAGTGGAGGGTGAAGAATTGTGTGAGGGTGGGGTTGTCAATTGAATATCCACCTCAGACTCATTGGACAAAGTTGGTTCCAATATATGGAATGGCTGATAGGAGATTTTCGATTATTGTGGCACCTCAGAATGATATTTGGCCTCATGGGAGTACATAGCCTATGAAGACTGTTGCTATGGTTGTGAGTAACAGAGTAATGACAATATTTCAGATATCTAAGAGGAGGAATGAACCATAGTATAGGACTTGGCCAATGTGTAGAAAAAGACAGATGAAGAATATTGAGGCGCCGTTGGTGTGGAGGTGGCGGATGGTTCAGCCATAATTTACGTCTCAGGTGATATAGGCAATTGAGGAGAAGGCAGAGGAGATATCTGGCGAATAGTGTATTGCTAGGAAGAGGCCTGTGATGATCTGGAGGGTTAGGCAGGTACCGAGAAGTGAACCAAAATTCCATCACATGGAGATGTTGGATTGAGTGGGGAGATCAGTGAGGGAGTGGTTGATTATTTTTATTAGTGGGTTGGATTTGCATGTTGCGGTCATTAGTGTTTTTGTAGTTAAAATGCAACGATGGTTTTTCATATCATTATTCATGGTTACAGTCCATGTGGGAATGATGACATACGCTTTATTCTTGTTAAGTGCACTATTAGTTATGAGTTTTGTAGGTTTTTCTTCTAAGCCTTCTCCTATTTATGGGGGATTGGCGTTGTTAGTGCTGTGGTTGGTTGTGTTATTGTTTTGAATTACGGGGAGCTTATATAGGTTTAGTGGATCTTTTTTATTTATTTGGGGGGTATAATGGTTGTTTTGGGTTATACTACGGCAATGGCTATTGAGGAGTACCCTGAGACATGGAGCTCAGGGACTTAAGTTTTGGGGAGTGCTTTGGTGGGGTTAGTAATGGAAGTGGGTTTAGTTTTATGGGCATCAGAGTATGATGGATTGGTGGTAGTGGTTAATTTTAATAACATGGGGTTTGAGTGGTTTTTGAGGGGGAAGGGTTAGGGTTGATTCGAGAGGATTCTATTGGCACGGGTGCTTTATATGATTATGGCCCTTGGTTGGTGGTGGTTATTGGTTGGACATTATTTTTAGTATGTATATTGTGATTGAGATTGCTTGGGGTAACAGACTACATGATTGCAAGCAAGGCTAGGGTAACCGGGATGAGGAAGGAGAGGAAATAGTGTTTAATTATACCTTGTTGAGTGGTGGTGACAATGGAGGCGGCAACCTGGGTTTGTAAGATTGT
The DNA here is from genome assembly GCF_024542745.1 of Macaca thibetana thibetana. NCBI lineage: Eukaryota > Metazoa > Chordata > Mammalia > Primates > Cercopithecidae > Macaca > Macaca thibetana. The sequence continues at coordinate 120,980,475 of NC_065582.1, read as the reverse complement.
TTTGGATATAGATTTTTCTAGTCAAATTAAGTCTAGTAAGATAGAAGCTAGGATTTGGCATATAAGCAGGTTTTGGTGGGGGGTTATGCGTTGGATTGTAGTAGGATAAAATCCTAGTATGTTGGAGAAATTGAACATGTATAGTGGAGTTTTTATTATAAGTTTGTTGGTTATGAGGCTAAGGTCTAAGGTTACTAGGAATCCTAGGGCAGTTACGTTTAGGGCTGAGAGTTTTAAGTAGAGTGGAATTGTTGTATGAGGGAGTGAAGTGGGAGAGATACTGTTAGTAATAAGGAACCCTGCGATTATGCTGCCGATTGTGAGGTGTTTAATTGGGTTTAATAGGGTAGGAATGCCTTCGTTAATGTTGATTAGGGTTGGGAAGTGGGGTTGTCCTTTTAGGGTGAGAAGGATGATTCAGGTGCTATAGGCGCTTGTTAGGGAGGTGGCAATGAGAGTAATAGATAGGGCTCAGGTGTTGGTATATTATGTGTTTGCAGTTTCGATGAGGAGGTCTTTGGAGGAGAAGCCTGTGAGAAAAGGCATGCCTGTAAGTGCTAGATTACCAATGATTAAGGAGGTTGAGGTGAGGGGTATTGTTTTAAATAATCCTCCTATTTTTCAAATATCTTGTTCATTGTTGAGGTTATGAATAATAGATCTGGAGCTTATAAATAGTATGGCTTTGAAGAAAGCATGAGTGCAGATATGTAGGAATGCTAGATATGGTTGATTAATGCCAATAGCAACTATTATTAGGCCTAGTTGACTTGAGGTGGAGAAGGCTGCAATTTTTTTGATATCATTTTGTGTTAGGGCACAGATTGCTGTGATTAGGGTGGTAATGGCTCCCAGGCATAGTGTGAGACTTTGAATTGTTGTGTTGCTTTCTACTAAGGGGTGAAAGTGGATGAGTAGGAAGATTCTGGCTACAACCATAGTGCTGGAGTGGAGTAGAGCTGAGACCGGGGTTGGACCTTCTATAGCAGAGGGAAGTCAGGGGTGGAGACCGAGTCGGGCTGATTTTCCTGTTGCTGCTAAGAGGAGGCCTATTAGTGGGAGGAAATTTGAATTGGAGTCTAGGATAAGTATTTGTTGAGGGTCTCATGAGTTGTAGTGTAAGAGGAATCAGGCTAGGGTTAGGATGATGCCAATATCGCCGATGTGGTTATATAAGATTGCTTGGATGGTCGCAGTGTTAGCGTCTGTTTGGGCATATCATCAGCTGATTGGAAGGAAGGATATAATTCCTACACCTTCTCATTCAATAAAGAGTTGGAAGATATTGTTGGCAGTAACTAGAATTAGTATAGTGGTGAGAAAAATGAGTAGGTATTTTAAAAATTGATTAATTTTGGGGTCTGAGTTTATGTATCATAGTGAGAATTCTATGATGGATCAAGTGATGAATAGTGCAATTGGAATAAACATTATGGAAAAGTAGTCTAGTTTAAAACTTAGTGACAGCTCTAGTGTTTGAATTGTTGTTCAACATCAATTTGAGATGATGGTTTCTTGGTCTACGCGTATAAATATTGTTGTAGGGAGAAGGCTGATAATGAAGGTGGATATAATAATTATTTTTACATAGTATGGGTATAGGTTTTTTTTTGCTAGGGTTTATAAAGGTAATGAGGACAGGGGAAATTAAGGAGGTCAAGGTTATTATGGTAATGGAGGTATACATGGTTATTACTTTTATTTGGAGTTGCACCAATATTTTTGGTTCCTAAGACCAATGGATAACTTTCATCCTTTAAAAGTTAAGCGAGCCATGTTGTTAAACATGGGGGCATGAATTAGCAATTTCTGCGAACTTTCGCAGTAAATAAGAAGTAGTAGGCTTCTATAGTTAGATTCATAATCTAATGTTTGGTTAAACTATATTTACAAGATAGCATAATATTAGGGTTAAGAGATAGGGGGAAGATGGGGGAAAGGTGTATAAATATTAGTGTATTTTCCTGCGTGAGGGAGGGTTTTATATTAGTAATTTATCTCTGGCCTATAGTCAGTTACTCAGAAATATCATTAATTTTGCAATTATTATTTTATTATTACTAACACTACTAATTACTTAACATGTGCAAGTCACTTGAGATATCGTTCTTCATTTAATAGAACCAGATTGTTTAGTACATCAAAATTATATTATCTTGCAAAGTCATAGTTGACAGATACCTTGTGGACTTGATTAAAAGTAGACATATCAGTTTTGACAGTAAGATGAGCTAGTTGAAATTCTAAAATTCTACCACAGGTAATAAGGATCTTCACCAGTATTGCAGCTTAAAACACTTTCTCAACAATATAAATCTGTTCCTTTAACATTTGCAGACGAACTCAGTGTTCATTTGATCTTACTAAAGCATTTAAATCATTCTTTGTTGAGACCCCAGAGGTTTACATACTATAGCATAAACATACCCTATGAAAGCAGACGATTTTTGCCATATTAAAGCTTCCTGTGGCAACTTGTCTCAACATCATAGCTGCCTGACAGAAAAGCACAGAGGTAATGAACAATGCATGTATAATAAAGACCAAATAATTTATACCACTTGTATCTGAATAGTGTTCTTAGTTTCAATACCAAACAAATTCTGTCGGCATATAAGATTATATTCTTTATGAAAGGACACAATAAACTCATATATTTTAAATTAATATCACACTTTTAAAACCTGTGTACAAAGCAAGCATTCTTTATTACATTATTAAGTAATCTCTTAAAAGATAATTTTTGTCCACATAAAACTGAGATTTTATTCCTTTGTTAAAACTCAGTATCTATGTTGAATGCAAATTGCATGGGCTTTATATGATAACTTTCTCAAGAGACAAAAGCTGAGGTAAGACTAATGAAAAATCTATGCCACCCTGCCCTACTCTTGAAAGATTTTCCCACTCACACTAAGGAAAACCGATAGTGTCAGTAGGAAGGGGAAGAGAGTAGGACTTGTAGAAGGACAAGAAAAAGGAGGGCTAGTGGTACAATAGTGATAATTACTACTATTAGCTGTTGTTACTAACTTGCAGAAAGATTTGAATGCAAGTCAGTGGTTGTGAAACCAGTTCTTTGTTTATTTTGTAAAATAATTGCTAATCCAGGTTGCTTTCATTTCAATTAAATATTAGATTCTCAGATAATTTCTATATAAGAGAATAACACACTTGACGAAATGTATCAAGTGTTTTAAAAAATGAAATTTGCTATGAGTTTTATAATATATTCATATGAAATCATACAGCTAAAAAAATTAATCAAGGTGTACCTATTCAACATTATGGAATATATGCATAAAATTAACATTGGAAGTAGTCCAACATCTTAAATGAAGGAATGATTAAAAACTTATACTATGCGCATACAATAGCATTACAATAATTTTATCAATGAAATATTCAATTACACTGTCAACCATAATACAAATAAAGGGAGTTAGAAAATGATAAATGTGACAAGATGACAAGTTTTTGCAGGAGGAAAATGTATACACAATTTTCTAAATAAGTGTCACATGTGTGCATTGAGCTATATAAATAGGACAAAAGCCATGATGAAAAAATATATTTTGCATGAATAATATCACAACATAAAATTTTAGAAAAATTTTATTTAAACATTTTTTTCATGCTTTTATAAAATTTCTTACATTAATTTTGTATTATTTTTATTATGTTATCACAGAAGAAGAAAAAACCAGTCCATATCCGTGATGAATCTGTAGACAGAGATTAGATTCCTTCAGCACTGCATGGATAAACAGGGCCCTCGGCATCAAGCTAGTGAGGTGAAACACTGAACACCAGTTACAGTAAATATGGCTACAGTCAACGGCAATCACACACAATACCTAGATGCCCCAAGTATTACCTGGAATAGCAGTACAATGACTCTTACGTTAAGATTAAAAATCATATTTTAAAAAACACTCTGTAATATGTGGTCTGCACAGTTAACATTTGGACTTTTTTTCTTTGTTTTGTTAAGGACCATTAGGAAAAGTTTTACCACAATGATTAAATCTCAAAGTATTTAAATTTAAATATTGGCATACATAGGAAAACGCAACTCAGAATAATTCGCAATCAATTTCAGCCAAGCACATCTTCACCAGGAGTGTTACGTGGTGTGAGTGAGCTGCTCAAAAGAGAGACAAGATCTCCCCTGCAGAAAGGCCTGGTGGCTTCTTCTATTCTGGTGCAAGTGCTGCTTCTGAAACACAACAAAGTGATGATGAGAGTTCTTCATATGCAGTTATAAGTAGTACATCAATTTAACAGTGTGATCTCAGGTCAATAGGTGTTCCACTTAAACAATAACCTGAAAATATATTCATTCAACTATGTAACTGTATAGTGTACAATTCTGTACTATAAATGAGAATCCTGGACTAATTCACAGAAATTCCAAATTACAATACCAAACTCCAGAATGTCAGTGGTTCTTAACCATCAGCTTTTATTTTTGTTTAATTTTTCAAAAACTACCAGAAAACTCTGACAAACTTTAAGTGAAGTATAAAGCATTGTAGAGAAACATAAACATAGATATAAAATTATCCCAACTGTGAGTAGCTTATCCTCAAAGCTCATAGTGAGGGAAGTAAACACTAATGGCTTCCAACTAAAAGAATCCTACAGAAAACCTGCCTGAAATCAACACAAGTGATTTAGTAGAACAACAATATAGAACTAAAGCTGAGTGGTGCCACTTTCCAAGAACCTATATTAGTAATTTTAGTATTGTAAGAGAAGAGTCTGGGTATAATATTTTTAACATTATCTCCCTGACTACAACGTAATAGCTCCATTTCTTTTCTCCCTTACACACACGCACATAAATACATACACATATACACATATTTACACAAATATCCTTAACAGAGTCCAATTATCTCACATTATATATCTAATTGCAAAAAACCAGAGTGATTGAGTTAGAAAATATTATTTACTCCAAAAATTCCTCAAAACACCTGATTTTCTCTCTTTAGTAACTCGTACCAATTCTTTCAGTAGTGCCCGCTATGCTGTTATTCTTTTGTGATGAAACAAATTCGTTTTTCACAGGAAATGGAAGAGTTTGTACAGAGCTCTGGAGAAAATGGTGTTGTGGTGTTTTCTCTGGGGTCAATGGTCACTAACATGAAAGAAGAAAGGGCCAACGTAATTGCATCAGCCCTTGCCCAGATCCCACAAAAGGTAAGATGAAGTGCCTTACTGGTGTGGAAAACTACTGAAAGAGGCTGCTAAAGTTTGTAAGTAATCCAATTATAGAAACTTCTGACAAATGTGAAGTTGACCAAAAGTTGAAAAATGAGAACAAGGATAATCCTGGAGAGACTGTGATAAGTTTGAAAATTGTAGTTGCATTTTAAAAAATGGTTTTAAGTATGAACATTCCCCTATGTAAATATGCTGACAATAAATTGTATGGAGAAAGGTATTTAAAAAGTGTTTGGAGATTTTTCAGCTCGTGTCCCATAAAATTTTGAATTGTGTATGTGATCTACATGGAAAGAATATTAAAGAGTAGATTGAACTCTTTATAGCCGAATATAGCCTTAAATGTGCTTGTATAGCATCCACCGACAGAAGTCATAGTTGTGCCTCAGCCTTAGAGGTTGCATGTGGCCCTGGGGGAGTTTCTACCCTTCGTATGCATGAGTGGTTTCTATTAGCATCAGTGGGAACTCACTACTCCATATGTATCCACCAAAGGCAACTTGAGACCCACAATTATTTTTAATTTCTGATATTAACACTCATACATACAGCTGAATTTAACTCGATATATTTCAGGTAAGTGAAAATTGTGCTTAATGTAGTCTTTAGAATGACTTTCAGGTGTTTTCATAAAAAATGTATATCCAGAACTGTTTCCTTGTAGAAATACAAGTAAGACTTATGATCATTTGCTTCAGAACAGTTTTCCTAATCTCAGCAGTATCCAATGAGTGAAGAACATTTGACTGACTCTTGAACCACCTCTATAACTTATTGCACTCTGGAAGCTCTTGGTGAATGTTTACAATTATGGGATGTAGTATTTCTATTTGCACTTTAAGTCAAATGCTTATGTAAAATACCTGACAACAAATGGAGAAGATTGGCTCTGTTAGTAATTATGCGGTATATACTCTATTTACAGATCTGTGGTAGTGTAACATGATCGAATGTTATTAATTTAGGAAGAATAACTGCCACATGTGGGGAGTAGGGGAGTAAGGAAAATGAATTCCAATCCTGTGATTAAATGTGTAAACTGTAGGCCAGGCACGGTAGCTCACGCCTGTCATCCCAGCACTTTGGGAGGCCAAGGTGGGCGGATCACGAGGTCAGGAGTTCGAGACCAGCTTGGCCTATGTGGTGAAACCCCATTTCTACTAAAGATACAAAAAAATTACCCAGGCATGTTGCCATGCACCTGTGATGGCAGCTACTTGGGAGGCTGGGGCAGGAGAATCACTGTAAAAGGTGTATCTGAGTAATGTTCAGGGTACTATTCAGAGAAACAACTGCCTAGGCTGACAGACAACTTGTCCAAGTATTCACACAGCCAGATAGATTTAGAGAAAGAGAAAAAGCAGCCAGCCCTGCTGGACTGCACCCAGCCAATGTCTGAAGGAGGAAGATGAAAGAGAAAGGGTGGAGATGGATCCTGCCCTGAAGGTGGACGCTGCTCAGTATAAAATGTGGCCGGACAAGGACTCTGCACTATCAGATTAACAACCCCTCTCAATGGAGGAAGCAGAAGGAAATATAGAAAGGAGTCAAACAAAAGGAAGCCAGGCACAGAAACAAGTTCAGATGCCCACTCTATAAAACATAGTAGAAATTTATTTTCTTCTGTATAGAATAAGCCAGTGACTTTTGTGTATTTATCAATTACCTTTTAATTTCCTGCCTGATAAAGCTTTCTGTAATGACCTCTTCCAACCTTTTGCTGAAACCTGAGTTACTTTAACACTGATGTAGCAAATAAAAGTTAAACACTGTAAATTATTGTTCAGTTTATGAGGATTGCTTGGGAGTTTCAAAATTAGTAACTTAAACATAAAATGTCTTGGCTATAGCAGAACATATTAATCACTGTTGTCAAAGCTTTGTAGCACGTTGTCTCGGTGTTAATAATCAGTTGACCAAATTCAGCAAACTACAATTTTGGGCCGGGCGCGGTGGCTCAAGCCTGTAATCCCAGCACTTTGGGAGGCCGAGACGGGCGGATCACGAGGTCAGGAGATCGAGACCATCCTGGCTAACACGGTGAAACCCCATCTCTACTAAAAAATACAAAAAACTAGCCGGGCGAAGTGGCGGGCGCCTGTGGTCCCAGCTACTCGGGAGGCTGAGGCAGGAGAATGGCGTAAACCCGGGAGGCGGAGCTTGCAGTGAGCTGAGATCCGGCCACTGCACTCCAGCCTGGGCGACAGAGCCAGACTCAGTCTCAAAAAAAAAAAAAAAAAAAAAAAAAAAAAAAAAAAAAAAAAAAAAAAAAAAACTACAATTTTGAGTTTATTCAACAGCTGTATTTTTATTCATGATACCAACAGGTTCCTCATTTCTATGCCAAAAAGTATCCAAAATTAGAAACACTGATAATACTCTGAATTTGTGTCAAAAATGGTCACTTGAAATTTATTTTGGAAGTAGTGCTTGATAATTTATAATTCCAATGAAGTTATGCATACTACCCTTGCAGCATTAATCTCTTTCTTATAAGTAGCTTATTTATGTTCTTGCTATTTTGTCAATCAATGGACAATGGGCTCTAACCTACACACAAGTAGGTACATGTGAACTACTTGTCAAATTACTCAAAAAGAAATGAATACATTAAAATTAAATTTGGAAGATGAAAACTAGCATAAAATACATAAAACAAAAGAAGCACTCAGGTCATTATGAAATTGTTAGTGTTTTACACTAGAATTAAAATGAATAGTAAAAATTTTTTATACATTTCTTAGAATATTTTTATTTTTAAAAAAATTAATTTTATTTTTAACTTTTAAGTTCAAGGGTACATGTACAGTTTTTTTACATAGGTAAATTTGCGTCATGGGGGTTTATTGTACTGATCATTTCATCACCCAGATATTAAGGCTAATATCAGTTATTTTTCCTGATCCTCGTTCTCCTCCCACCCTCCACCCTCCAATACACAGCAGTGTATGTTGTTCCTATCTATGTGTTCACATGTTGTCATCTTTCACCTTCCACTTATAAGTGAGGACATGCCATATTTTTATTTCCATTCCTTTGTTAGTTTGCTAAGGATAGTGGTCTCCAGTTCCATCCATATCCCTGCAAAATACATAATTTTGTTCTTTTTTTATGGCTGCATAATATTCAGTAGTGTATAAGTACCATATTTTCTTTATTCAGCCCATAATCGATGGGCATTTAGGGTGATTCCATGTCCTTGCTATTGTGAATAGTACTGCAATTACTATACTTGTGCATGGGTCATTATGAAAGAACAATTTACAGTCCTTTGGTTGTATACCCAGTAATGGGATTGTTGGGTTTCATGGTATTTTTGCCTCTGGGTTTTTGAAGAATCGCCACTGTCTTCCACAATGTTTGAACTAACTTACATTCCAACCAACAGAGTATAAGCAAGCCTTTTCTATACAACCTCGCCCACATCATGATGTTCTGACTGGTGTGAGATGCTGTCTCATCATGGTTTTGATTCGCATTTCTCTAATGATCTGTGATGTTAAGCTTTTTTTTCTTTTTTCATATGATGACTGGCTGCACGTAGGTTTTCTTTTAAAAAGTGTAACAATTTTTTAAATACTTGAACTTTTCATTGATAATCCGATTTTTTCTAAGGTACTATTTTGGAAAATCATGATTTCCTTACGTGCCTAACTAATTATGAAAGTTGAGAAAATTAAATGTGAGTATTCTGTTTACATCAGTCTTTGAATAGTTCTGATTTACTAACATCCCTTGATCTCATTCCTACTCTTTTTACAGTTCGAACATTCTATAACTTTTGAATTCCACTCATGGAATAAGATATTTTCTTCACTGTAACAGGTTCTGTGGAGATTTGATGGAAAAAAACCAGATACCTTAGGTCTCAATACTCGGCTCTATAAGTGGATACCCCAGAATGATCTTCTAGGTAAGACTCGGGTGAACAAATACTGGATATATTAGTTACAGTACATTAGAGTGTTAATAGTTAATCATGAAACAAGCTTTTTGAGTATTTGTTTAGGAAAAACAAAATGTAACTTCTTTATATTTATTTACCAGTCCTAGGGGAAAAAGAATACGCTATAATTATTGGCATTTTATGATATACACTCACATTCTTTATGGTCAGAATCAGCGAAAATCTTTATTTCAGGTGTTAATATATCTCACAGAATTTTTCAATAACTTCCTAAGGTATCTCTCTGTCTCCTATTTCTACAACTTTACACCTGTTGTTTCCTCTCTTGCAGGGTTATTTCAAATGCCACCAAAAATAATAGCTCTTCTATCACCAGTGATTCTGTATTTTCTGAAGGATTAAATTGTTAATCTTAATCATAAAGTGATGATAGGTCATGATGAAGTGTGATCTGTCCTTCCTGAATCCTAGCACCACCACCAACCCACTGCCTGCTGCCTTGCACACCCCACATATCACACTCTGTGACTGCACTTAAAATAGCAGTTCACATCATGCCCATCTCTTTGCTGTCTTCTTTACTGCACACTTAAAAAATCTAGATCGCACTTTTTCATTAGTCCAACTGGAACTCTTGTATTGTTTTGCAGTCTGAAGTCACACACACCATGCAGCCTTCACTTACATACCCAGCACAAGTACGTGTCTTTTTCTCTGAAGTCTGAAAAGTAATAGCAAATTAGTTCAATGTATTATTTAGAGAACACTGTCAGTTTCAGAGCTTTTCATTGTGCGTCTCATTTTATTCCTATGAATAAGTTTTCTAAAATTCATCCAATCCTAGGTCATCCAAAAACCAGAGCTTTTATAACTCACGGTGGATCCAATGGCATCTACGAGGCAATCTACCATGGGGTCCCTATGGTGGGCATTCCATTGTTTGCCGATCAACCTGATAACATTGCTCACATGAAAGCCAAAGGAGCAGCTGTTAGATTGGACTTCGACACAATGTCGAGTACAGACTTGGTGAATGCCCTGAAGACAGTAATTAATGATCCTTTGTGAGTAGAACAATATTTTTCACTAGGTGGTATTTATAGATAGCTTCTCTTGTCAATAGTGAGTGTGAGCTTCATCCTTTTTATAAGAGAGTAATTCTGAAAGAATTTAAATGATTTAACCAATCTGAAATCTGTTTTTATTTTGCATCAGTTATTTAAAAATTGTATTTGAGACCCATACATCTAATGAATAGCCAGTTAGTGAAACAATTTTCTACACAAAAATACTTTTAAAATGATATAGTGAATATAAAAAATACATTTCTTAAAACTTTGACATAATGAATCCATAGTAGAAAGGAACAATAATTTAAATAATATAATAAATATTTTAATTCGATATCTAAAATGCCTCAGAACATGACTATTTTCCCACTGAAATATTAACTTTTATTATCATCATTATTGTAATGGACTTGAAAATGAGATTTAATTTTGATACCATAAAATCCTCCTGTTTATGATATAAAATCCAAATATATTTACTAGGTTTACAGAGCTGTGAAGCCATTGCTATCACATAATTTTAGAATATTTATATCAGCACAAATACTGCAATGACACAGAAGTCACTTCCTCTGACCGCTTAGCCCCAGTCTAACATTAATTTATTTTCTTTCTCTAGAGATTATTCTCTCTAGAGAAATTTCATATAAATGGAATCATACAGTTTAGGGTGCTGTGTAAATGACATTTCACCTAGATTAATTTTTTGTTGTTTTTTATGCTGTTAGTTTTATTCATGTTGTTGTATGTTTTAATACTTCATTTCTTTTTACAGCAGTTTAATATTTTTCAGTAAGGATATATCATATTTTAGTTGTTAACTTCTCAGTTCATTGGCCTTTTGATTGTTTCCAATTGTGGTTACTAGGAATATTGCTACACAAGTTTCTGCATAAACCTGTTTTCCTTTCTTTTGGGTTGATACTACAAGTGGAATTGCTGGCTCATGTGGGAACTGTATGTTTATGAAGAACTGCTAAACTGTCTTCCAAAGTACTTGTTTCATTCATCACTACCACCAGCAGTACAACATGGTTACAATTCCTCCATATTTTTGCCAAACCTGTAATTATCTGTCTTTTTGTTACAGCCTTCTTAGTGGGTGTAAAATAATCTCTGGTCTCAGATTGCATTTTCATTATGGCTAAAGATGTTGAGAATCTTTATATGTGCTTACTGATCCTTCGTATATCTTCTTTGAAAACATGCCTACTGCAATCCTTGGAACATTTTAAAACTTTGTTATTTGTCTTATTATTAAGTTTTAAGAACTATTTATATATTATGGGTCATGTCAGATATATAATTTTTAAATATTTTGTCCTATTCTGGGTGCACTAAATTTTCCTTTTTGATGATGGTCTTTGAAGCACAAAAAATATAATTTTAAGTTAAATTTTTAGTAATTGATTTTTTCACACCCAAAGATATCAACGTGCAAAATTCCTTGCCGAGTCGAGCTACCATCAATTCAGCATTTATAACTACTATCAATAATGCTTTTATGTAAGGAGGGTATCATCTAAAGGAATACTTTAAAAATACTTTATCACAAAAAAAGAAGATTAATGAATAATAAAAATACCTTTAAAGAAGATGGGAAATAATTGAAAAGAAACACAAACCAGCTTGGACAAATAGAAAAAAAATATATAAAGCAAACTAGTAGATTTAAAAGTGATTATACAAATAGTTTCACTCAACCTAAACAGACTTAAAAAAAGAGCAAATAGTGAGTAAAGACATAAAATATTTGAAGAACACCATTAATGAATGGAATCTTATAATGTAAATGATGCACACACATGCACATATGTGCATACACAATACACATGTATGTATTATATATATCAACTGGAAGACACATTTTCTTAGAGGATGTCGAATAGTTATTTGAAGTGATATGTGGTGGGCAATAACTCAAGACTTAGTAAATATAATAAGGTTCAATGTCATAGAAACTGTATGATTCAGTCATAGTGGAAGTAAGGGAAGTTATAAAAACTATAACTAACATATCTTTAAATTTTAGAGATCAAAAAAACAAACTTCAAAAAATTTTAAAGTCAAGAAGTGAATCACAATTATGCATCCAGTTTTATCTCAGCAATTCTACTCTCAACTATATACCCAAGAGATATGTATAAATATATAAATATAATACCATCTAGAAGAATGTTTATGACAGAATTATCAATAGTGTCTAAAAATTGGTAGCAACTCAAATATGTATTAATCATAAAATAAAGGCGTAGTCTGTGCTTTATCAATCAACAAAATACTACACAGCAATGGAATTACCCAACAACTGCTACATTAAAAAAAGACACTAATGAATACATACTATATAATTCAATTACATAAACAAGGAAAAATAATGTATGCTATTCGAAGTCAGTCTAATACTTAATTGGAGGACAAAAGTAGTGACTAAATGGTTCAGAAAAAGAGAGTGATTCTAGACAGGTTGTGATATCCTATACCATGATCTGAAGAGTAGGTAAATAGATATCTTCACCTCTAAATAATGTTCAAGATGATCTTACATTTTTGAACTATTCACTTAGTGTATGTATATTTATCTTTTGTATTTAATATTTAAATGTTTATTTTATGAGATATATAATGCATTTTAAAATTCTAGGAATCAAATAGCAAAATAAGCACAGAAAATAGAGAAAATCCTAGAGTTTCCATGATAGTGTGGTCAGTAAAAGCCTCTCTTAGAAGTAACATTAGAAGGAAGCCATAGAAAGGGAGAGAAGCATGCCTTGGGTTGTAGCAAGTGAGAATACTCCAAGAGCAGGAGAGAGGGAAAAAAAATGTGTAAAGTGCTAAGAACACCTTTGGGAGCTTAAAGAAAAATAGAAGGCCAATCTAGAAGACAGTGTGCAGGGGAAAAGTGTTAGAAAAAGAACGTGCCAGTGTCTAATAATGTAGGGTTCTGTAGACCAAATAACAGAGTTGGATTTTATTCTCTAAATAATGAGAAGCCAGGCCAAAGTCTTAATCAGGGGAGTGCTATAAACTGACTTTAATTGCAAAAAGTCAATCTGGCTACAGGTTGGGAAACAGTAGGAGACAAAAGAGTAATGTAGAAGCAAAGTGGCTAGCTATGAGGCATGTCACTCACCATGACACAATTACTTTTTAGGAACTTAGAGATGATAATTCTCATATTGCACTTTCACGATCTTTCTTACAGCACTTAAAATGGTTCATGATGTTGAGCACGTTCTCATATGTCTGTTTGAGAACTAACAGTGTAATTGTAATGTGTTCATAATACAAAGGATAAATGCTTAAGGTATGAATATCCTGTTTTCCATGATGTGATTATTTCACATTGTATCAAAACAACTCATATACCCCATAAATATATACACTTCATATGTACCCACAAAAACTTAAAATTAAACAATTAAAGGCAAATTAAAATGCCTCATATTTTCTCTGCTTCAAAAAAATTAACTTTCTCACCTAACATTCAATTTCTACTTTAAAAATATTTGTCAATGAGAAAAATCAAATCTAAAAGCCAAACTTTCTATGATGACTCAAATAAAAATACATAAATTCTATGTCAATTCTGTGACATTTACTTTGAATTATTTGGCACTTTAAAAGCCTTTCATAAACTTGATATGCACAGACACATTAACTTACTTTCAGTGTTAGTAAGGGAGGAGACCACTCCTCATATTGTCTTATGCCGAATTTCTGCCTCCTAAGAAAGAAGAAGTAAAAACTAAAGGCAGAAATGAAATCCACAAGCAAATAGCCTGGTGCCACACCCTGGGCCTGGTAGTTAAAGATTGACCCCTGACCTAACTGATTATCTATAGATTCCAGACATTTTATGGAAAAGCATTGTAAAAATCCCTGTCCTCTTCTGTTCCGTTCTGATTACTGGTGCATGCAGCCCCCAGTCATGTACCCACTGCTTGCTCAGTTGATCATGACCCTCTCACATGGACCCCTGTAGAGTTGTGAGTCCTTAGAAGGGACAGGAATTGATCACTTGGAGAGCTCAGCTCTTGAGACAGGAGTCTTGCTGATGCTCCCTAATGAATAAACCCCTTCCTTCTTTAACTCGGTGTCTGAGGGGGTTTGTAAAAGTCTCTTCCTGCTTCATTAGTATCTTTATTTTTATCCTTCAGATATAAAGAGAATGTTATGAAATTATCAAGAATTCAACATGATCAACCAGTGAAGCCCCTGGATCGAGCAGTCTTCTGGATTGAATTTGTCATGCGCCACAAAGGAGCTAAACACCTTCGGCCTGCAGCCCATGACCTCACCTGGTTCCAGTATCACTCTTTGGATGTGATTGGGTTCCTGCTGGCCTGTGTGGCAACTGTGATATTTATCATCATGAAATGCTGTCTGTTTTGTTTCTGGAAGTTTGCTAGAAAAGGAAAGAAGGGAAAAAGTGATTAGTTATATCTGAGATTTGAAGCTGGAAAACCTGATAGATGAGACTACTTCAGTTTATTCCAGCAAGAAAGGTTATGATACAAGATTTCTTTCTTCCTGTGACCAAAAGAAAAATAAAAAATAAAAATAAAAATCTTTTCAAAATGTACTTTGTCAAATAAAAATTTGTTTTTCAGAGATTTACCAGCCAGTTAATGGTTAGAAATATTTTGTGGAAATGAAGAAAACACTCGGGAAAATAAAAAATAATATAAATCCATATGAGTTTGTATTGAAATTTGTTGAACTTATATTGAAATTTGTGTTCTAATTCACAGTTTACACAAGAAAATTTTTACTCAGCTTAACTATATTTCACACATTCTACTTAAACACAAGAACATCAAGAAGTCCACTGACAGTATCAGTGCTGTTTTGCACATACTCAGAATAATTTGGCTTCATTTTGAATGCGATTGTATTGTTTTAACTGCTGCTAAGGAAACTATTACCTAGTTATATTATATAGAAAGTCTCTCTTCCTTTGGATATTTTAAGATGAGTAGTATTGCTTGGCTTTTATAATGCATGCAGCTTTATTTTCACATTTTTCCTAAAATTTATAGCCAAATGTTTACTGTTTTAGAGCTTAAGTCATTTATCAGTGGAAATTATGTGGAATTAGAAATACAGCAACTCTTAACCTTCTTCCTACTGTAAAACTGAACTATTTTGTAACGTCTTTGGTTTCATGAGCCAATTCTATTTTTTCTAGATATTTAAAAATATTCATCTGGTTGATTTTATTATATTTTAAATTATATTAATAGTTATTTGGGAATAGGTGGTGTTTGATTAGATGGATAAGTTCTTTAGTGGTAATTTCTGAGATTTGGGTGCACATATCACGTGAGCAGTGTACCCTGCACTCAATGTGTAGTCTTGTATCCCTTACTCCCTCCCAACCTCCCCTCTGAATCCTCAGAGCTCATTATATTTTTCTTATGCCTTTGCATCCTCATAGCTTAGCTCCCACTTATAAGTGAGAATTTACGATGTTCAGTTTTCTATTCCTGAATTACCTCACTTAGAATAATGCTCTCCCACTCCATACAAGTTGCTGTTAATGCCATTATTTTGTTTCTTTTTATGGTTTAGTGGTATTCCATGGTGTATAAATATAGTATGTATATGTGCGTGTATGTACATAGGTATATGTGAGTGTGTGTGTGTGTGTGTGTGTATATTTATGTATACCACATTTTCTTTATCCACCTGTTGGTTGGTTGATGGGCATTTAGTTTGGTTCCATATTTTTTAAATTGCTAATAGTGCTGTTGTACACGTGTATGTTCATGGATCTTTTTCATATAAAACTTCTTTGTATCTACTATGTATCTGGGAAGATACACAGTAGTGGGATTGCTGGATCAAATGGTACTTCTACTTTTAGTTCTTATAGGAATCTTCATATGGTTTTTCATAGTATTTGTATTAGTTTGCATTCCCACAGCAGCATAAAAGTGTCCCCCTTTATCCACATCCATGCCAACATTGTATTATTTTTGGATTTTAAAATTATGGCCATTCTTGCAGGAGTATAGTGGTTTTGCATTATGCTTTTGATTTTCATTTTACTGATAATTAGTGAAGTCGAGTATATTTTCGTATGTGTTGGCCAATTATACATCTTCTTTTAAGAATTATCTAGTTACCCTTACCTTAACCTACTTTTTGAAGGGGTTTATTTCTCTCTTGTGGATTTTTTTTTAGTTCTTTGTAAATTCTGGACATCAGTCCTTTGTCAGATGCATAGTTCATCAATATATTTGATTACTCTGTGAGTTGTCTATTTACACAGCTGATTATTTCTTTTGCTGGCATAAGCTTTTTAGTTTAAATAAATCACAACTATTTATCTTTGTTTTAGTTTCATTTGCTTTTGGATTTTTCGTCACGAGGTTTTTGCCTAACCCAATGTCTAGAAGAGTTTTTGAAATGTTACCTTCTATAATTTTTTATTGTTTCAGGTCTTAGATTTCATTATTTGATCCATCTTGAGTTGATTGTTTATATGGTGAGAGAAGAAGATGCAGTTTCATTCTCCTACATGTGGATTGCCAATTATTCTAGCCCCATTTGTTGAATAAGGTGTCATTTCCCCACTTTATATTATTGTTTACTTTGTCAAACATCAGTTGGCTGTCAGTATTTGTCTTCAATGCTGGATTCTCTATTCTGTTTCATTGGTCTCCATGCCTGTTTTTATACCGATGCCATGTTGTTTTGGTAACTTGGAATATGCCTTGCAATATGTTGGGTAATGTTGAGAGGAGGTGCCAGCTGGGCTTCCTGGGTCAAGCAGGGACCCAGAAAGCTGTGAAACTCACTCATTTACTACATGAGGACTTACTTCGATCCTGGATGAATAATATTGAAGATATATGCTTAAAATATTCCTAACTACAGGATTTGTGCATGTGTTTCCTTCCCCAAGAAAGCTATAAACAATGAAAATTTTGCTGTAAGTTTCCCTGTGTCCTCTCTCCCTTCCCCCTTCCCCAAAACTAAAGTGAAAGAAATGTTAACTGCCTGTTTTTCTGTAACCAGTGGACCTTATCTACACTCCTAATTCCAATTCCTTGTAAACATTCTTTGTAAAGTCTTGTAAGATCCTGTCTCCTTTGCCATGCCACGGCAAGGTCATAAAGTAGATAAAACCTAAGTTTCGATTCCGGTTTTCCTCAAGTTCTAAGACTAAGACATGTTACAAATGGTTAATTGCCTTTGTTTCTGGCTCTGGTGACATCTTCTTGCTGCACATATTTCCCCCCTTAAAGAGTTTAAAAGGCAATCATGTAATCCAGCTCTGGTTACCCATTCATGACCCCTTCCACACTGTGGAAGCTTTGTACTCTTGCTCTGCTCAATAAAACCTACTGCTCACTCTCAGTCCAGGTCTCTTTCACTTGCCGTGGTCAGCCACACCACCAGTTTTTGGCGTGGCTGGCAAGAACCTTAGGCGTTACAATGTGATGCCCCCAGATTTGTTCTTTTTTCTTAGTCTTGCTTTGGCTATGCTGGGTTCAAAGCTGAGAATCAAATAACAACTCATCCATTTTCACAATTGCTGTAAAAAAAAAGAAAAAACACTTTTTTCTCACCTTTAATCTACCTTTAACCCTCCTTTAATCTACACATGAGGGAAGTACTTTATGATCAAACTAGTCCAGATTGACAGAAATCTACTTGTCTTTGTCACTTAAATGTCTTACCATTAACCAATTCTCACAAAAGAATATTCTCCAGCTCAAGGTGTGATTAAAAACAGATATATATATATATGTATATTTATAATTTTATACACATAGATAAATCATGTAATCTATAGACACATACACACTAAAACATTGATGAGATAGAGAAATTATAGAAAATTTCATGAATATATCTCACCAAGAAGGTGAAAGATCTCTACAAAGAAAACTACAAAACATTGCGAAAAAAGTCATAGATGACATAAACAAACGGTAATACAGCCCATGCTCATGGATGGGTAGAATCAATTTTGTGAAAATGAGCATTTGCCAAAAGAAATCTATAAATCTAATTCAATTCTCATTAAAATACCGTCATCATTCTTAATAAAATGAGAAAAAACAATCCTAAATTTCATATGGGTTTTATTATCATTTTTGACCTTTAATAACAATCGTTAAGTCCTTAATTTTAGATTATGATCATATAGAAATTGCACTCTAAAGGGACTTAGTGAATTTTCTATCTTGCTAAACATGCATGTACATATACATGCCCATTTCTTTTAAACAAGACACATCATCAATTAACTAGCTAACAGATATGTTGTGAAATTCAATTTGTATTTTGAAGACAGCTTGAAATACTTATTATTATTCTACATAACTATACTTTAAATAATCGTATCTTTTTGCTTATTTTCCACAGTCTTTTGATTCATCTCTCCTATGAATATAATATGGAAATATAAACTTTTTAGCATGTCAAAAAATATATACAAAGAATTAAAAAGTTTATAAATTTTGTGGAAAATAGCTAAATCAAGTCATAACCCTCCTTTAATCTACACATCAGGGAAGCACTTTATGATCAAACTAGCCCAGATTGACAGAAATCTACTTGTCTTTATCACTTAAATGTCTTACCATTAACTAATTCTCACAAAAAAATATTCTCCAGGGTAAGGTGTGATTAAAAACAGATATATATGCATGTTTATAATTGTATACACATAGATAAATAATGTAATCTATAGACACGTACGCACTAAAACATTAATGAGATAGAGAAACTATACAAAATTTCATACAAATCATCCAGGAATTAATACAGGTATAAAGACAAACAGAACTTATATAGTGCCAAAGATTAATAATGTTTTATCATGATTATAAACCTGAATTATTTCACAT
This sequence comes from Macaca thibetana thibetana, assembly GCF_024542745.1. Classification (NCBI taxonomy): domain Eukaryota; kingdom Metazoa; phylum Chordata; class Mammalia; order Primates; family Cercopithecidae; genus Macaca; species Macaca thibetana. The sequence goes on along the minus strand of NC_065582.1, from coordinate 120,961,399 downwards.
AAAACCTATCTTATAACACACATAACAAAAGATTGGTATCCATTGTTCAGTGAGAACTACAAATCACCAACGAAAAGAGACTAACAATCTAATAAAAAATTGATGAAAATATGAAGAAGTAATTCAAAATGGCCAATAAGATATAAAAGACTAAAAATTTACTCATGCTCATAAAAATAGAACTAATGCCAACAAATTAATGCCACAGAGAAGATTTGCACCCCATAAAAACCTGAGAAATCTATTTTTGAGGGAGTATAATTTGAGCCAACACTCTTAAATAAAATGTAAATATGCCATTTGAAACTGAAGTTTTACATCTAGAAATTTATCATGTAGAAATCCTTGCATACAAGCACATGAATGAACCAAATTTCTCCAGCACTTAAATGGCTTTCAGTCAATGAACACATGTACCTCCAACAAATGTTTGAATGTAGCCACTGCAGATAACAGGCTGATTATCACATTACTAAACAGAAAAAGAAGTTTCCAGAAAAACAAAAAAGTAGTTTTTGCAATGAAATAAAATATACGTAAGCTAGTATGAAGAAGAAAGAATCTCAAAAAATACATGTAATTCCAAGGATGATAATTTAAATTTCTATTCTATACAATTCTGCAATGTTTAACTTTCCACAAAGTTTTCATGTATTAATTATGAGATTTAAAATTTAATTAGTGAAATAAACACATCAATTCAGGACAGGAAGTTCCAAAATGTAACATCATGTTATTAATTCACTAGTGTCATTCAAAAACTTGATAATGTTTCTCATATATCATCTATTTTATCCACTTGTAGCTTGTTTTTAGGACGTTTGTTCTATTTTAAAAAATATGTATGAATAACTGATACAATGTTTAAAAATTGCAATAATTGTAGAAATCTAAATTCATGTAATTTTAATATTTTTTCTATAACTATTTTTAATATTTTATGAATCATACAATAGTTTAATAACTTCTGCTGCCGGGCCGGGAGCAGTGGCTCAAGCCTGTGGTCCCAGCACTTTGGGAGGCCGAGACGGGTAGATCACGAAGTCAGGAGATCGAGACCATCCTGGCTAACACACGGTGAAACGCCGCCGTCTCTACTAAAAAAAAAAATACAAAAAACTAGCCGGGCGAGGTGGCCACTGCACTCCAGCCTGGGTGACAGAGAGAGACTCCGTCTCAAAAAAAAAATAATAAAAATAATAAATAAATAAATAATTTCTGCTGCCTTCTTCGAAAGGTTTTGTTTGTTGTTATTTTGAGACATGAGTATAAATACATTGACAATTTTCCAATAAAGTAATATCCCCTCCCTTTGAAGTCTGGCAAACTTTGTAGCTGTCTCAACACAAAGAATGTAATGGAAATAATGCAGCTAAACTTTCAAAGCTCTGGTGGAAACACAGCACGTTCTCTTTCTGTTTCTCTTTCTCTCTTTCAGTTTCTTCCTTTCTTGTCTTTTTTTCTCTCACTATTACACAACAACTCAATCTGTAGTCCCCATAACAAATGACAATTTTGTAGAGACATAAATATATGCCTAAGAAATCCTGGTAGCCCACTAGCACTCTCAGCTTTTCAACACGAATCACTAAGTATGTTAAGTGAATGATCTTCAGATAATTAAAGACCCAGGCACCATAGGAAATAAGAAACTGTGGAAGGAACACACAACTGAGCCCACCTAATACCTACACTTTGAAAATATCTGCACCCAGAGTAAGAGAGTCAACATAACATGGTAGTTGAGAGCTGGCACTCTGGATCAAGATGGCCTTTATTCAAGTCTTAGAAATCACTATATAATGACGTGGGGTTCGACAAGTTATGGGGACTTTATTTGCCTCAGCTTCCTCACCAATGAAATGGAAATGGTTGTCATTGCATTATCAGTATCATGGGATTGCTGAAAGAATGAAATCATAAATATTGCAAAGCACTAACAATTGTGTGTACAGCAAAATAAAATTGGCACTATTATAATTAAATTTAAAAATTTCCACGGTAATAATTTTAGTGTTCATATAGTTGCATAATATATTAGTTTCAAAACATACTATGTTTCTAATGTAAATGATAAAAATGACAGCATTTACTATTTCAAGCATATGGGAATTAAATTTGTAGCATAAACCAAGGGCTGACAAACTATGGCTTCTTGGTCAAATCCGGTCAGCCACTCGTTTATTTAAAGAATAATTGATATAGGAATTTCACACCACAAAATTATACACTTAAACCATTTAGTGTGTATGATTCATTGGCATTTAACACATTTGCCACTACCACTACTATCTAGATCCAAAGTAATTTTTTTCACTTCAAAAGGAAGATTTGTACCCATTAGATAGTCATGTCACATTCTCCCATTCTCCATGCCTTGCAACCTGGCATTATGTGTTGGCATCATGCTATAACCCATTGGGTAATACTTTTTAAAAAATGCAAATAGGTATATAACTTCAACAAAGTGTTTTATTTTTTCTTATTTCTAACATGTCCTATTTGTTTCTAAATAGCAATTCTATGATGCATAAAATTAAACTTTTATTTCTAATTTCTCTGTTATTAAATATATTCAGAGGTGTTGTGATTTATATTGTTATGAGTTCTTTCCAATTTTATATTGAAGTATCTTTCTTGAGAATGGCTGTAAACCAAGATCCTGGAAAGCTCTCATGGAGGTGGGGAAGTGAGTTTCAGATATATGAGTCAGGTAAAATATATTAAAATGAGAAAGGAAGAACAAAATGCATAAAATAGAAGAAATTTATTACTCATAGTTCTTAACTGATGTTAGGGATGATGATAAGAAACTGACAGAAAGTCCAGAAGTGGCAGAGAACTCAACCAGCTCTGGAAGTGGAAGGGGAAACCCCTGTGGGAGGACTTTTATTAAGGACCATGAGTATTACTTCCTAGGCTTCTCTGCAGGAGTAGAGGAATGGCTGGATTAAGGGAACACACAAGAAGGGGAAAATTATTATATGACTCTGGTATTGATCATTAGGTTATATCATGGTCATTACATCTGTGATATGTTGCATTTCTGGGTCATTAGGATGAGAAACAAGTAGACTCTATCTCAAACAACTACACGAGGAAGGGAAGTTTTAACAAAGCCAAAAGTGACAAGCTATGACTAGATCTTAAACAACTCATATTAAGTCTAAAAATGAATGCTGAGTCAGAGCAAACTTATGATATGAAGATAGACATTTTAGAAGAAAACATGTCCTGGCCAATTCCAGATTGGTAGCATAAAATGAATCAGCTCTGAAATGTAACAAGAATAAATACTGAAAATTGTTTTTAGAGACAACTATTTAATCACGTTAGGAGAAGTTGACTGCAGTGGCATGGACCTATAGTCCCAGCTACTCAGGAGGCTGAGGAGGCAGGATTACTTGAGCCCAGGAGTTCAAGGCCAGCCTGGGCAACTTTGTGAAACCACATCGCCTCACCATTTTCCAGTTTAGGAAAAAAATAGTGCAGCTCACAGCCAGCATTTATTTAATTTTACATAAATACACTCCTTCAGGATGAAGCAAATCTGACTCTTTTTCAGTGTGAACATCATTATAAAAACTCTTCTTGGAGTTATTTCTAAAGAGAGCTAACATCAGAATAGTCTGAATCATCTACTTTAGAAAAATTGAATTCATCAGATTAATCTTCAGCCAACAACTGCTCTAGAACAATGTGAATATCATCCTACATTTTCTAGAATTTGACATTTTCAGCAATCGAAAATGTCTACATTTTGTAAACGGAAATAGCACTACTGCCAATAGAATGCTAAAAATGGAATTTTTTGTTTGTTTGTTTGTTTCCAAAGTTCGCATGCTAAAGGAATGAAAAAATAATAATAAAAGCTAGATATTTTGTGACAAAGTTATCTCGAGGTAAATGCTGCATCTGCAAGTACTGCCAGTGAGTATTCTCTGGGCAAACAGAGAAAGGGTTTAAAAAATAAAATTAATTAACAAATTTAACAATATACTAGGAATTGCCCTCAAAACATGCAGCAAACAAATAAACATTTAAGGAACACACTAAGGGTTGTTTAAAATAGCAGGAGCTTGCGGCATTAAAAAATGTCTTGTTTGCTAGCCTACCCTCCCTCAGTGCGACAGAAATTTTACTGCAAGCCGGTGGAGACAAGAACATTGGACTGCCCCTCTGTGAAACTTCTGCAAGAGGGCTATATTATCTTTTTGGGAGGGAATAAGCTTCCTAGATTTTTCACACAGAGACACCTCAACTAGGTGTTACAGAGGCTACATTTCTGGCAAGAGAGGTGAAAAAAGTTTCACTTCTTTCATGTAGCCACTGTCAAAGCACAGAATTTTTACTCAGGCACAGCATACTAAGACCTCTGAGTACCAAATAGTCATCATGATAGTTCATTTATAGGATGGAGATTCCATGAGAGAAGCAGCAAATCAAGACTATAGGCTAGCACCTTACTCTCAGTGGCACAAACAGAAGTGTGCCACTGCCCGTACCCCTAGCTCTGGAGCAAAGGTTGATGATACCTTTCTCCCAAGGAAAGAGACCATTAAACAAAGAGTTCTAAAGCTTTCATGACAGCAATTCACTTTATATGAAAAAATGTGTAGGAAATTCAAGCCTAAGCATGTGGTCAAAATACGAAGAGTTTTTTGGTAACAGCTAAAGTAGGTGGTAATTTCATGAGTGATGCCAACGAGACCATAAGAAAGCTAACTAATCAGGAAAAAAAGACAGAAAAGAACAGTGTTTCCTGTGTTCATATCACCCTGAAATGCCTCAGAATCTATCACTGCAAAAGTGCCTAAATGTTATTGGTTCAGACTATGAAGTAATTTATGCCCAAAGGGCAATATCAAAAGAAAAAGATCAATCAGCCAATAATTTGTAAAGTTTAAGAGGTAGACTGAGCATGTAAAACAAACAAACAAACAAACAAACAAAAAAACCAGAAAGGAGTCAAAGAGTGTTCCTACTAAAATCACTGTTATTCCAGGCTTTGTGAAAACACCCCAGGGTGCACTTTCTGAGTAGAAACACCAAGGAAATAACACTGCAAGGGAAAAAGACTTCATTAAAATAATCCATCTCCTCACCAAACAAATTAACAATTAGAATTAAAAGAAGATGGGGGTATAATTTCCAGAGTAACTATAACATATTATCTAAAATATTGAGGGTTTAACAAATTTTAACATGTATATAAAGAAATAGGAAAGTGGGACTGCTATATGGGGAAAATAGGCAATAAAACATGCCTGTGAAAGGGATGAGTTAGGTTGGGCACAGTGGCTCACACCTGTGATCCCAGCACTTGGGGAGGTCGAGTTGGGAGGATTGCCTGAAGTCAGGAGTTCAAGACTAGCCTGGCCAACATGGTGAAACCCCAACTACTAAAAACACAAAATTATCCGGACCTGGTGGTGCATGCCTATAATCCCAGCTGCTTGGTAAGATGGGACAGAAGAATTGATTGAACCCGGGATGTGGGAATTGCAGTGAGTCAAGATCATGCCACTGCACTCCAGCCTGGGCAATTGAGTGAGGCTCTGTCTGAAAAAAAAAAAAAAAAAAAAGGATGAGTTGTAGATTTAACAGGCAAAACTTTAAATTAGACATTATAAATATACTCAAAGACCTAAAGGAAATCACATATAAAGCTGAAAATTAAGGTACAAAGATAGTGTCACATTCAATCGAGAATATGTAGAAAAACATAGAAGTTATATTTTTTCAAAGAACCAAGTGAACATAGTGCTATGAAAATATAATAACAGAAATAGAGAATGCACAAGCAGGATTCTGCTTCATATTTGAGGAAGAAAAATAAGAGCCAAAAAATGCTGAAGAGAGATCGACAGAGATTATATAATCCAAAGAAGAGAGAAACAAAGAATGAACAGAAATAAACAGAGCCTTATAGACTCTTGGGACACACTTAAGCACAGCAACGTAGGCAAAACAGGAGTATCACATGAAGAAGAGAAAGATTCAGTGGAAAATATTCAAAAATAATGCCCCAAATATCCTATAAACTATTTTTAAAACACTAATTTACACATTTCAGAGGTTCTGTAAATTCTTAGGTTAGGGTAAACACAAAAAGATCCAAACAGAAACACAATAATAATAGATTGAAAACTAAAGGAAGAAAATTATAAAGCACAAAGACTAAAACAAGTAACCACATATAAGGGAACTCAGATAACGTTAATAGCTGACTGCTCATCAGAAACAATGCTGCCCCTAAGGCAATGGTTTGTCACATTCAAAGTACTGAAAGAAAAAACTGCCAACCAGAAATTCTTCATACTACAAAATCAAAATCATCTTCAAAAAGTGATGAAATAAAGACATTTCTAAACAAACAAAAACAGAAAGTTATTGCTAACTAATCTGCCTCACAAGAAATTCTAAAGAAAATTTTCCAGGCTAAAAGTAAATAAACACAGAAAGCAGTGTGAATCCACATAATAAAAAACACACCTGAATAAATAATTATGTAATTTTAACAGATAATATAAATTCATATTTATTTAACTTTCTTAACAAATTTAAGAAACAATTATATAAAGCATACATATATATAGTTGTAATGCTGAACATTTAACTTATACATATGTAATATATTTGTCAACAGCACTAAGGAGGTATGTGGATGCAAAACTCTATTGCAGCAAGGAATGACACCAAGAGGAGAGGGAGATAGGGAAGGATGGCAGGCAAGGGAGGAGGAATGTGGGTCGGTGGAGGTGCCTCCACAGGGACTTGCCGCCATTAACCCTGCTGCCTCCAGCACAGCCTCGGCGTCTCGGAGCTGATGCAGCCGGGGCACATCCGGGAATTGAGAAAACATGAGGGTGGCCCTTCTCAACCATGCCCCTGGTGAAAATCAAACACTAATTCTCTGAGACATCTAAGGTAAGGTATCAACTGTGTGAGGTACTACATAAATCCTAAAAGAATGCAATAAAGTGGCAATGTCTCAGGAACCTGCCCCACCTCTACCTAGAGATATAACTTCTTGTCCCATAGTAGAAAGCTAGTGTTATACACAGGTCAAAGTAGTAAAGTATTCAACACATAGACCATTAATAACTTCAGTTTTTGTCAAGAGGAAATGGGTGAGGTGTTAAAAAGTTCAACATTTTCACTTGGCCCAAATGACAAAATGAAATGGTGCCTGAGGGTAAACCCAAAGGGATTACATAACGAAAGTAAAGATTTCTTGTCCTTATATTTGCATTTAGTCAGCTTTCCAAAAAGTGAAGTGTGAGCAAAATTCAAATTTTCCCTTCTGAATGCCAAAAGGGAAGAAATAAAAGCAATGGAAAGCCAAAGAGCATATCAATTCGTGCAAGGGAAGGACTGAGATTTTAAAAAATTCATTAGAGGGAAACTTTAGCTTGACGAAGCTAATAGTCTTTTACCAGATGACAAGCTTACATTATTTTGCAAGATGAGTGTGGTCCAAGATTCAGTAAACATATCAGAACATACTAATACAATTACTTTGAAGGTGGCTGAGTGTCGACTAGAAGATGTAGGTAATCTCTGGGAAAACAGGAGATTTACAGACTGCAGTTTTGTTGTGAGAGGAGAAGAATGTAAAGCTTTTAAATCTGCTTGTACCTCAATCCCCAGTTTTTAATGCCATGTTTGAACATGAAATGGAAGAAAGCATAAAGAATTGAGTGGAAATAAATGATTTAGACGCTGATATTTTTTAAGAAATGATGAGATGTATTAACACAGGGAAAGGATTAAACCTTGACAAAATGGCTGAAAACTTGTTGGCAGCTGCAGACAAACATGCACTGGGAACAGCTGAAGGTCATGTGTGAGGAAGCTTTGTCTAGTAATCTCTCAATAGAAAATATTGCTGATACCCTTGTCCTTGCAGATTTGCACTTTGCAGAACAATTGAAAGCACAAGCCATAGACATTATTAATAGGTGCATTGTACTTCGACAACTTGGGTGTAAACATAAGAAAAACTGGAACAGCAACCAAGGAACCGATGTAATGGAAACATCAAGGGGGAAGTCCATGATTCAGTCTCACCCTTACTTAGTAGCAGAAGCCTTCTGAGCACTAGCATCTGCACCGTGTCCACAGTTTGGCATTCCACACAAACGGCTAAAACAGTCAGAAATCTTCCGTGAACAATTGAAAAATGGAATTGACTTTTTGTCATTCAAGTCCAGGATTCTAAAAATAAACCATAAACCGTAAGGAAGAGTTGTTTCTGTTATTTGGTCTACAGAACAGAACCTAAAAAAGCATATTGCTTGCATTTCAGGTGGATAATGAATGGTTTATTCTTCAGCTTTAAGTTAGACTGATTAATTCACTTCAAGGCCTTAAATTATTTTCAATGACTTATCTTGTTTGTATAATGCTTTAATTTTATTTATTATTACTTGTCATTTTGACCAATGCTATGAAGAATTGCATAAACTAGCTTTATAATGCAGTACTATTGATAACTGAAGATACTGAGTTTCAAAAGGATCTTTTATTTTGAAAAAGAAAAGTGAATTTTATAGGGTTTGTCCTATGCTGTCTCAAGATTTAATATTAAATTCTCTTTAAAAGCACTTGTATTGGAGTTTACCAGTAATGTCTTCAATCTAAGTTCTGTAATTATGAGAGAACACATTTACCTTGAAAGTAAGTTACAGCAATACACTGCTTCAATTCTAATTTATTTTTCATTTCAGGGGGCAAATAAACAATGAGTTGGCCCAGATTTTTAGTGAAATATGTGATGTTTGTCTTGTATGTTAACTGTCCCACAAACTGTGGGTTTATCTAAGTTTACAATGATTGAGAAGTGAATGAGGTTAAGATATCATGAAGAAAGCATGTATTGTGTGGAAGTAATTTTTTTTATTTATAGTGACCTACATTTATATACACATGTTAAGAGTAAGGATGACCAAATGTAAATTTAATAAGTTGGCCAATTAACAAAGATATATATGTACACTTTTACTTTTACTGTGTAACTTTTATATACTGAACGGTACATATTTATTTTTGCTTTTGAGCAAATTAATAGGGTAGAATTAATTGTGTCTTAACATTTGAAATAACTTTTTAGAAGGAGGCAACTGGGATGTTTGTGATAATAGATAAGAAAGATATTCTTGATTGTATTAAATGGTTTTGGATTGTAGAGATTCATTATTGAATTTACTCCTGTTTTTTCACTTTGCAAAATATACCTAACTATAAATGAATCTTGGATAGTCTGCTCTCCTTCAAAAACTGAACTGAAGGCCGAGGCAGGTGGATCACACCTGAGGTCAGGAGTTCGAGACTAGCCTTGCCAACATGCTGAAACCCTGAAACTATGAAATCATACATAGATGATTGATAGATTTGCTTTCTTTATAATCATCAGATATGAGAATGTAACTTATGAAACAAGTGAATATAAGTAGATTCACTCCCACTTCATTGCTTTAGAAATGAAAAGCTTAACATTGTATTTGGAAGATGAAAATGAATGTAGTAAATACATTAATAAAAAAGGTGTGGACCATTAGCAATTTGTTACTCTTCTTTACACTGGAATTACGTCCGCCTAATGATTACTTAAATATTTGAATTTTTCATTTATTATCTCAATATCTAAGTCACTATGTATAAAACATCATGATTTTATTTAATCTGATTTAATATAAAACCAAGTCAAGGAAATATGGTTGTTCTATTTACTTCAGTTTTCTAGTAGTTCTCATTACTTACCCTGCCTTGTCCTAATTTCCTTATCAACCATATGGAAAGCATTTAAGTAGGTGATATCCATCTTTTTAGAACTCTTTTTGTTTTTTGTTTTTTGTTTTTTTGAGATGGAGTCTCTTTCTGTCGCCTAGGCTGGAGTGCAGTGGCACGATCTCAGCTCACTGCAACCTCTGCCTTCTGGGTTCAAGCAGTTCTCTGCCTCATCCACCCTAGTACCTGGGATTACTGGTGCTCGCCACAACACCTGGCTAATTTTTAAAATATTTTTATTAAAGGCAGGGTTTCACCATTGTGACCAGGCTGGTCTTGAACTCTTGACCTCATGATTCACCTGCCTCGGCCTCCCAAAGTGCTGGGATTACAGGAGTGAGCCACCGTGCCCAGTCCCTTTTTAGAATTCTAATAGACATGCTCTAATTTGAATTTGACTCATAAAACAAGGTACTTTATATCTTTTTTTGAAGTTTTAAGTTTAGGGGTGCAAGAGCAGGTTTGTTATGTAAGTCAACTTGTGTCATGGGGGTTTGTTGTATAGATTATTTCATCACCCAGGTATTAAGCCAAGTACCCATTAGTTATTTTTCTTGATCCTCTCCCTCCTCAAACCTTCCACTCTCTGAAAGGCCCCAGTGTGTGTTGTTGCCCTCTATGTGTCCATGTATTCTCATCGGTAGGCTCCCTTATCTATATGGATCTATGGGAATTTGATGACATAAAATCAGATACCTTAGTACAGTTACTCAGCTGCACAAGTGGGTAGTCCAGAATAGCCTTCTTGGTAAGACTCTGAAGAATAAATTTTTGAAAACTTGGGTAACAGCCAATCAGGATAAAAATAGTACAACAGAAAATTTGTGATTCACCATTTGTTATTTAAAAACTCAAAAATAAAATCTTACTTCTTTTCATTTATGTTCCAGTCCTGGGGGGAAATATAATAAACTACAACTGTTGGCATTTTATTATATACAGTCACATTATTTTATGACCAGAAACAAATTAACTTTATTTCAAGTGTAGTTACATCTCGCGAATAATTTTTCAACCATTTTCTGGGTTGTCCATCTCCTAATTCAAATGTTACACCTACCCTCTTCTCCTAGTAGCTAGATATTTCAAATATAGATGAAAAATAACAGCTCTTCTTTTATTACCAGTGACTTCATTTTCTATGGGAATAAATCCCCAGTCTTTATTATGAAGTGGTAACACATTTTGTGATGGAGGGTGGCCTGTCCTTCCTCTATTTGAGCATCACCACCACCCTACTCCCTGCTGCCCTGGACACCATGCCATATCACCCTCAGTGACTCCGCTATTTCTCTAAGAGAACATGTTCTAGCATGCATAATGCTTTTTGGGGGCTGGAGTAGGGAATATGCAGTTTTCTTTATCCACAGTGTGCTCTTTCTGTTTGTCCGCATGACAATCTTGCATTCATTCTTCAAGTCACAAGTCACATACCACTTCTTAACTGTGCAGTCTTCACTTATCATCCCAGAGGACTTGGTGCTTCTTTCTCTGAGATCTGAAAGTAATTTTAGTGCAGTTTAACTGTTACAGTAATTTGTTATCTAGAGAACATTGCCCATTTCATTGCCTCATATTGAGCATTGCTCATCTTAATTCTAAGACTCTTTACGAATAATTATTCAAAAGTTTATCTAATCCTAGGTCATCTAAAAACCAAAGCTTTTATACCTCATGGTGCAGACAATGACACCAATAAGTGGATCAACCATGGGATCCCTATGGTGGGCCTTCCTTTGTTTGCAGATCAACTCGATAAGTTTGTTCACATGAAGGCTAAGGGGGAAGCTGTTAGAGTAGACTCAAAAACAATGCCAATTACAGATTTGATCAATGCATTAAAAGCAGTCATTAATGACTCTTCATGAATGTAATTTTTTAACTACATAGCATGTACTGACAACTTCTCACATGAATGCCAAGGAAGCAGCAGTGACTCTGAACATGAACACAATGCTGAGTACACTTTTTTTGGTAACGCTTAAAAGCAATCGTCAATAAATAATTGTGAGTATCACAATCTTTTTTTTGGTGGTTTTAGTGGAAACATTTGTCAGAGGTTTTAGTATACTGCATAAGTTTTAAAATAGCCAAAAAGTGAAATAAAAGGAATTACTGAAAATAGTAACAGAAGGATTATAAGAAAGACTGAGAGCAAAGTTAAAGAAAAGAAGCATGAATATTTTTACAGCACTGACTAATTTTCAGCACAGTCATGAGGGTCTTTTAGAATGAGATCTCATCAAATGTTATTCTTCAAGTAAATTTTATTTTGCCTATTGAAGGTACAGAAAGTGATATTATGGGATATAAATACATAGTGAAAAGGCTACCGTAATGAAGCAAATAAACATGTCCATCATCTCATTTTAGTTACCTTTTTTCCTTGTTTTTAAAACTCTTGTAAAGTAACTTATTTTCAGTAAATCAGCAAGACATAATCAATCTCTAATTACCATTATATTTAATGCTTTCCAAATTTTTTATCCTAACATTTTGATCCCATTACTGATAACTTGTAAACAACTAGAGCTTTCAAATTTGCCTTTAAAAATTATTGGGAAAGGAACATACTGTATAAATGTAGCCATATTCTTTGTTCTTATGGTTGTGGTTGCTTTTGCATATTTGGAAAATTTATAAAATCAAAAAATAATTGGCTTGAAAGACATAGATTGGAATATTCCTGTCTAATAGCCAAAATATCTGAAACCAGAAATATATGGTTTCTAAATTATTTCAGTAGAGACATTAATTTTAGTTTTGCTATTACTATTATTTTGATAATATTATAAATATTAATACATACAATGTTGTGTTGAAAAATAAAGATAATTTTTAATTAGTTGATACCCATTGAATGTATATAAAATGGTGTGCATTATATTGGTAGTTTGTATTATGTAACTTCTTAGTTATAGTTTTTCCCAATTGTGTTAAAAATACATATCAGAATTAATTCCCTCCTCTGAAAAACAGAGCCTTCCTGCTCTGTTTTTTGAATATCAAAAAGAGAAGTTACCTCCATTGCTATTGCTACAGTGCCAGGCTTTCACACTTTTTGGTTTTGAATTGGTAAGCCTTGTACTTATATTCATCCTTATTCCTTGTTTATTAGTTCATAATTATTTCAACACTGGAAATAAATGGAACTACAATACCTCAAAGTAAAATATTAAGCACTACTTAGATTTTAAAATCACAATGCAAGAAAAACAGTAATAATAGTGAACATTTACTGAGAGTCTCTTTATGATGAGAATAATTCTACCAAGTACCCTAAGAATCATTGCATGACTACTCACAATAATCAGATAAGAAAGATACCATTCTTATTCATTCAATTTAACAATAAAAAAAAAAAACTAGCAAGAGATACATTAAAAAAAGAAAAGGACCAGTAGATATCAGTTCATGATTCAAACTAAGGCCATTTACTTTTACACTTTTAATCACTAATTCACTGATATAATGTCAATACTAATTCCTGATCAATGCCAACTTCTTATCAGCTTTGCCCTGACATGGACCTGAACCTTGTCAAAGATTTGTCTCCTATCTCTCGACTTTGATACTATTTTGAAATTTGCACACCAGATTCATTACAATTTCATTAATGGCTAATTCAACCTCTGTACTCTGAAATGATTTCTTTTTATCCTTTGGACTTAACTAATTTTAATTTCTAGGATAGAAATACTTGTCCTCTCTTCAATTCTCCTTTCACATCTTGGAATCTTATGCATTCAACAAATTCTAACCCATAAACCAAAATCTCTATAACCACCATGAAATGAAATATTTTTTCATCTACTTTTATGTAGCACTAATTTCTGACATCTACACAAAATTTTAACATATTTATAATTTATATTCTATAAGCTTATGTCTATTTGATTTTCCTTTAGTTATAAAGACAATGTTTTCTGGCTATCAATCATTCATTATGATCAGCTTATGAAGCCCATGGACCAAACAGTCTTCTAGATCAAGTTTGTCATGCGCCACAAAGGAGTCAAGTACTTGCTGCCACCTGCCAACAATCTCACCTGGTTCCAGTACTGCTCTCTGGTTGTGCTGACCTGCGAGGCAATTTTTACTCTTTTTCATAATATGTTGCTTGTTTGATGATCAAAAGTTTGTTAAGACCAGAAAGAAATGAAAAGAGAGTAGCACCGTTTGAGATCTAAAGCAGGCAGACATGATAGGGAAGGTCATGACATTTAATGCCACCACTATTCATCAAGGTGTTGCAAAATTCTCCTCTACATTTCACAAGACTTGTGCCTTTCCTGATTTATTTAAATATTTTACTCTTTGTTAAACATTAGGTAATATACAATTTTAATTTCAGAAACCTTAAAATAACTCCATTTTAATGCTTGCTTACGTATATTTCTAAACTGAAAAAAAAAATGAGATTCACTGGAAACTCAGGCTGTTTATTTGAGAAGTTCAGAAACACGTATTTCTACTGTGCATTTTTAGAAACCTCTTTTTTATTTTTATGTTATCTTATTCTTTATTTCCAACATTTATTGTAAGTTCAGAGGCACATGTGCAAGATATGCAGGTTTGTTACATAGGTAAAGAAAACTCTTCTATATAAACAAATGCAATGATATGGATTATATGTGTCCCTGTCAAGAAAAACAGCAAGATCCTTCTTAAAAATGGCAAGACAGATTTTATTCTGACTACTGAAGTAGGAGATAGAAACTACAGTAAAAATTAAGTTCAACTCTAAGACAAAGGTAACTGAGGCTTGGCCTTTAAAGAGAAAACTGATATGAATAAAAATGAGGAATACAAAAAAGAACTAGTGGGTTATATGAAAACAGAAAATTACATAAAAATTAAGTGGGAAATAACTGAAAACTATTAGGCAAGGTGGGTTACACAGTGTATGTTTTGCAGTTTGGCAGGATCACATTATTTTGAGTCAAGACCTAACATGGAAGCTAGGGTGACTACTAAAGACAAATTTATGACCTAGCATATAAGCTAAGCAAAACTTGGCCAAGTCTCTTAACATGGTGTTTATACAAGTCTTTTTTGTTACATGGGAGTTTAAAGCTCAAATCCTTCATGAAATACAAAATATTTGTTAATGAGAATGTTGTTTGTTTCAAAATTATAGATGGTCGTAACTGACTTCCTATCCAAAACAATGCAACCTTGTAAAATCCTTGGTTAGAAAGACTAAAGATGGTTTCTACATGATGCCTTGAATATGCTTGATTTACTGTTTTCACTTTAGTAATGACCCTTTGTAATTGGAGAATAATACACAAAATAAAATACTAGACTAGTTCCCTTTAGTTAGGAATTGTAGATATGGTCCAGCAAGTTTAGACCAGTCCCTCTAGATTATAATGTTACATGGTTTCTCTCCTGCAATAAGATGTCACTATTTCTTGGCCCTAATTTGTCAAGTCAGACATTTCTGACTTCTTTAATACCTGGAATGCTGAGTATACACAAACCAGAAATATGTATAATCATTTTTCTTATTCTCTGCTCATAACATGGAAAAGTAAATTGTAGATGGAATAAAGAGTCAAACATCCTGTGCAATAATTTTTAAGGTCTATGTTGAAGAAAGCATAATAAATGGCAAAAAGCTCTCCAAATCCTGCCTTTAAATATTGGTCATTACAGCCTCTGGATTCAGAAAAAGATTTGCAAAGCAAATCGCAGAGAAGAAAGGAACCAACTTAAGAGCAGTTCTTCTGTCTGACAAGAGATGTGCCTGAACAATCAGAACAGAGGCATAATGATCATTTGTAACACATGAAAAAGATTGTTACAGTAATCTTTGCTATGAAAAAATATTTTTAGCTACAGTTGGTAATAAAACAAATTATTTTAATGTCTAGAAGAGAAATATACACTGAATATTTTACTTTATTAAATATTGAATATATAGTCATGCCACTAGAAAGAAAAAAATAACAAAGTCCAAGAAAAGAAAAAAGTAATGCATTCATGCACTTTAATTATAGTAATGTCTTTTTTTTTTAAAGTTTGAAGAAAAAACTTATGTGTATATATATTAGTCTGAGGCAATAATGATGCTCAACATGTACTACAAAAGCTAAATTCTAGTCTGTTTATATTTTCTTAATGAAGTGTCTTCTGAAAATGTATCAGAATATACTTTCAGATACATTTCTGTATCTGAAATGTATCTGAAATATATTCCTAATAAAGTATATTCTTTATTAGGAAAGTATATTCTGAAAATTGATCTTCTTTGAAATTCTTAGACCATATTTCCAGATACATGATTCTATATCTATCCATGAGTGAACAAATAATACTTTCACTAGTTTAATTTTGAGAAGTCTTTTCACATAAAGTGATATGTACATTTATATTTAGGAAAATATGTGAACATGAAGGATGGAGAGTCATAAAAATTTCATAGTAAATTGAATTACAAAAATTGCAATAATATGATGTGTCTGTTTCTTGGAGATTGATTCTACAAGCTTTTAAATATCTCAGCAGTTGACCAAGTTTAAACACAGAAACTCTAAGCAATCACATAGAATGATACAATTGATATAACATTCTTCATATTTGCAATATTTTTTTTAATTTTGAATATGCTGCATAAAGACAGGGATATGCAAGCACCACAGAACTTGAACATAAAAATAAAATAATTGTAAATGTTATCTTGAAAATAACATATGAAGCTGAATCTATCTATGTCAAGAACAAATGGTTTAGGAGTTTTCTGAATTAATTTCTATGCAGCATGCAATATTTCTTAAAAGATAAAACAAATGTGCTATTAGAAGTTTTCTTCCTACATTCTTTAAGTATATTATTTAGTATTCTTAAGTATATTCTTTTACATACATATCCTTAAATTCCAACATTAATGATAAATATTTCTGAATAACTGAGGAGTTTGTCTTTGGAAGGGATGAGCCTTCCTGTATCAACCACCTCACTATCCCTCCAGTGTCCTCTATTGAGGAAGCTTAACATTCAACTACCTGGCAAAGGAGGAATGCTTACAGGATCCTGATTCGGTATCATAAAGCTGTATTTGCATCCGAGGGACAATAAATTAAAAACTGGTGGGGCATAACATTTCAAATTTCTCATTTGTTATTATTCTACAAGTTGTATCCTTGGGCACTGAATCTTGGTAAAATTTGGATGAGTAGGAGGCCTGACTTTCTTTTGAAAATAACATTTTTGGCCAGGTGCAGTGGCTCACGCCTGTAATCCCACCACTTTGGGAGGCCAAGACGAGTGGATCTTGAGGTCAGGAGATAAAGACCACCCCGGCTAACACGGTGAAACCCCATCTCTATTAAAAATACAAAAAATTAGCCAGGCATGTTGGCAGGTGCCTGTAGTCCCAGCTACTAGGGAGGCTGAGGCAGGAGAATGGCAGGAACCTGGGATGCGGAGCTTGGGTGAGGTGAGCCGAAATTGCGCCACTGCACTCCAGCCTTCCAACTTTGGCAACAGAGCGAGACTCCGTCTCAAAAAAAAAAAAAAAAAAAAAAAAAAGAAAAGAAAAGAACATTTTTGAAAGTGGGGGCATACAGAGGTTCTGACAAAGGTGAGCTTAAAATTGGCCCACCGAGTCCACATTTCCACTGGTGGTCACTTGTCTTATGTCCAAATATATAATAAGAATTGAGATACTAGCAGATTGGAGTTTTGATTTCAGTAGTTGTTAGCTCAGAGCTCAGACTTGGTTAGAGGGAGTCTTGTTGTGCTGGGCCCATGTGTACTAGCACCACTTTATTCATACTCCCAACAAACCAGCACTGGAGTCATCGGTTATTTGGAGATTTACCTATGTTGGATATTAATTTTTACCAATTCAAGTATATGAAGATATACCATTGATTCCATTGTTAGTCCCTAATTATTAAACTGACTAATCACTTTTTGGGTTTATGATCCAGTCAGAACTTTGTTCATGTACTACACTCATTTTTCAAGTGATATTTTTCATTAGATTCTTCTTTAATATAGAGACTTTATTAAGGATAAATTTGTTACTCATAAGTGATCTAGAATCCTAAGTCATCATGACCATGGCTCAGAGTGACTAGCAAAGAAACGAAGTTAATAAAAGTCAGATAAACTGTAGCAGGACGAGCTGCAGACAAACTCCTCAGACACCGAGTTAAAGAAGGAAGGTGTTTATTCAGTGGGGGCGTTGGCAAGACTCCTGTCTCAAGAGCCGAGCTCCCCGAGTGAGCAATTCCTGTCCCTTTTAAGGGCTCACAACTCTAAGGGAGTGCATGTGAGAGGGTCGTGATTGATTGAGCAAGCAGGGGGTACGTGACTGGGGGTTGCATGCACCAGTAATTAGATTGGAACAAAACAAGATAGGGATTTTCACAGTGCATTTCTATACAACGTCTGTAATCTATAGACAGCATAACTGATTAGGTCAGGGGTCGATCTTTAACTCCCAGGCCCAGGGCAAGGCGCCGGGCTGTCTGTCTGTGAATTTCATTTCTGCCTTTTAATTTTTACTTCTTCTTTCTTTGGAGGTGTAAATTGGGCATAAGACGATATGAGGGGGGTCTCCTACCTTAAAACAAGTAAAAATTAATGAATAATCCTTAGTCAGACAAGGTAAACATTGCAGCTGGATTGATCAATAATAATGAGGACATGCGGTATACAAGAGGCAGGACAGAACGAAATAAAAATTGAGACAATCACATTTAATCAGGGCATAAATACTTCAATAAAGCATACAATGTGTAGTTAAGACCAGAAAAAAAAAACTGGAAACAAGAGAGCTTTGGAAGAAAAACTAATCAGGAAAGCTTTAACATAAGGTGTTAACAAGCAGCCCTTTTTTATTTTAATCAGTTTATTGGCAATTTCTAAAGCATTAAGGGATTCTTCTTGAGGGCTGTATCAGTCAAGCATTCAGTTCCACTTTACTTCATGTAATCAACCAACATTTCATATAATTAGGGAACACATTTCTGATTTTAAAAATATCTATTTTTTTATTTATCTTTCTCCTCATCCCATTCTTGCTTTACATTAGTGACTCTTTCAGCTCTGGACATTTGAATCATGCTTATTTAAAAATCTCATTTTGTAAAGGCACAGTGGTTCACATCTGTAATCCCAACATTTTGGGATGCTGAAATGAGAGGATTGTTTGAGCCCAAGAGTTTGAAATCAGCATGGACAACACAAGGAGAGCTCATCACCACAAAAAAAAAAAAAAAAAAAAAAAAAAAATTAGTTGGGTGTGGTGGCATGCACCTGTGTTCCCTGCTACTCAGGGGGCTGAGGTGAGAGAACCACTTGAGCAGTAGGTTGAGGCTGAAGTGAGCGGTGATCACACCACTGCACTCCAATCTGGAGGACTGAGCAATGCCTTAAAAAATAAATATAAAACTTGAAAATCAAATCTCATTCTGATTGTTCCCTCTATCTAGAATCCTTGAGGGCAAATCTTCCAATTTTGTATGACTGCTTAGTTCCTCATGTTGTTTTCTTGAGGAAATCTTCAACAGGTGTTGCTTTCTGCAACATCCCTCATGTTCTGTATTGTAGGAACATCCTTCACAGTTTTTTTCAATTGTCTCTGCTGCAGTCTAGGGAGATCTCTAGTACCACATATTTTTTCCGTATTTATTTTATAACAGGATGTCAATGCACCCTGTAGAGTAAATTTTTTTTCCTACTTCTAGGGACTATGTCTCATAAGTTTTCCACCCAAAAGTCACTTTGTCACAGCTCTTACAAGAATCTATTCACAAAATTCCCTCTGATTTTAACAATTTGTAAACATCCTTCCTTCTTTTTCTTTTTTTTTTTTTTTTTTTTTTTTTTTTTTGAGACAGAAACTCACTCTAATGCCCAGGCTGGAGTGCAGGGGTACAGTCTCTCCTCACTGCAACCTCTGCCTCCCGGTTAAAGCAATTCACATGTCTCAACCTCCCGAATAGCTGGGATGACAGTCACCCGCCACCATATCTGGCTAATTTTTGTATTTTTAGTAGAGACGAGGTTTCACCTTTCTGGCCAGACTGGTTTCAAACTGCTGACCTCAGGCGATCCACCCACCATGACTTCCCAAAGTGCTGATGAAAGGAGGGGCCAGCTGGGCTTCCTGGGTCCAGTAGGGGCTCAGAAAGCTGTGAAACTCACTCATTTCCTACATCAGAACTTACTTTGGTCCTGGATGAATAATATTGAAGATATATGCTTAAAATATTCCTAACATCAGAATTTGTGCATGTATTTTCTTCCTCAAGAAAGCTATAAGCAGCGAAAATTCTGCTGTAAGCTTCCCAGTGTCCTCTCTCCCTTCCCGCTCCCCTAAAACTAAAAGGAAAGTTAAAACCCCTTTTTTTCTGAGACCAGATGCCTTATCCATGCTCCCAATTCCGATTCCCTGTAAACATACTTTGTAAACTCCTGTAAAATCCTATCTCCTTTGCCAGGCCGCTGCAAGAAAGTAGATAAAACCTAAGTTACAATTCCAGTTTTCCTCAAAATCTAAGACATGTCACAAAATAATTTACTGCGTTTGTTTCTCACTCTAGTAACATCTTCCCTCTGCACGTATTTCCCGCCTTAAATAATTTAAAAGGCAACAGCACGTTTTAACTCTGGCTACCCGCACGGGACCCCTTCCACGCTGTGGAAGCTTTGTACTGTCACTCTGCTCAATAAAGTCTACAGCTTTTTTGTTTTTTTGTTTTTTCTCTCAGTCCAATTCTTTGGCATGGCTAAGGCAAGAAGAACTTTTGACATTTCACTGAGATTATAGGTGTGAGTCACCATGCCTGACTCTTCCATCATTTTATACTAGGCTCTATATGTTGTTCTATGTCATTTTTTCTTGTAGAAGTGTATGTGTCTTCAATAGAATAAGTGGGAAAGAATTGATCCACTTATGATCACTTCAGTATTCTACGCCATATGATTAATTTGAGGTCTGTTCATAGGAAACCTATTTTGTATTTAAAATATCTATGAATAAATATTTTACAATCCATAATAAATGTTTCAGTAGGTGTAAAAGTTTAAATTCATACACTTTTATGATTTTACTCTGTTTCTATTGTCAATATATAATGAATTTGCTAGTTGCACAGTGACTTCTGTTGACTAACTCAACAGCTTATATTTTGGAGATTTTGAGACATGACTGCAAATACTGTGACATTCGAATCAAACCATGGTCCCTCCCCTTGAACTTTAGCAAGGCTTGTGGCTGTCTCAGCAAAAAAGTATAGTGGAACAAGACTATTAGAAAAGACTGTACATTATCTCTGTCTGTCTCTCTGTCTCTGTCTGTCTTTTTTTTATTATTTATATCTCTTTCTATCTCTCTCTCTGTCATTTTTCATTCTCTCTCTTTTTCTCCCTCTGTACACTTTGGAGCCCTGTGTTACACCCAAAGTCCTGATGACAAATGACAGTTTGGGGAGAGGTTCAGAGAGGAGACTAGGAAGTCAGGATTATTCAGTCAAAAAGGAATTTCAGTCTTTTGACATCAATCACTAAGTATGTGAATTAATGACCTTCAGATGATTACATCCCCAGCCATCATATGAAAGTAACGACCTGAGAAATACTCTGTATGAACCACCTGGCTCAGCCCACCCAAAACTCATGCTATGAGAGTTCTAATAAAATGCTTATTGTTTTTCAAAGTCCCCACGGTTGAGGGTTATGAAGTGATAGAAAACTAAAATGATATTTCTAAAATCTTAATTATACATTCATAATAACATACAATTAATATAGAGGCAAGAAAATGGAAACTACAAATGTAATATTTTGAAAATAACTGTAGCCCAGAAAGGGGAGTCAGCATAGCATGGTGGTTAACAGCTCTGGCACTCTGGATCCAGTTAGCTTGGATTCAAGTCCTTGCAAAACCACTACAGAATTATGTGGGGTTTGGCAAGTTGCCTTACCTCTATGCCTCAACTTCTCCATCAGTGAAACGGAGATGGAATAATGCCATTATCTACCTCATGTGGCTGATGAAAGGTTGGGTGTATTAACTTGGTAAAGCACTACAGTGGCTGTATGCAGCAAATGAAATTTGCATGAATTATAATAATTATTAAGTAGACAGAAAGATTTTCACGATTTGAGTCCTTACCTAAAATGCTTCATATATTTTAAATGTATCATAGTTCAAATGTAAATGACAAAAATGACAGAATTTGTTATTTTAAATATGTCAGAATTAAATTTATGATAATTTAATTAACCGATGACTGACAAATCCATTGGGTCCTGTGAGCAAAATTTGATCAGCCACATGTTTACATGTCTTTTTTTTAATATTTGAGGTAAAATTACATAAAATAACATGTACTATTTTAACCATTTAAAAGTGAACAATTCAGTGGCATTCACAAGGCATTCACAGTACTGTGTAATTGTCACTTCAATCTAGATCCAAAATTGTCACCAACCTACAAGGATGTTTATACAGAGGGCGGAGCAAGATGGCCGAATAGGAACAGCTCCAGTCTCCAACTCCCAGCGCGAGCGACACAGAAGACCGGTGATTTCTGCATTTTCAACTGAGGTACTGGGTTCATCTCACTGGGGAGTGCCAGACGATCACGGCTGGTCAGCTGCTGCAGCCTGACCAGCGAGAGATGAAGCAGGGCGACGCATTGCCTCACCTGGGAATTGCAAGGGGGAAGGGAATCCCTTTTCCTAGCCAGGGGAACTGAGACACACAACACCTGGAAAATCGGGTAACTCCCACCCCAATACTGCACTTTAAGCAAACAGGCGCACCAGGAGATCATATCCCACACCTAGCCGGGAGGGTCCCACACCCACGGAGCCTCCCTCATTGCTAGCAGAGCAGTCTGTGATCTACCGGCAAGGCAGCAGCGAGACTGGGGGAGGGGCGCCCGCCATTGCTGAGGCTTAAGTAGGTAAACAAAGCTGCTCGGAAGCTCGAACTGGGTGGAGCTCACAGCAGCTCAAGGAAACCTGCCTGTCTCTGTAGACTCCACCTCTGGGGACAGGGCAATAACAAACACAGCCGAAACCTCTGCAGACGCAAACGACTCTGTCTGACAGCTTTGAAGAGAGCAGTGGATCTCCCAACACGGAGGTTGAGATCTGAGAAGGGACAGACTCCCTGCTCAAGTGGGTCCCTGACCCCTGAGTAGCCTAACTGGGAGACATCCCCCACTAGGGGCAGTCTGACACCCCACACCTCACAGGGTGGAGTACACCCCTGAGAGGAAGATTCCAAAGCAAGAATCAGACAGGTACACTCGCTGTTCAGAAATATTCTATCTTCTGCAGCCTCTGCTGCTGATACCCAGGCAAACAGGGTCTGGAGTGGACCTCATGCAATCTCCAACAGACCTACAGCTGAGGGTCCTGACTGTTAGAAGGAAAACTATCAAACAGGAAGGACACCTACACCAAAACCCCATCAGTACATCACCATCATCAAAGACCAGAGGCAGATAAAACCACAAAGATGGGGAAAAAGCAGGGCAGAAAAGCTGGAAAATCAAAAAATAAGAGCGCATCTCCTCCGGCAAAGGAATGCAGCTCATCGCCAGCAACGGATCAAAGCTGGACGGAGAATGACTTTGACGAGATGAGAGAAGAAGGCTTCAGTCCATCAAATTTCTCAGAGCTAAAGGAGGAATTACGTACCCAGCGCAAAGAAACTAAAAATCTTGAAAAAAAAGTGGAAGAATTGATGGCTAGAGTAATTAATACAGAGAAGGTCATAAACGAAATGAAAGAGATGAAAACCATGACACGAGAAATACGTGACAAATGCACAAGCTTCAGTAAGCGACTCGATCAACTGGAAGAAAGAGTATCAGCGATTGAGGATCAAATGAATGAAATGAAGCAAGAAGAGAAACCAAAAGAAAAAAGAAGAAAAAGAAATCAACAAAGCCTGCAAGAAGTATGGGATTATGGAAAAAGACCAAATCTACGTCTGATTGGGGTGCCTGAAAGTGAGGGGGAAAATGGAACCAAGTTGGAAAACACTCTTCAGGATATCATCCAGGAGAACTTCCCCAACCTAGTAGGGCAGGCCAACATTCAAATTCAGGAAATTCAGAGAACGCCACAAAGATACTCCTCGAGAAGAGCAACTCCAAGACACATAATTGCCAGATTCACCAAAGTTGAAATGAAGGAAAAAATCTTAAGGGCAGCCAGAGAGAAAGGTCGGGTTACCCACAAAGGGAAGCCCATCAGACTAACAGCAGATCTCTCGGCAGAAACTCTCCAAGCCAGAAGAGAGTGGGGGCCAATATTCAACATTCTTAAAGAAAAGAATTTTCAACCCAGAATTTCATATCCAGCCAAACTAAGTTTCATAAGTGAAGGAGAAATAAAATCCTTTACAGATAAGCAAATGCTTAGAGATTTTGTCACCCCGAGGCCTGCCTTACAAGAGACCCTGAAGGAAGCACTAAACATGGAAAGGAACCACCGGTACCAGCCATTGCAAAAACATGCCAAAATGTAAAGACCATCGAGGCTAGGAAGAAACTGTATCAACTAACGAGCAAAATAACCAGTTAATATCATAATGGCAGGATCAAGTTCACACATAACAATATTAACCTTAAATGTAAATGGACTAAATGCTCCAATTAAAAGACACAGACTGGCAAACTGGATAAAGAGTCAAGACCCATCAGTCTACTGTATTCAGGAGACCCATCTCACACGCAGAGACATACATAGGCTCAAAATAAAGGGATGGAGGAAGATTTACCAAGCAAATGGAGAACAAAAAAAAGCGGGGATTGCAATACTAGTCTCTGATAAAACAGACTTTAAACCATCAAAGATCAAAAGAGACAAAGAAGGCCATTACATAATGGTAAAGGGATCAATTCAACAGGAAGAGCTAACTATCCTAAATATATATGCACCCAATACAGGAGCACCCGGATTCATAAAGCAAATCCTTAGAGACTTACAAAGAGACTTAGACTCCCATACAATAATAATGGGAAACTTCAACAGTCCACTGTCAACATTAGACAGATCAACGAGACAGAAAGTTAACAAGGATATCCAGGAATTGAACTCATCTCTGCAGCAAGCAGACCTAATAGACATCTATAGAACTCTCCACCCCAAATCAAGAGAATATACATTCTTCTCAGCACCACATCGTACTTACTCCAAAATCGGCCACGTAATTGGAAGTAAAGCACTCCTCAGCAAATGTACAAGAACAGAAATTATAACAAACTGTCTCTCAGACCACAGTGCAATCAAACTAGAACTCAGGACTAAGAAACTCAATCAAAACCGCTCAACTACATGGAAACTGAACAACCTACTCCTGAATGACTACTGGGTACATCACGAAATGAAGGCAGAAATAAAGATGTTCTTTGAAACCAATGAGAACAAAGATACAACATACCAGAATCTCTGGGACACATTTAAAGCAGTGTGTAGAGGGAAATTTATAGCACTAAATGCCCACAAGAGAAAGCAGGAAAGATCTAAAATTGACACTCTAACATCGCAATTAAAAGAACTAGAGAAGCAAGAGCAAACACATTCGAAAGCTAGCAGAAGGCAAGAAATAACTAAGATCAGAGCAGAACTGAAGGAGATAGAGACACAAAAAACTCTCAAAAAAATCAATGAATCCAGGAGTTGGTGTTTTGAAAAGATCAACAAAATTGACAGACCACTAGCAAGACTAATAAAGAAGAAAAGAGAGAAGAATCAAATCGACGCAATTAAAAATGATAAAGGGGATATCACCACCGACCCCACAGAAATACAAACTACCATCAGAGAATACTATAAACACCTCTACGCAAATAAACTGGAAAATCTAGAAGAAATGGATAATTTCCTGGACACTTACACTCTTCCAAGACTAAACCAGGAAGAAGTTGAATCCCTGAATAGACCAATAGCAGGCTCTGAAATTGAGGCAATAATTAATAGCCTACCAACCAAAAAAAGTCCAGGACCAGATGGATTCACAGCTGTATTCTACCAGAGGTACAAGGAGGAGTTGGTACCATTCCTTCTGAAACTATTCCAATCAATAGAAAAAGAGGGAATCCTCCCTAACTCATTTTATGAGGCCAACATCATCCTGATACCAAAGCCTGGCAGAGACACAACAAAAAAAGAGAATTTTAGACCAATATCCCTGATGAACATCGATGCAAAAATCCTCAATAAAATACTGGCAAACCGGATTCAGCAACACATCAAAAAGCTTATCCACCATGATCAAGTGGGCTTCATCCCTGGGATGCAAGGCTGGTTCAACATTCTCAAATCAATAAACATAATCCAGCATATAAACAGAACCAAAGACAAGAACCACATGATTATCTCAATAGATGCAGAAAAGGCTTTTGACAAAATTCAACAGCCCTTCATGCTAAAAACGCTCAATAAATTCGGTATTGATGGAACGTACCTCAAAATAATAAGAGCTATTTATGACAAACCCACAGCCAATATCATACTGAATGGGCAAAAACTGGAAAAATTCCCTTTGAAAACTGGCACAAGACAGGGATGCCCTCTCTCACCACTCCTATTCAACATAGTGTTGGAAGTTCTGGCTAGGGCAATCAGGCAAGAGAAAGAAATCAAGGGTATTCAGTTAGGAAAAGAAGAAGTCAAATTGTCCCTGTTTGCAGATGACATGATTGTATATTTAGAAAACCCCATTGTCTCAGCCCAAAATCTCCTTAAGCTGATAAGCAACTTCAGCAAAGTCTCAGGATACAAAATTAATGTGCAAAAATCACAAGCATTCTTATACACCAGTAACAGACTAACAGAGAGCCAAATCAGGAATGAACTTCCATTCACAATTGCTTCAAAGAGAATAAAATACCTAGGAATCCAACTTACAAGGGATGTAAAGGACCTCTTCAAGGAGAACTACAAACCACTGCTCAGTGAAATAAAAGAGGACACAAACAAATGGAAGAACATACCATGCTCATGGATAGGAAGAATCAATATTGTGAAAATGGCCATACTGCCCAAGGTTATTTACAGATTCAATGCCATCCCCATCAAGCTACCAATGAGTTTCTTCACAGAACTGGAAAAAAACCCTTTAAAGTTCATATGGAACCAAAAAAGAGTCCACATCTCCAAGACAAACCTAAGTCAAAAGAACAAAGCTGGAGGCATCACGCTGCCTAACTTCAAACTATACTACAAGGCTACAGTAACCAAAACAGCATGGTACTGGTACCAAAACAGACATATAGACCAATGGAACAGAACAGAGTCCTCTGAAATAATACCACGCATCTACAGCCATCTGATCTTTGACAAACCTGAGAGAAACAAGAAATGGGGAAAGGATTCCCTATTTAATAAATGGTGCTGGGAAAATTGGCTAGCCATAAGTAGAAAGCTGAAACTGGATCCTTTCCTTACTCCGTATATGAAAATTAATTCAGGATGGATTAGAGATTTAAATGTTAGACCGAATGCCATAAAAACCCTAGAGGAAAACCTAGGTAGTACCATTCAGGACATAGGCATGGGCAAAGACTTCATGTCTAAAACACCAAAAGCAACGGCAGCAAAAGCCAAAATTGACAAATGGGATCTCATTAAACTAAAGAGCTTCTGCACAGCAAAAGAAACTACCTTCAGAGTGAACAGGCAACCTACAGAATGGGAGAAAATGTTTGCAATCTACTCATCTGACAAAGGGCTAATATCCAGAACCTTCAAAGAACTCAAACAAATTTACAAGAAAAAAACAACCCCATCAAAAAGTGGGCAAAGGATATGAACAGACATTTCTCAAAAGAAGAAATTCATACAGCCAACAGACACATGAAAAAATGCTCATCATCACTGGCCATCAGAGAAATGCAAATCAAAACCACAATGAGATACCATCTCACACCAGTTAGAATGGCGATCATTAAAAAGTCAGGAAACAACAGGTGCTGGAGAGGATGTGGAGAAATAGGAACACTTTTACACTGTTGGTGGGATTGTAAACTAGTTCAACCATTATGGAAAACAGTATGACGATTCCTCAAGGATCTAGAACTAGATGTACCATATGACCCAGCCATCCCATTACTGGGGATATACCCAAAGGATTATAAATCATGCTGCTATAAAGACACATGCACACGTATGTTTATTGCGGCACTATTCACAATAGCAAAGACTTGGAATCAACCCAAATGTCCATCAGTGACAGACTGGATTAAGAAAATGTGGCACATATACACCATGGAATACTATCAGCCATCAAAAAGGATGAGTTCATGTCCTTTGTAGGGACATGGATGCAGCTGGAAACCATCATTCTTAGTAAACTATCACAAGAATAGAAAACCAAACACCGCATGTTCTCACTCATAGTTGGGAACTGAACAATGAGATCACTTGGACTCGGGAAGGGGAACATCACACACCGGGGCCTATCATGGGGAGTGGGGAGGGCGGAGGGATTGCATTGGGAGTTATACCTGATGTAAATGACGAGTTGATGGGTGCTGACGAGTTGATGGGTGCAGCACAGCAACGTGGCACAAGTATACATATGTAACAAACCTGCACGTTATGCACATGTACCCTAGAACTTAAAGTATAATAATAATAAAAATTTAAAAAAAAAAAAAACGAGAAGAAAAGAAAAAAAATAGCTTAAACAATTTAAAATAAAAAACAAAGTTGGAAGACTTTCCCTTTCTGCTTTTAAAGACAAATATCAATATAGAATAATCAAGAGAGTGTGATACAGACTTAAGATAGGCGTATAAATCAGTGTAATAGATTTTAGAATCTAGGAATATACTCATGCATTTATGGTTTTTGACAAAAGTGCCCAATTTAATGGGTCAAAGAATAGATTATTCAACAAACGTAATTGGGAAAAGTGATTATCCACATACGAAATAATTAGAGTTGGGCCCCCTACCTCAAACCACTTACAAAAATTAACTCAAAATTAGTTAAAGCTGAATGTAAGCAATAGAACTGTAAAACTCTAATAATGAAACATGGGGGCTTATGTCCATGATTTTGCATTTGGGGATTGTTTGGTAGATATGACACTAAAAATAAAAGTGAGCCAATTCAAGCTGATTCATAGGATTTCATCAAAATTAATATTTTTGTGTTTCAATGGACATTATTAAGAAAGTAAAAAGACAACCCAAAAATGAGATAATATTCTTGGATATCATATATATGATAAGGAACTTATATGAAAAATATATTAAATATGTAAGTCCACAAAAAGCAGACAAATAATTTAATCAAAATGGGCAAAGCATCAAAATAGAAATTTTTCTAAGAAGATATATAATGACTAATTAGCACATAAAAATGCTCCAAAGTGTTAGATATGAAGGAAATATAAATCATAATGAGATTTCACTTCACTCACACTGGCTGTAATAAAAAAACATATGATAACAAGTACTGACAAGGTTATGGAGACATTAAAACCATCATGCATTGGTGGTGAGAATGGAAAATAGTTCAGCCATTGTGAAAACCAGTTAGCAATTCCTCAAAAGGTTACACATACATTTACCATATAATCCAGCAATTCCACTTCTAGATATACACTCAAGAGAAATAAAAATATGTCCACAGAAAGCTTGTACATGAATGTAAATCAGCATTATTCATAATCATCAAAAATGGAAAAAAATAAATGTATATCAACTGATAAATGAACAGATAAAATGAGTATATATGCACTTTGGAGTACTATTTGACAATAGAAAGAAATGAAGTCCTTATATACACTATTCCATGGGTGAACCTTTAATACATTATGCTAAACACAACAAGCCACTCACAAAAGACCATATATTGTACGATTTCATTTTTTAAAATGTATTATTTTGCATAGGTTATTGGGGTACAGGTGGTATTTGGTTACATAAGTTCTTTAGTGGTGGTTTGTGAAATCCTGGTGCACCCATCACCCAAGCAGTATACACTGTACCACATATGTTGTCTTTTATCCCTTGCCCCCTCCCACTCTTCTGCCCAAGTCTCCAAAGTCCATTGTAACATTCTTATGCCTTTGTGTCCTCATAGCTTAGCTCTCACATTATCAGTGAGAACATACGATGTTTGGTTTTCCATTCCTGAGTTACTTCACTTAGTATAATAGTCTCCAATCTCATCCAGGTCATTGCAAACATTACTAATTCATTAAATTTTATCACTGAGTAATATTCCATCATATGGATATACCACAGTTTGTTTATCCATTTGTTGACTGATGGACATTTGGGATAGTTCAATAATTTTGCAGTTGTGGATTGTGCTGCTGTAAACATGCATGTGCAAGTATCTTTTTTGAATAATGACTTCTTTTCCTCTGGGTAAATACCCAGCAGTGGGATTACAGATCAAATGGTAGTTCAACTTAGTTCTTTAAGGAATCATCACACTGTTTTCCACAGTGACTGTACTAGTTTACATTCTCACCAGTGTAGAAGTGTTCCCTGATCACTGCATCCATGCCAACATCTACTGTATTTTGATTTTTTTTTTTTTATTATTATGGCCATTCTTGAAGGAGTAAGGTGGTATTGCATTGTGGTTTTGATTTGCATGTCCCTGATCATTAGTGATGTCAAACACTTTTTTCATAAGTTTACTGGTCATTTGTATACTTATTTTGAGAATTGTCTATTCATGTCCTTATCCCACTTTTTGGGGGGATTTTTTTTTCTTACTGATTTATTTGAGTTCGTTGTAGATTCTGGACATTAGTACTTTGCCATAGGTATAGATTAAGAAGATTTTCTCCCACTCTGTGGGTTGTCCATTTACTCCGCTGACTGCTCCTTTTGCTGTGCAAAAGTTAGTTTAATTAGGTCCTACCTATTTATCTTTGGTTTTATTGCATTTGCTTTTGGGTTTTTGGTCATGAAATCCTTGCCTAAGCCAACTCCTAGAAGGGTTTTTCCAATGTTACCTTCTAGAGTTCCAGTTTCAGGTCTTAGGTTTCAGTCTTTAATCCATTTTGAGTTGATTTTTGCATAAAGTGAGAGATAAGGATTCAGTTTCATTCTTCTACATGTGACTAGCCAACTATCCCAGAACCATTTGTTGTAAAGGGTGTCTTTCCCCACTATATGTTTCTGTTTACTTCATCAAAGATCAGTTGGCTGTAAGTATTTGGGTTTATTTCTGGGTTCTCCATTCTGTTCCATTCATCTATGTGCCTATTTTTATATGAGTACCACTCTGTTTTGGTGACTATGGCCCTAGAGTATAGTTTGAAATCAGGTAGCGTGATGGCTCCAGATTTGTTCTTTTTGCTTAGTCTTGCTTTGGCTATGTGGGCTCCTTTTTGGTTCCATATGAATTTTAAATTGTTTGTTCTAATTCTGTGAAGAATGATCATGGTATTTTCATGGGGATTATATTGAATTTGTAGATTGCTTTTGGCAGTATGGTCATTTTCACAATATTTATTCTATCCATCCATGAGCATGGGGTGTTTTTCCATCTGTTTGTGTCATCTATGACACATCTTTCAGCAGTGATTTGTAGTTTTCCTTGTAGAGGTGTTTTGAATCCTTTGTTAGGTATATTCCTAAGTATTTTATTTTACTTTATTTGTTTGCAGCTATTGTAAAATGGGTTGAGTTCTTGATTTGATACTCTGCTTAGTCGCTTTTGGTGTATACAAGAGCTACTGATTTGTGTACATTAGTCTTGCACTGGAAACTTTGCAGTATTCTTTTATCAGTTCTATATGCTTTCTGGAGGAGTCCTTAGGATTTTCAAGGTAAACAATCATATTGTTAGCAAACAGGGACAGTTTGACTTCTTCTTTACTGATTTGGATTCTTTACTGATTTTATTTCTTTCTCTTTTCTGATTGCTCTGGCTAGGACTTCTAGTACTATGTTGAAGAGGAGTGGTGAGAGTGGGCATCCTTGTCTTGTTCCCAGTCTCAGAGGGAATGCTTTCACCTTTTCCCCATTCAGTATTACATTGGCTGAGGGTTTGCCATAGATAGCTTTTATTATATTAAGGTATTCCCTTGTATGCTGATTTTGCTGAGAATTTTAATCATAAAGCAATGCTAGATTTTGTCAAATGCTTTTTCTGCATCTATTGAGATGATCATGTGATTTTTGTTTTTAATTCTGTTTATGTGATGTACCACATTTATTGACTTGTGTGTATTAAAACATCCCTGCATCCCTGGTATAAAACTAACGTTGTCATGGTGGATTATCTTTTTGATACATTGTTGGATTCAGTTAGCTAGTATCTTGTTAAGAATTTTAGCATTTATGTTCATTAAGGGTATAGGTCTGTAGTTTTCTTTTTTGGTTGTGTCCTTTTCTGGATTTGGTATTAGGGAGATGCTGGTTTCATAGAATGAATTAGGGAGGGTTCCTCTTTTCTCTGTCTTGCGGAATAGTGTCAAAAGGATTGGTGCCAATTCTTCTTTGAATGTCTGGTAGAATTCTGCTGTGAATCTGTGTGGTCCTAGACTTTTTTTGTTGGAAATTTTTTAATTACCATTTCAATCTTGCTGATTCTTATTGGTATGTTCAGGGTATCTAATTCTTCCTGATTTAAGTTAGGAAGGTTGTATTTTTCCAGGAATTTATCCATCTCTTCTACGTTTTCTAATTTATGTGCATAAAGGTGTTCATAGCAGCCTTGAATGATCTTTTGGGTCTTGTGTGATTTATGCTTTAAAGATATGCTGTTTTGATGTGTTTCCAGAATTTATTTCAAGATTTAGATTTCCTTTAACAGTTCTTGTAGTGGTGGCTTGGTAATGGCGAATTCTCTCAGCATTTGTTTTCTGAAAATGGCTATCTTTCCTTCATATATGATGCTTGGTTTCACTGGATACAAAATTCTTAGCTGATAATTGTTTTGTTTGAAGAGGCTGAAGATAGGGCCCTAATCCTTTCTAGTTTATAGGGTTTCTGCTGAGAAATCTGCTGTTAATCAAATAGGTTTTCCTTTATAGGTTACCTGCTGCTTCTCTCTCACAGCTCTTAAGATTCTTTCCTTTTTTTTTTTTTTTTTTTTTTTTTTTTTTTTTTTTGAGATGGAGTTTCACTCTTTTTGCCCAGGTTACAGTGCAACAGCATAATCTCGGCTCACCACAACCTCTACTTCTTGGGTTCAAGCAATTCTCCCACCTCAGCCTCCTGAGTAGCTGGGCTTACAGGTGCATGCCACCATGCCTGGCTAATTTTTGTATTTTTAGTAGAGACGGGGTTTCACCATGTTAGTCAGGCTGGTCTCGAACTCCCGACCTCAGGTGGTCTGCCCACCTCAGCCTCCCAAAGTGTTGGGATTACATGCATGAGCCACCGTGCCTGGCTTCTTTCCTTCATCTTTTTTTTTTTTTTTTTTTTTTTTTTTTTGAGAGGGAGTCTCACTCTGTTGCCCAGGCTGGAGTGCAGTGGTGCAATCTCCACTCACTGCAAACTTCGCCTCCCAGGTTCACACCATTTTCCTGCCTCAGCCTCCCGAGTAGTGGGGACTACAGGCGCCCGCCACCGCGCCGGGCTAATTTTTGTATTTTTAGTAGAGATGGGGTTTCACCGTGTTAGCCAGGGTGGCCTCAATCTCCTGACCTCGTGATCTGCCTGTCTCGGCCTCCCAAAGTAGTGGGATTACAGGCGTGAGCCACCACGCCCGGTCTTTCCTTCACCTTAACTTTGAATAACCTGATGACAATGTGCCTAGGTGTAGATCTTTTTGCGATGAATTTCCCAGGTGTTCTTTGTGCTTCTTGTGTGGGTCTCTAGGAAGACTGGGGAAGTTTTCCTCAATTATTCCCCCAAATATATTTCCAAGGTTTTTGAATTGTCTTCTTCCTCAGGAATACTGATTCTTCTTAGAATTGGTCATTTAATGTAGTCCCAAACTTCTTGGAGTCTTTGTTCATATTTTCTTTTCCTTTTTCATTTTTTTTTTTCTGTATTGGATCAAGTTAGTTTGAAGACCTTGTCTTTGAGTTCTGAATTTCTTTCTTCTCTTTGTTCAATTCTATTGCTGAGATTTTCCTGAGCATTTTGCATTTCTAAAAGTGTGTTCAAAGTTTCCTGAATTTTTTATTTCTTTGTCTTTCAGTTATTTCATTGACTATTTCTCTCTTCACTTATTGTATTATGTTTTGGATTTCCTTACATTGGGCTTTGCCTTTCTCTAGTCCCTCCCTGATTAGATTAATAACTAACCCCCTGAATTCTTTTTCAGATAAATCAGGGACTTCTTGATTTACATAAATTACTGGTGAACTAGCATGATTTTCAGCGCGGGGTGGGGGGGGGGGGGTGTTAACAAGCTTTCTTTTGTCATATTCCCAGAGTTGGTGTTCTGGTTCCTTCTCATTTGTGTAGGCTCTGTCTGAGGGAAGGTCTGGGGCTGAAGACTGTTGTTCGGACTTTTTTTGTCCCACGGGGTGTTCCCTTGTTGTAGTACTCTCCCCTTTTTTTGTGGATGTGATTTCCTGTGAGCCAAACTACAGTGATTGTTGTCTCTCTTCTGGGTCTAGCCACCCAGCGAGTCTACCCAGCTCCAGGCTGGTACTGGGGGTTGTCTGCAGAGTCCTGTGATATGAAATATCTATGGATCTCTCAGCTGTGGATACCAGTGTCTGTTCAGGTGGAGGGTATAAAGGACTCTGTGGGGATCCTTAGATTTGGTGGCTTAATGGTCTATTTTGTGCTGGTTGGCCTCCTGCCAGGAGGTGGTGCTTTCCAGAAAGCATCAGCTGTAGTAGTGTGGAGAGGGACTGGTGCTGAGCGGGGCCCTAGAACTCCCAAGATTATAGGTCCTCTGTCTTCTGCTATGGGGGAGTGGGGGGAGGTTAGGGAAGGACCTTCAGGTGGGGGCAGGTCTAGGCGTGTTTGAGCTCAGGCCCTCCTTGGGCAGGCCTTGCTTTGGCTGCTGTGGGGGATAGGGGTGAGATTCTCAGGTCACTGGAGTTGTGTACCTAGGTGGATTATGGCTGCCTCTGCTGAGTTATGAGGTTGTCAGGGAAGTGGGGGAAAGCCAGCAGTCACAGGCCTCACCCAGCTCTCATGCACACTGAAAGGCCACTGTCACTTCCACCGTGGCCCCTGCAACAATACCGAGTCTGTTTCCAGGAGGAAGGCAAATTGGCCTTGAATATTTGCCTGAGGTTTTCTACATCCCAGCTGCAAAGAAAAGGGCTTTAGTTCTTCCCCTGCCTGTGAAGTCTGCAAGCTGGATTCATGCCCTCCCCCAATTTCTGGCCAGGAGGCTTCTCACCTGTTCAAATTGTTACAAAGTTCAGCAGAGAAATCCCTTTCACTGTGGACTTTTACCCCTGTAATGTTCTTGTAACAGTTCAAACTCCGAGAGCGCATCAACAGAAAACACGAGACAGTGTGGAACAACATGCTGTTTTAATGAGTACCTGGGTGCAGGCGGACTAAGGCCTAAAATGGCATCAGCCCCAAGTGAGGATGGGACAGGGGTTTTATAGTCCTCTGTAAACAGTAAGTGTCCCAGTCTGGTGTGACTGCTATCTAGTACCCAGACAACCTCTTTCTTGATCTTCAGGGGTATGTGTCTTCCAGCCAGGGTAGGTGTCTTCCAGTTGGCTCTCTTCCTGCTTCTGCTATCTTGCTGATGCATGCTGCTGACACAAGTGGCCTTGCGTCTTGGGACTGCACCTGAGAGGAGGAGTTACTCATCCCTTCAAGCTTTCAGGCCTCAAGGAGAATCTTTCATTCTTGTCTATTTGGTTATAGAATAAAGGAAAAAGGGGTGACTTTCTCAATAACTACTTCAGGCATGACATAGGGGTTGGCATGGGCACCTTGGGAAAAGAAAACCTTAATTTTGGGGGTATTCTTGAGAAACTGGTTGGTATCCAGCATGTCGTTGTAGCAGGAGCACCGTCTGGATTGTCTGGTTACACGTCTGTGCCTGCAAGACAGTTAGGTTGAGAGGACAAGGAGATGTCAACAGGGAGAGGCATGACCTCATTTGCTGCTTCATAAATGAAAGACCATGACTGGATTAAGGAGGGGAGGTTACTCCTGAGTGGCTCAGAGTCTGATAAGGGTGGAGGCCCCAAGACGAATGTTTGATCATACATGATTTCAAAGAGACTATAAAAAGAGGGTGCTTTTGCTGTTGTGCAAAGTCTCATGAGGGCAAAAGGGAGATTTTTTTTTTGTCCAGGACTGGCAGGTTTCTAGAGCCAGCTTGGTGAGTTGGGCTTTAAGGACAGAGTTAATTTTTTCAGCCTTGCCTGAAGATTGAGGCCTGTAGGGTGTGTGGAGAACTTACTTTATTCTTAAGGATGTAAAAATGCCTTGGGAAATTTGACTGATGAAGGCAGGACCACTATCGGACTGGATGGATGTTGGGAGTCTGAAACGGGAAATTGTATACATGATGAGTTTATGTGATGATATTTGCACCTTTTGAAGTTGTTGGGAATGCTTCTACCTAACCGGAGAAAGTACGGACAAGGACTAGAAGATAGCGGAGTCATTTATCATGCGGCATATGAGTGAAGTCTACTTGCCAATCTTCCCCAGGTATCTGGCCCTGGGCTTGGTGGGTAGGAAAAGGCAGAGGCTGCAGGGAGTCCTGGGGTTACACTGAGGGGTAGATAGAGCAGGACAGGATAATTTCTTGAACGTGGCTGGAATGGTGAGAACAAGTGAGAATAGGGTGGAGAAGTAGCAAGAGAGGCTGGTAACCAACATGGAAAGTATTGTGGAGGCTTTGGAGATGAGGAAGGCTTTGAGAGTAAGGAAGAACAAGCACCCTTCCTTGACATAACAAGATCCTTGCTTTTGAAGGTTTTGGGCTCAGAAGTCTTCTTTTTCTTCTGAGGAGTAAAGAGGAGAGAACAAGGACAGGGATAGCAACGGGCCTTTGCAAGGTTGTAGCGCTACTTGTTTGTCTACCTGATCTGCTAGGGCATTTCCATCCAATTTAGGATTGTCTGGGGTGTGGTGGCCCCTGCGAGGAATGATGGCAACTTTCTGGGGGAGCTTGGCAGCTTGAAGGAGCTCGCTGATGAGAGAGCCACTTATGACAGGAGTATTATTTACAGTTAGGAAACCTTGTTTTTTCCAGATGGATGATTATGAGTGCACTACGTGGAATGTATAATGAGAATTTGAATGTATTGATCTGTTTTCTGGATGTTAGAGTGAGAGCTCAAGTGAGGGCAATGAGTTCAGCTTTTTGGGAGGTGGTGCCTAGGAGGAGCGGATTGGCTTCAATAGTGTTGAGGGGGGCTGTGACACTATAGCATAGCCAGCATGTCGGTGTCCTTGATGTAGGAAGGAGCTGCCATCTACAAACTAAGTAAAGGAGGCATCTGGAAGGGATTGGTCTGTTAGGTTTGGAAAAGGTATAAGAAAGGTTTGAACAGTATTCACACAGAAGAGTGTGAATAAGAGTTTTGGGCGGTTGTAACTTCAGGTAAGAGCATGGCTGGGTTTAGATGGGAGCTGGTTAGCATGGTGATGTGGGGAGTTTCTATGAATAGAGCATACAGTTAGAGGAGATATGGGGCAGAGAAAAGACTTAGTACACTGCAGTGAGCTAACATGTCTTTGATGTTATGCGTTGAATAAACTGTTAGGTTGGCATGAAGAGATAGTTTTAGGCTTTTAACAGAGAGGACAGCAGCTGCCACCAATGCTCAGAGGCAGGTAGGCCATCTGATAACTGTGGCTTCAAGCTGTTTAGGTTAGAACACCTAGTGCAACTCCACGCCATTCATCAGTATAGAGGGAGAAAGGTTTAGTGAGGTCTGGGAGAGTGAGGATGGGGTCTGAGATAAGAGCCTTTTGGAGTACATGGAAAGGTTGGATAATAGGCTGTGCAGGTTTTAAAGGCTCATGGAGAGGGCTTTTAGCAGCTTGGTATAACGGTTTGGCAAGTAGATCAAAGGAGGAAACCCAGAGCCTAAAATATTTCACTAATCCTGGAAAAGAGATCATTTCTTGCTTAGTTTGCAGAGGTGGGAGGGACTGGAGGAGGGATATGTGGTCTGTTGTGAGACCTTGGGTTCAGCGGGTAAGAGCTAGGCCTAGATAGGTGACTAGGGGGGTGCATATTTGTGCTTTCTTAGGGGAGACCTGATACCTCCGTTCTGCCAAGAAGATTAAAACAGAGATAGTATGTATGGGTGTTGCAGTTTCTTTGAGAGGGGCTACACAGGAGCAGATTATTAACATATTAAAGGAGAGAGGACGATTTTAGGGATAAAGTACCGAAGTCACTAGCAAAGACTTGCCCAAAAAGGTGGGAGCTGTCTCTAAAACCTTGAGATAGTACACACCAGGTGCGCTGACATGAAAGGTGGTTGTCGGAGCTTTCCCACGTAAAGGCAAAGAAGTTCTGGTAATCAGGGTGTAAAGGCATTGCAAAAAGGCATCCTTTAGGTTTAGAACAGAAAAATGAGTGGCATTGGAGGGAATTGTGGAAAGTAAAGTATATGGGTTAGGAACTACTGGGCTTACTGGGAGTAGAGCTTGGTTAATGAGACTGAGGTCCTGGATTAAGTGATAAGTTCCATCTGGCATTTTAACGGGTAGAACTGGTGTGTTAAAAGGAGAGTTTGTTGGGCTGAATAGGTGACTGGTGAGGAGGAGAGAAATGATATGCTTTAGGCCTTTGAGAGTTGCTTGGGGGATGGGATACTGCTTCTGTGATAGGAACTGAGTGGACTTCTTAAGGGTGGTGTGGATGGGAGTGTGGTGTTCTGTGACTGAGGGTGTAGAAGTATCTCAAAAAGTGGGGTTAACTACAGATGGGGGATAAGGAAAAGTTGAATGTTTTAGGGTGGGAAGTCGGAGGAGTAGAAAAAAGTTAGAAGACTTGGAGGGGTCTGGGTTGATGTGTTGGGTACTATGGGGAATGTGGAAGTGGAGAGCAGTGTGGAGTTTTGAAAAGTTGTCTCTGCCTAGGAGCATAGTTGGGCATGAGGGCAAGACTAAGAAAGAGTGACCGAAGGAAAAGTTGTGCAAGGAGCAGAAAAGTGGAGGGGGGACTTGGAGTTTGGAGACTTGTCCATTGATTCCCACAACAGAGACTTGGGAGGACTGGCTGGGTCCTGAAAATTTAGGTAAAACAGAATAAGTTGCCCTGATATTAATTTTCAAAAAACATACTGGCCTACCTGCCACCATCAGGGTTACCCTTGGCTCAGATGAAGCAATGGTAGTTGCTGGGGCGTCTGTTCCAGGTCACTGTCCGTCTTCAGCAGCAAGGACGATGAGATCGGAGAAGGAGGTTTTGGCCGGCTGGGGCAGGCAAGGGGGCGGTCCTTGCTGGGGCTCCTTACAGTCTGACTTCCAGTGGGGTCCTCTGCAGAGGGGGCACGGCCTGGTGGGCTTACCTGGGTTTGGGCATTGCCCAGACCAGTGGCCTTCATTGCCGCACTTGATAATAGGCACTAGGTGGAGGTGGATTGCTAGGAGGCCTCTGTGTGGAGCTGCAGCCCCATGGGCCTACAGGGCCCCTGATGGTGGAGGCAAGCATTTGAAACTGTCCTTTTTTTCTCTCTCTCTTTTACTTTCCTCATCACAACTATTAAAGGCTTTGAAGGCTAAATTAAGAAGGTTTCATTGTGGGGTTTGAGAGCCGTAGTCAAGCTTCTGAAGCTTGCGCCAAATGTCAGGGGTAGATTGGTTGAGGAAGCAAAGGTTTAAAATAGTGGTTCCTTTGGGGCTGGCTGGGTCTAGGTTGGTATATTTTCTCATGACTTCAGTTAAACAGAAGAGAAAAAGGGTTGGGTTTTTGTCAGCACCTTCGGTGATTTCTGAAAGTTTTTCATAGTCTACGACTTTATGGGAACCCTTTTTGAGTCCTGCAAGGAGACACACAATCATGTGGTCTTGATGGCAGTGTCCAGAGGCCCTGTCTTGACAATCCTGGTGGGATTCCTGGTTCAGGACTGCCTCTGTGCCAGTAGGCTGGGCAGGAGCTTGGTGATGAATTGTATTAGCATACACCTGAGCTAGGGTCCAAATATGGACCCGGTCTTCTGGGGTGAGGGTGGAAGAGAGGATAAGTAGAGGTCGTGCCAGGTTAGTTCATAAGACTGTATACTGAAACTCCCTAATATAAGAGGTAAGGTCTTCTGAAAATGAACTGAGTCTTTTGTTAATTTGAGAGAGATCAGTGAGGAAGAAGGGAACATGAATTCTAACAATACCTTCAGTTCCTGCTACTTCCTGAAGTAGGGAACCTAGCACCGGCGCTGAAGTACGGGTGGTGCATGGGCCAAAGATGGTGCCTACGCTGGTGTGGGCAGGAGAGAAGGAAGAAGCCAGAAGGGGTTCCTGCTGAGGGTTTGAAGGGGAAAGGGGGGTTGAGTTGATAGGCAGTGGAGGACAGATAGGGATGTAAGGT
This sequence comes from Macaca thibetana thibetana, assembly GCF_024542745.1. NCBI lineage: Eukaryota > Metazoa > Chordata > Mammalia > Primates > Cercopithecidae > Macaca > Macaca thibetana. The sequence continues at coordinate 120,921,211 of NC_065582.1, read as the reverse complement.
GACTTGATGGGTTTACGGGCTTCAGGAGAGGGCAGTGAGGAAGGAGAATGAGTACAAGCAATGCTAGAGTTGTCCTGAGGAGAGGACGGTGTAGGAAAAGAAGTGGCTAATTTTGGAGGTGATGTCAGCTGGGAAGATGATGGCTGAGAAGACAATGAGGAAGCTTGGGGAGTTAATGAAGATGGTTGAGATGGAGGTGCAGGGGCTGGGAGGGGTGGACAGCAGTCAGCTGGATCCAATGAGGAAAAGAGGTAGGGTCAGGAGGAGAAAGGTGATGAGGGAGATGAGAATGGAGAAGGATTTGAACAGGTAAGCAAGAATTGCAGAGGTCAGTTTGTGATCTGAGTGCAAAAAGTCCTGGACACAAGGAATTTCTCCCCATTTTTTCCAGTGGCTGGCAATAACTGCTTAAGTCAGTTGAAATTGTAAAGTAGAATGATCTATTTGTGGGCCATCTGGACTCGTTATCTAATCTAATTCACAGTCTGACCAGGCTTTATTGTATAAAAAAGATAAGGCACTTAGGGCGGACGTCTTGCCTGAGGTCTAAAGTTTGCAGATTTTTTATAAGGCAACCTGGAAGGCTGTTTTTTGGAATGGAGGACCAGGAGTTTTCCATATCAAAGAGTAGGCTCAGGAGAACAGGGAAAAAGGAGACCGTCCTGGACAGCTGGAAGGAGACGATAAAAGGAGTTATCATCACCGCTGCCTTTTTGGTTCCCGGAAAGGGATCAAATGGCTTAGTGGCATCCCCCTAAGACCAGATGATCAGTGAGTGCCTGGCACGTGCTGGAACCTTGTTGGATCAATGCTGGATTTTTGGACCAGAGAAACTAAGAGAGGCCATGCAGATTTTCCCCTGTTAACTGGGCTCCCAGGGAAACTTACCAGTAGGCGAGATCAGTGACCAATGTGCATGCACAGAGAGGTAACTGGAGGCTGAGGAGCTTCCTTTGTCTGGTTGCTGTGGCCTGCTCTCTGGGGAGAATGGGTAGGTCTGCGAGCAACACAGACCTGAGCCCCTCCCGGGTTTTCCCACCAGATGTAAGGTTCTTGAATCGATTTGAACCCCCAGAGTGCACCAACAGACAACATGAGGCTGTGTGGAGCAATATGCAGCTTTAATGAGTGCCTGGGTGCAGGTGGGCTCAGGCCTAAAATGGCATCAGTCCCAAGTGAGTATGGGACAGGGGTTTTACAGTCCTCTGTAAACAGTAAGTGTCCCACTCTAACGTGATTACTATGTAGTACCTGGACAGCCTCTTTCTTGGTCTTCAGGGGTACATGTCTTCCAGCCAGGGTAAGTGTCTTCTGGCCGGCTCCCTTCCTGCTTCTATCTTGCTGACACATGCTGCTGATGCAAGTGGTTTTGTGTCTTGGGACTGGGCCTAAGAAGGGAGGAGTTACTCATCCCTTCAGGCTTTCAGGCTCTGAGGAGAATCTTTGAACCCCCTGCTCCACTGGTCACCCTCATGATGGATTCCTGTGGCGTCAGGCAGGAATGAGCCACTTGGGTATCCAGAGAGCTCCTAGTGGCTTTCTGCTACTTCCTCTACCCCTGTATTTTGCTTGGCTTGGTTCTCTAACTTGACTCAGCTCCAGGTAAAGTCAGGAACTTCTCCCACAAACAGACCTTCAGCTTCTCCAGTGGGGATGCGTATTCGGGAGAGGGGGCTATCCCTTTGACACTTCCATTGTTGGGGCACTCACAGTATTTAGTATGTCTCCCAGGGCCTGCAGGAGCAGTACACTTACTGCAGAGGGTCTGTGGGTCCTCTCAGAATTGCTGGTCTGTTCTTGCAGTTGATCTGCAGCTAAAATTCACAGTGCAAGCCTCCACATGCTGCTCTGTCTAGAGCTGAAATTTCATCCCATCGGCCATGTTCCCTGGAAAATCCTCATTTATTTTTTGAAAGGTAGAGAAAATGCTAATCTATAGAGATAGAAATTAGATTAGTGGTTGCCTAGGGTAGGATGGATGCAAAATTTTAGAGTGGGAGGTTAAAGGCTATTGTATATAATTTTTTGGAGGTAATACTGATTGTTGTAGTGGATGTAAAATTCTGTGAATATACTAGGAAACACTGAACTGTACACACTAATTGGTGAATCATATGGTATATGAATTATATATCAACAAAGTTTTAGAAGACATTCCTTGTACCATGATATTAAAAATGCTGTTTGTGTTGTATAATTACTTCATCTCTCTGTGTGCAGGGCATTGAAGTCGCAGGAGCCTCTCATTTGCCACTGTTCTTAACAGCATTATAAAATAATTACATAAGAGAGATTACTTACATATTACATATGCTGGGTCATAAAAGTTATTGTTTGACTAGAGTAGTTGTAAACACAAAAGAACACCTAACACACTAAAATAAATATGAGGTCATCTATCTTTTGTTTGTCTCCTTGGCATGCACCTATTCAGACTGTTAATATTATGTGTTTATTTTTAACTTTAGCAGTTATATTTTAACTTGATTGATTTATCCTCAGATTTAAGTATGAGAAATGACAGAAAGAAACAGCAACTGGAAAAGAAGGATTGCATGAGACCAGGATGTCTCTGAAATGGACGTCAGTCTTTCTGCTGTTACAACTCAGTTGTTATTTTAGCTCTGGGAGTTGTGGAAAGGTGCTGGTGTGGCCCACAGAATACAGCCATTGGATAAATATGAAGACAATCCTGGAAGAGCTTGTTCGGAGAGATCATGAGGTGACTGTGTTGACATCCTCGGCTTCTACTTTTGTCAATGACAGTAAATCATCTGCTATTAAATTTGAAGTTTATCCTACATCTTTAACTAAAAATGATATGGAAGATTCTCTTATGAAACTGCTAGATATTTGGACATATAGTATTTCAAAAAGTACATTTTTGTCGTATTTTTCCAAACTACAAGAATTGTGTTGGGAATATTATTACTATAGTGAAAAGCTCTGTAAAGATGCAGTTTTGAACAAGAAACTTATGACAAAACTAAAAGAGACAAAGTTTGATGTCATTCTGGCAGATGCCCTTAATCCCTGTGGGGAGCTACTGGCTGAGCTATTTAACATACCCTTTGTGTACAGCCTCCGCTTCACTGTTGGCTACACATTTGAGAAGAATGGTGGAGGATTTCTGTTCCCTCCTTCCTATGTACCTGTTGTTATGTCAGAATTAAGTGATCAAATGACTTTCACAGAGAGGATAAAAAATATGATACATAAGCTTTATTTTGACTTTTGGTTTCAAATACATGATATAAAGAAGTGGGACCAGTTTTACAGTGAAGTTCTAGGTAAGTCATGTGTCCAATTAGTGCTTATTAAGTCCTAACTTTTCTGTGCCTTTGAAGGTGAGCTTATACAAATACTATGTCAGAAGATAGTGTTTTTAAGGGAAATTACAAATTGCAAATGTAAGATGATCTATCAATCTCAAAAATATTATAGAATGTTGACCTTATAGAATCAATTATAACCCTGGGACCATCACTACTACAGGACACCCAAAGAATCATAAACCTTCAATGTAAAGTGCTTATGATTTCATCACATATCATTTTGCTATACATTTTTTCATCTTTAAAAAAAAGTCAATAGATACCTCAAAAAAATCTTCATGAAGGCAGACATATAAATTTAGTATTTACACATATTTCTAGAAAAATTAGCAATGCAGGATTGAGGAATTTGTTTCTCTTTGAGTACCTCAGTTTTCTCATTTAGAAATTAAAATTTTTTCACATAACAAGAATTCCTTCACAGTTGAGAAATATAGTGACTCTACTCCAGAAACAGAAGCCTAAAACTTGAGATTTCTAATGTTTATACATTCCTTCACTAACAGCTTGACAATTATTTCTTTCAAAATCTGAAATCTTGTTGAAAGCGAACATCTAAGTTTCAATCTGTATTTTATTAAACTGCATCTCTCCATCAAACAAAATATAGGCCAAGTTAAGGAAAAGCACATACCTCTGTGTCGATAAATTCTGAAAAATTTTTAGTTCTCATTTGTAAATATATTTATTTTAAAAATCTAATTATAGTAAGATCTTAAGATGAACCAAGATGTAGTAGTATGAAGATTTCAGTGTTACTCTAAAAAATCTCATGGTTTACTTGGAGAACCAAGGATCAAGGAACTAGCTTAATAAATTGTAGAGACTAGAGTACTTCCTGGAAAGCTGTTTTCATGGGTAAGATGAATTAATTGTGGAACTGAAAGAGTTATCTAAATGTATATTTGTTACTATTGCAGCTTCAGAGAGAAGACAAATGTGTATTTAAGTTCATAGTGGCTACATTAGTCCATTCTCACAGTGCTATAAAGAAATACCTGAGACTGGGTAATTTATAAAGAAAAGAAGTTTAATAGATTCATGGTTCCACATGGCTGGGATGCCTCAGGAAACTGAGAATCATGGCGAAAGGCTAAGGGGAAGCAAGCTTGGATCTTCTCACTTAGCGGCAAGAGAGAGAGGTGCAAGCAGGGGAAATGCCAGACACTTATAACTATCAGATCTCATGAGAACTCATTCAATATCATGAAAACAACATGGAGGAATTCACCCCATTATCCCATCAGCTGCCATTTGGTCCCTCCCTGGACACATGGGAATTTGGGGATTATAATTCAAGATGAGAGGATATTTGCGTGGGGACAGCCAAACCATATTAATGACTTATTTTAATAATTATTTATGATTGTGAATATACTGATGTTACATTAAAGATGTAAAATATACTGATGTTGCATTAAAGATATAAGAAGATTCAGAGATCTTCTTACAGATCTCTGAATACTTTGCCTTCCTTGTATATGCATATGAGCAACATATGCAATACATAAAAATTAAATTATGACTATATATAAATGTATGTATATATATTTTATCAATGCACAGACATTTTATATATCTTTTGGTGTGTCATTCCAAGTCCTTTCAGGAAAATACCTGCATATTCAAATAACAATTCTTGTGTTAGCTACCTTTTGTTTTGTTTTGTTTTTTCCATTAGGAAGACCCACTACATTATTTGAGACAATGAGGAAAGCTGAAATGTGGCTCATTCGAACCTATTGGGATTTTGAATTTCCTCGCCCATTCTTACCAAATGTTGATTTTGTTGGCGGACTTCACTGTAAACCAGCCAAACCCCTGCCTAAGGTAATGTATTCCTGTTTGATTTGTTTGCTTGACATTTTCAGAAGGAATGGCAGGATATTTTTCATTCAGACTGTTTAACTCAGAGTGAGGGGGAATATGGGAGGCCAAAAAAAAAGGACTGGCCATTAGAAAATTATATATCTCTACACTATCACAAGTATGTGAATGTTATTATCATTAAAGACTGAAGAGGATTACTAGGGAGATTTTGAAAAAAGGGTTGGTTAAAAATGCCTATAGGCATTTCCTTTATGATATATTCACATGAAACTGTACAGAGAATAAATCATGATGGTAAGATTCAATATTAGTAGCAAATATTCACTTAAAAATCTCTGGAAATAATTCAAATATCTTATATTAAGAAATGGTTAAAAACTTACACAATGTGCATGCCATGCTATCACAATCCTTCTTTCAAAAAAATGTTTAATTACACTGTCCACCATAGTACAGGTATAGTTGGAAACTAAGAAACAAAATGATGAGTAGAACAAGATCACAATTTTTTGTAAGATGAAAAGGCATATGCAATGAGATTAAAATTTTCTAAATAAGCATCATGTATGTACATTGAGTTATATAAATAGAATTAAAACTATAATGAAATGGTACTCATTTTAAGTTGGTGATATCTCTAGACAGAGATATGGGTAAAATTATTTTCTTTTTCTAAATTTTCACACTTTTACAAGACTACTTACATTGATCTTTTACCATTACTTTCCTAAAGACATCACAGAATGAGATCAGTGCTAATCTGTCTATAAACAGATATTTTATTATTTCAATACTGGGTGGATGAAGAAGGCTTTTGCAGTGAATGAGACAAAACATTGAACTCAAGTTACATTAAATGTGCTACAGGCAACTGCAATTACACTGAGTTCCTGGATGCCTAGAGAATTATCTCTAATAGCCATACACTGACTCTCCAATTAAAACTGATGTCAGGCCTGGTGCAGTGGCTTACGCCTGTAATCCCAGCACTTTGGGAGGCCAAGGTGGGTGGATCACAAGGTCAGGAGTTCAAGACCAGCCTGGCCAAGATGGTGAAACATGCCTCTACTAAAGACAGAAAAATTAGCCAGTTGTGGTGGTAGGTGTCTTTAATCCCAGCTACTCAGGAAGATGAAGCAGGAGAATTGCTTGAACCCAGAAGGCAGAGGTTGCAGTGAGCCAAGATTGCATCATTGCACTCCAGCTTGGATGACAGAGCAAGACTCCATCTCAAAAAAAAAAAAAAAAAAAAAAAAAAAAAAAAAAAAAGATGTCATAAAGTTAAATTACATTTTTCAAAAATACCAATATTTGGTCTGCACTGACATACTTTAAAATTTCTTTTTTTTATTATTTGTAAACAGCTTTATAAAGAAATTTACCCCAATGATTAGGACCAGAAAGTATATTTGTTATGATAGAAGGGGTTGGTCATTATTTTACTGAGAAAAAAAGAATTTAGAACAAAAGGGACAACAGCAACAAGAAGATGGGTATACAATTTTGATATGATATCCAGGAAATGTATGGGTCTACATTTCTTTTCCTCTTTCTCTCTCTCTCTCTCTCTCAAATGTATGGGTCTACATTTCTTTTCCTCTTTCTCTCTCTCTCTCTCTCTCTCTCTTTGTGTGTGTGTGTGTGTGTGTGTGTGAGAGAGAGAGAGAATACACTGAGCGATGTGGAATTAGAATGGATTTAAGTTTAAAAACAGGAACACATCAGGAAACACAAGTCAGAATAATTCTCAATCATTTCTAAGCAAACACATATTCACCAGGAGCTTCATATAGTGTGAGGGAGCTACTCTACAGGGTGAGTAGGTCTCCACTGGAGAAAGGCCTGGTGACCTCTCCCACTGTGATGCAACTGCGCCCTGTGAGACACAGCAAAGTGATGATGAGGGTCCCTCACATTCAGTTACCAATCAGCACATCAATTTCACAGTGTAATATCAGGACAAAAGATGTCAGAGTTATACCTAAACAATGGCCTGAGAAATAAGATCACTCAATTATGTAACTATATAGTATATAATACTGTATTATAAATGGAATTCTCAGAACTATTTCCCAGAAATTCCAAACCACAATACCAGACTGCTGAATGTCAGTGATTCTTATACTTCAGCTTCTAAGGTTTTTTTGTTGGGGGGGGTCAGGGGTAGTGAGTGGTAGTAGGGTAAGTCTAGGAAACTCTAACTTTAAGTGAAATATTAAGGGTTACAGAGCTAAAGAAGCTAAAGAAACGTAGATATAAAGTCATTCTTATTGTAACTAACTTTTCCTCATTGCTCATAGTCATGTAATGGCTCCAATGACTCCTAACTAAAAGAACTGAACAGAAAAAATAAAATAAAATAAAACTGTACCAAATAAACACAAGAGATTTAGTAGAACTACAAAAAAAAAAAATACAATTAAAGCCAAGTAAAGCCACCTTCCAATAACCTATGTTAGTAATTATAATATTATAAATAAAGAGTCTGGGTGTAATATTTTCTAGCATTATCTCCTCCTACTGCAGTGTCACAGCTTTGTTTCATTCTTCCCTACACACACATACATACATGCATATGCAAACATATTTACACAAATTTGCATAAAAGTTTCCATATATGTTATATTAGACATCTTTCAAAGAAACTGGATGATTGGGTCAGTTTAAAAAAATTACTCCAATAGCTTCTGACTTTCTCTTCTTAGATGTTTGTAACAATCCTGTCAATAGTGTTTTCTGTGCTGTTGCTCTTTTCTGATAGAACAAATTCTTTCTTCACAGGAAATGGAAGAGTTTGTCCAGAGCTCTGGAGAAAATGGTGTTGTGGTGTTTTCTCTGGGGTCGATGATCAGTAACATGTCAGAAGAAAGGGCCAACATGATTGCATCAGCCCTTGCCCAGATCCCTCAAAAGGTTAGATAAAGTGCCTTAATTGTGGGTGGCTCCTAAATGAATCTGTTAACTCTTCAAGAGTCTATTACAGAAATGTTCTGCCTGAAAATTTAACTGCTATGATAGTTCTAATTATCTCAGACATCTGTTCAAAACAAAAACATATATAGTTCTAATTATCTCAGACATCTGTTCAAAACAAAAACATATATGGAAGATCTTAAAATCATAAAGAGAGGGATTTTGGTTGATAATAATGTTGGCATTAATATTGTGATCAGAAGGAAATATATTTAAGAGTTGCTAGTGAAGTTTGGTATTATCATGGTATTGTAGGCATGTATATAGAAATCACTAAATTCTGCCCTGTTATTTGCTCCCTCTGGTTTACAGGATTTTAGATGGTACTGTATATACTGTAGATATTATCAAAAAGCAGTTACATTTTAATAAGCTACTCTAGATCACAATAACAATAAGCAGGTATTGAAAAAAGTTTGAAATGCATCATACATCTTCGGCTTACCAAGCAATCTGGCTGCTTTTACTTCCCATGCATTGGAATAGGTCTATTTAGTGTTCTGTTCAGGGTGCCACTCAGTGAAAGAATGTCCTAGTCAGACAAACCACTACTCTGGAGGTACCCACCTAGCCAAGTAGATTTAGAGAAAAAGAAAAACTTGTCTGATCTGCTGGCTTGGGTGCTGCTAATGTCTTAAGCAGAAAAATGTAATGGAAAGAATGGAGATAGAATCCTGCTTTTAGGGGAGAATGTGTGCATTATTAAATGGGCCCAAGAAAGACTATGCTCTAAGAATCAGATTAGTACCTTCTCCAGATTGAGGAAGGAGCAGGAAATATAAATAAACATGGTAGGAACTTATTTTCTAATCTATAGGATATACCTGCAATCTTTGTGTATTTTCAATTTACGCTTTAGTTTCTTATCTCACATAGCCCTCTCTGAATGACCTATGGAAGTTTTTGCTGAAAACACAGTTATTTTAACACTCCCATATCAAATACAAGGTCAACATTTGTAAATTCTACTCTGGTTTATAAAGACTGCTTGGGAATTCTGAAATCAGTACCTTAGTTTGGTACTAGTCACGGTAATGACTGGCTATAACTGACAATATATCAGTGTCATCGATGTTATGCAGGGCATAATCTAAGTGTGAATGATCAGTTAAGCTAAATGTAACAAAATACAATTTTATACATTTTCAGCGTCTGTATTGTTAATCACGAATTATCAATGGGCTCCTTTCTCCTACACTGTTAGCATTTACAAAAGTAGCAATACTGATAATAGTCTGAATTTGTGTAAAATGCTGCCAATTGAAATTTTTCTTGAAAGTAGCACTTGATAATTAGCAAATTAAAAGAAATTACACATACTACATATGTAGCATTGATTTATTTCTCACCATAGGCTCAGTTTAAAGATTTAGTCTTTTGTAATCAACGATGTCAAATTTATAAAATAACTTATGATTAGTAGAAAAGTGGATATAAGTAAATTCTTCTCATATCACTCAAAAATTAATAAATTTATATTAAATTTGGAAGATTACACCTAGTATGAAGTATGTAAAATAAAGGTATAGATTATTACTAATTTGCTACTTTTTTTACTAGAATTAAGACTGTCTAAAAATTCTTAAATATTTGAATATTTCTTTTTTTTTTTTTTTTTTTTTTTTTTTTTTTTGAGACGGAGTCTCGCTCTGTCCCCAGCCTGGAGTGCAGTGGCCGGATCTCGGCTCACTGCAAGCTCCGCCTCCCGGGTTCACGCCATTCTCCTGCCTCAGCCTCCCGAGTAGCTGGGACTACAGACGCTCGCCACCTCGCCCGGCTATTTTTTTGTATTTTTTTTACTAGAGACGGGGTTTCACCAGGTTAGCCAGGATGGTCTCGATCTCCTGACCTCGTGATCCGCCTGTCTCGGCCTCCCAAAGTGCTGGGATTACAGGCTTGAGCCACCGCGCCCGGCCTTTGAATATTTCATTGATAATCTTGTGAACCCCAAATATCTGAGACAGGTCTCAGTAAATTTAGAAAGTTTATTTTGCCAACTTAAAGCAGGGAGGAGGAATTCCTTTGAGTTTCTGATTAGCCTTTCCAAAGGAGGCAATCAGATATGCATTTATCTCAGTGAGCAGAGGGATGACTTTGAATAGAATGGGAGGCAGTGATTAGCTTAGTGACTCAGGGGCCCCAAGGCTTATTTTCCTTTTATATTTCCCCCCTTTTTAAAAAAAAAAAAATCTTTTAGAGAAAGCATTTTAGAAGAAAATAAGTCTCTGAAGTAAGGTTTTCATCTGATGTCTAATGGCAAGGATGATTTATTCCTAGACAAGCAGGTCCTGAGTTATTAGGAAAGTTCATTTTTAGTAGGTTGTGAAGTCTCATGTCCTATGAAGACAAAATAAAGGAAGGAAGGGAGAAAAACAAAAACAAACAGAAGAACAATTCTATAAAATTAATATAGGCCACATTACTCTGAAGCCCATAAATCAGTAGGCAGGTATGAAAGTGGATTATGTATGTAAATTGGTTGCTCTCATTTTCTTCTGAAGTTTAGGTTGTCTAGCTTGATTTGTAGGGCTTTATGAAAGCATGGCTTAGTTTACAGTGACTCCAAATTAGGAAAGATGGTGAGAGCGGGAGGAAAAAAATCTGAAGACACTATCTTGAAGACTTGTAGCCATAAAAAATTAGAATGCAGTCCAAACTGTAGACAATTCTGTATTAAAAATTGAAAAAACCATTAGGCAAGACTAGAATCTAACAACAGGTGTACTGTAATTTTGGAAATGTAATTTTTCTCTCTTCAGTTTCCCAATTTGACTAAAGACTAAGGACAAACCATGGTAGAACTGATTTGCTTTATTATACTTGGCTGATTATTTGTATATAGAGGAGGAAGAATAATTTTTTATTTACATAGGCTTTTAACGTGGCTTTGATGGAACTTTGTCTTATAGAAAGAATCCCAGATAGGACTTTTTTAAAGCTGAGACAAGCCATAGATTTGTACCATCAAATACCTATGGGTTGGGTGAATTCCTATACTCTTGGGGTTTCAAAATAAACTTGAAGCTCCTGGGCCTGTCAGAAAGTTACATTCTTTGCTTACCACAGGTAAGGAACCCTTAGAGATGAAGGTATGAGGCCAGTTTTCCCAGAGGCTTTTGTTGGCTCCATAAGTCAAGTTTGATTCCCTAAAGGAAAGCACACCATTCCAGTGAAAGCCTTGGTAAAATAACCAGTTTCTCCAATTGTGTTTTGTTATAAATGAAAATAGATGAAAATAGATAATTATTGCACTTATACAAATAACTGTATTGACAAAAGTAAAAAATACTCACAAATAGTTTCCAAATTCTGAAGAAATCAGGTAGAGGGAAGAAAATATGTTCTAAATTTTGTTCATAGGAGTATATTAAATTGCTAAAAGCTGTTAATAGCTCAAAAAAAAGATTCCTTGCTGACTCTAAAAAACAAAGAAAGCACTTTGGGAGGCCGAGACGGGCGGATCACGAGGTCAGGAGATCGAGACCATCCTGGCGAACACGGTGAAACCCTGTCTCTACTAAAAAATACAAAAAACTAGCCGGGCGAGGTGGCCAGCGCCTGTAGTCCCAGCTACTCGGGAGGCTGAGGCAGGAGAAGAGTGTGAAAAAAAAAAAAAAAAAAAAAGGATCAGCAATGTTTTAAGCAGAGTCAAAAAGATTACTTGTTTTCTATTAGTTCAGTCCATGTAAGTTAATTCCTGTTCTGCTTGATATTCATGAATATTTTAGTTCTCCATGAGTCCTGAAAATTTTTCTTCTATTCTAATGTCACAACCTCCAAAATTATAAAAACTTTTATTCAATAGCACCTGTTAGAATTTTATAGCTGATTATAAAATGACCTTCTAAAGAGGACCAAAGTGAGACAACAATTGTCATTGGATGACAAAATTTTAGGGCAGCCTCAGTCAAAGACATAATGGACAAGGAAATTTGTTACCTCTGTGGCACACACTAATTTAACATAACAAATATAATTATTACTGATAATGTACACACTAAGTCATATCAGAATTATAGAAGTTTCCCATAATTTTGGAAGACATACCAGCAACATATTTATATAAATATAGCTCAAAAAGACCAAACACCATTTCATATTTGACAATGTTTCCTATATGATTTTTATACCATATAAGCCAAATTATGTCATTTTTGGACTTTAGGGAAACTAATAACTTAAAGGATTACTTAGATCAGAAAAAAACATAATTTATAATTTGATTTTGGAAAATTTGTCAAATATCAAAGGTTTAAAACACTTGATATCACAGGTAAAAGAAATCATTCATTTGACTAAAGTGGTAACTCACAGATTTCAAAAAAAGACAAAAATCTTCATCTTTTGAGAGAGGAGACTCAATTTTCCAAACAATAAGCCCTAATAAAACAGCATGAAGTCAAATAAGTTTGTTTTTCAAACTTTTACGAACAATCTATAAAATTATAATATTGACCATAAGATATAACTTTCCTGAGCCTTTCATAACCTTTATAATCTTTATTAAGAAGTCAGTTTATTCTTCAAGAAAACCTTGTTAATCTGACATGGGGGCCCATATGTTGGTCATGCATTAGTGTGCCTTTGATGTTTATGATTAATTTATAGATAAACTGAACTTATGTTATCACTCAGTATCAGTTCTTGCAATCTCACACACCCACCTCTTCTATGATAGTCCCTGGACCTTGAGGAGTTGAATAGCTTTTAGAAAACACTGTTAGCATTATGCCACAACAAACAGAACTTGAGGAAAAAAACTTATATCAGTTGAAAATGAGTTGAAGAAGAGTGTTACTATTTCACGCCCTTCAAAAGGGGACAGAAAACCAAAAACAGTGAGATGCAATAAAAGTTAAACTTTGGCTTAAAAAAATAAAATCTCTTATAATATTTTAAGAGTAAATCAATCCCTTAAGAAAATTTTATTATCCTAACCAATTATTTAGTCATAGTGCTTTTATTTACATCAAGCCCAATCTGTAGAAAGACCATTAATTATAGACAACTTGATCATACAAAAGTTTTTTAAATCTTCTTATTGTGACTTACACAGATCATTCATGATATGCTTGGACTTTCTGGTTTGTCCTGAACATCCTTCTGTCTTACACAACTGATAATTTTATTCTAGAACTAAATTTACCATACAAGATTCTTGCTCATATAAAATTATTTCTCTTCAAGCATTTTACAAAGAAAAAAAAGCTTTTTACTTTTATAATTTTCTTTACATCTCTCTTATTTCCTGCTTCCTTTTTTACCTTGTTTTATATATAACTTTTAAATAAGCTTTGATTTAGACAACACTTCTTCACCTTTTTTAAAAAATACACACTATTTTTTAGAAAGAATGTTTTCCTACCAATTTTTTTTTAAAAATACCCAAACAATGAAATATCTATTATTTAATTTAATATAACTTTAGATTCTAAATTATGAGTTTGTCTACAAGTATTTATCCCATCACATTTACCTAATTACTTTATTTAGTCATTTACCTAGATTATTTATGAAACCTGTGATACTCATCATTTAAATTTATGGAATTGCCATTGCAAAATTATAACTGAGACAATGAAAAATATCTGACCTAACTAAATCCATCTTGCTTTTGACCTCCCAGCTGTCCATGTTCATTTCTGGATGTGGGCCAAACTAACTTAGGGAGGAACTTAGTTTATAGTTTAGCTTTGAAATAAAAAATGATAACAGTCTTTTCCCAAAACAAACCTTACTGCCTGTGGACTAGATTGCTTAAGGCTGCAAGATTAGAAGTTATGATAATCTAACTTAATTCAATATGTAGCTATTTTCATTAAACCAATTATTAATGTCTTATTTATTAAAAATTAGACAAAGATCATTCTGCTTTGAGATTGGTTACAGTTTTGTAACCCCTATGTCAAATTTTGACAACTTAAAGATATTTGGCAAGAATAAGTATGAAATTGCTTGATTAATAAATGCAAACAAAAATGTATGCTGGCAGTTCTTAAGATATTTCTAGTATTATATAATTGTAAAGTTATCTTATTTATAAAAGATTGTATTTAAGTTACATAAACTTGAAAAAGCATTTGACCAGTCTTTCTTTCTGGCAAAGTATTTAATTCAAGCACTTTTATTTTCTTAAGCCAATTAGAGCTCTTTTATATATTTTCAGTAGTAAAACATTGTGTACAAAACACATAAATACATAGATGTATTAAGCATGCCAACAGAAGTACATCTTATAGATATATAAAAACTACTTTTTGCCATATTAAACTTTCAAATTCTTGATAACCTGTTTCAATAGGTAATCTGTATGAATACTTGATCACCATAGGCAGTTGTAAGCTAAATAGTCTTACATTTGCATATTAAAAGAAACCCTTCAGGTGAAAATCAAAAAACAAAATTTACATCATAAGGTACAGAGAGAAAAAAATTGGTGTGCTAGAAGGAAAATCAAATAGATTTACTTGCCAATTAAACATAAATTATAGAAAGTATAATGGCCTTTTAAATATATGCAAACACATATACACACACATACACAAAAGATTCTATGGCTTTTACTTCAGAACTTTAGCCATGAGATAAAAAAAAAATTCACCAGCTTGCAGACAAAAGCCTGTTGAATCCAAACAGTGGTTTTTATCTTAATAGAAAAATAAAAGCAAATTTAAAGCAAGAAGAAAAGAAAATTTTTTTAAAAGAGAGAATTTAGGAACTCTATAGTTTGCAGGACAACTTTAGGGTTCTTAATGTATATGTGCACAAAGACCATATTACCTTCATTTTACATAAACTCTGCCAAGTACAGGTGTCATAAAACCTACCGAGAGATATCGGGGGTCATTCTTCTTGCTTTCTCCTCATTCTTAGATTGTTTCCCACTTTTTTTCTTAAAAGGAGGAACTGAGCTGTGGCCTAGGGTTTACATGTGGTGAATCAATGTGTGTTTCTTGTGGGCAGTACTCCACAGTGTGTCACCACTGAGTTGTTTCCACCCTCTTACATGTCTCATTTTCTCTCTCCAGAGGTCTATGATCTCTGAGAGGGCTCAAAATATGGGGTGATCCACCCTAATATGTGTTTCCTGGACTAGCCTTTTTTTAAAAAGTTAATTTTTGTTGGGGATTTCTCTGCAGGGTCCCTCCATGTCATAGGGGGTCAACCCCCAGACACTCCCACAAGGCCCTCATTCACTTAGGAGTGACATATGACTGGGAGGAGCAAATGCCCTTTCTCTTTGGAGTGAGAAAACTCAGTCTCTCAATTGCCTATGTAAACCACAGTTCAGTTTCTCACGCAAATCCACACAGACAAGCCAAATTGAGATTAATTTTGGGAATAAAAACAATAGAGGAGACTCTTTACAATGCATCTCCTAACTAGAATTAGGATTCTTAAACAACAACTTCCTAGGAGGAAAAAATAACATAACAACGGTCAATACCACTTCCTGTAAACTGTACTCAACCACTCCCTACTTTGTAACTCTCATCTGCCATTACACATACCAAAGCAAAATCCTCTCACAGTACCAGGTAATCTGTGGTAATCTCAAAGCCAAAGAGATCAGGTCATTCAACATAGGAAAACAGAGCTTCGGACCTCAGCAAAAATCTGCCCACAACTCTTGAAACTCCACAAAGAAAACAGAACACTCCCAAAGGGGTGAGTGGTGCTTTTGTTCTGAATTCTTTAAAAGAGTTCAAGTCATTAGAAGCCTTCTCTAGATTTTTGGTACTGCAAATGGCAAAAGGCAAAAGGAAGTATAGGGTGGAAGAAAAGTAAACAAAAGAACATTTTTTTTTTAAGACAGGAAGCAAACACAGAAACCAAACACATGGTTTTTAGGTTTTGTTTTGTTTTGTTTTGTTTTCTCTTTTGCATCTGCATAGAATTTTAGCCAAATTAGACAGGCTTTGTTACCCACAATTTGGAATTCTCACTCAAATTTGATCAAGTCAAGTAAAGTTCATCAAATCTGACGGGAGAAATACTGGAATGTACAAAAACATACTCTCAAAAATGTGATCACTAAGCACTGTAATGTTAAGGAGAAATTAAGACCGGCTAGTTGTTAAACATTAACCCAGACAAACCCCAATTCAGCTATTTACCTAAGGATGGGTTTCAGGCTAAAACTGCCCTTTGCCATCCTAGAAGCAGGAAAGAAACCTCAAACTCATCCTCCCTCCTGGGAGGCAGCTCAAACTCCATAGAGTTACCTGCCTTCCATTGTCATGGAAACAGGAAATCTTTCCTTTCTTGTAGGAAGCAAGTAAAACTCCAAAAAAAAAAAAAAAAAGGAGTTGTACAGCAAAATAAATTTTAGATCTTGATTGAATTTTGGGGTATCCGGGATTCTCTGGAGGGGTTGCTCCCAGACCTTAGTCAATTGTCTTATTTTTTTGAGCTATAAAGTTAGCTCAGGCTGGTACCAAGCACTGATAGGACACTTGTCAAAGGTCAGGGAACCTCCACTCACAATGTCTTCATGGTTACCAAAATGTGAACCCTGAATATCTGAGACAGGTCTCAGTTAATTTAGAAAGTTTATTTTGCCAAGGTTGAAAATGTGCACCCATGACACAGCCTTAGGAAGTCCTGATGACATGTGTCCAAGGTGGTGCAGTGACAGTTTGGTTTTATGCATTTTAGGGATATATAAGACATCAATCAACATATAAGATGAACAGTTGTTTGGTCCAGAAATGGGGGCAACTAGAAGCAAAGGCAGAGCAACTTGAAGCAAGGAAGGGGTTTCCAGGTCATAGGTAGATAAGAGACAAATGGTTGACTTCCTCTGAGTTTCTGATTAGCCTCTCCAATGAGGCAATTAGATATGCATTTATCTCAGTGAGCGGAGCGGTGACTTTGAATAGAATGGGAGGTAGGTTTGCCCTGAGCAGCTTAACTTTATTCTTTAGCATAGATTTTGGAACGCCAAGATGTATTTTATTTTCCTTTCACAATCTCATGTGTCTAGCTATTATGTTGGAAACGCCATTATTTCTTTATATACCAATTTGATTATAAAAGTAAAGACATTAAATGTGGTTATTCAACTTACCTCAGAATTTTAGTAGTTCTCATTACTTGACATCAGTTCTTATTTTTTCATCTTTTATATGGGTTAACTGATTATTAATCTCTTCAGAATTCTGACACATGCTATATTTTTAGAGTTCTATTCATTTAACAAGATATTCTCCTTACCCTAACAGGTTCTATGGAAATTTGATGGCAAGAAGCCAAATACTTTAGGCTCCAATACTCGACTGTACAAGTGGTTACCCCAGAATGACCTTCTTGGTAAGACTTTGGAGAACAAATACTGAATATATTAGTAACAGTCAATTAGAGTGATAATAGTTCAGCATAAAACAAACATATTTAACATTTATTATCAGAAAACTAAAAAAAAAAAATCAAATTTAACTACTTTATATTTATTTTCCAGTCTTAGTATAAAAAGAATACACTATAGTAGTTGACATTTTATTACATACACTCACATTCTTTACAGTCAGAATAAAAATCTCTTTATTCAGGTGTAATTACCTCTCACAGGTTTTAAATAACATCCTGGATTTTCTGTCTGTCTCCTATTTCTACAGCTTTACATCTGTTCTTTCCCCTACTGCAGGGTTATTTCAACAGGCACTGAAAAATAACAGACACTCTTCTATTACCAGTGCCTCTATTTTCTATGGGAATAAATCACCAATCTTTATCATAAAGTGATAACACATTTCATGATGATGTGTAACCGGTCCTTCCTCAGTACTACCTCCAGCCTGCTGCCTACTACCCTGCTGCCTTTAAAAAAAATTAAATATTTTAAATATTTTAGGTATTTAAATATTTTTAAATACACAAATGTGACTGCATTTTTATCACACTTAAGAGACCATGTTCTTTTATACCCAATCTTATACTTTTCTTTTTTGCACATTTAAATTTTTTAGTTAAGAATATGCTTTTTCATTTTGTTCACCTGGCAATCTTTTAAATTTATATTTCCACTGTGAAGACACACACACCACGACCTTTTCATGTAGCATTCACTTACCTTTCCAGCAGAAGTAGGTGCTGCTTCCTCTGAAATTTGAAAACAATTTCAATGCAGTTTTGTGGGTAGAATGTTACCTAGGGAATACTGTTGCTTAAAGTTCCTTATATTGTGCATTTCTTATTGAATTCCTGTGACTTACAATTAATATTTTTGTTAAAATTCATCCACTTTTAGGTCATCCCAAAACCAAAGCTTTTATAACTCACGGTGGAACCAATGGCATCTATGAGGCGATCTACCATGGGATCCCTATGGTGGGCATTCCCTTGTTTGCGGATCAACATGATAACATTGTTCACATGAAAGTCAAGGGAGCAGCCCTCAGTGTGGACATCAGGACCATGTCAAGTAGAGATTTGCTCAATGCATTGAAATCAGTCATTAATGAGCCTATGTGAGTATTACAATTTTGTGACCAGGTGGTATTTATAAATTATTTTGTCAACAGTGAATATGAGTTTTAACCTTTTTTTAAGAGACTAATTTTGAAGGGATTGAAGTGATTTAACCAATGTAAAATCTGCTCTTATTTTCCACCAGACAGTTATTTCAAAGTTACATTTCAACCCCATAGATTTAATGGGTCACCAATGACTGCAATGAATTATAAAATAAAAATAATTAAAGATATGTAGACAATTATTTTAAATATTTTTAATGACAGAATACACAATAAAAAGAAATAATGTAACTAGAGAAATATGATAAAATATTTCAATTAGATACCTAAAATTTCTGAAAGTATGAATCTATTCTTTCTCAAAAATTTCTTTTTATTATTACCATTCTTTTAAAAAATTTGATAGTGAATTATAATGTGCATAGCATAACATTCACTAAAATTTAAAATCTAAATACATTTAGTGTGTTTACATAGTTACAAAGCCACAATCCTAAAGAAACATTTTTATGAACTCATACATGATTTCATAATGCATGAAGTTGCTCCCAATAAACCTCTAGTCCTAGAAAACTACCAACTTACTTTGTTTCTCAATAGGTTATTCTCTTCACATATTTTATATAAATGAATTCATACAATTTATGGTGTTCTGTAAATGATTTATTTCACTTAGCATAATCATTTTTAGTTTTATTTATGTTGTTGGATGTATCAGAACTCATTCATTTTTATTTCTATACAATATTCTTTGATATGTTTATACCAGAATTACCCATTTATCAGGTCATAGACATTTTAGGTCTTTCCAATTTTGGCACTTATGAACATTGTTATACATATTTTCTGTGTAAAAATATATTTTTACTTCTTTTGAGGAGACACTAGGAGTGGAATTGCTGAGGCGTATGGGAATTTGTTGTTCATGAAGAACTGCTAAACTGTTTTTCAAAGTATTTGCATCATTTTTCATTACCACCAGCTAGATATGAGGGCTCTAATTTCTTCACACTCTCCCCACACTTGTTATCACCTGTCTTTCTATTACAGCCATTCTAGTGTGTATAAAGTGGTCTCTCATTATAGTTTTCACTTGCATTTCCTTATGGCTGAAGATGTTAACCATCTTTTCATGTGCTTACTGGCCATTCACACATATTCCTTAGATAAATTTCTGTCTTAATCTTGTGAACATTTCATCATTTTTCTATTTATCTTATTATGGATTCCTAACAATTATTTATATTTTATAGATACAATCCCTTATCAAATATATGATTTTCAAATATTTTCTTCCACTATGGACAGATAGATTTTTTTACTTTTTGGAAGATGTCTTTTGAAACACAAAGGTTTTAATATTGATGAAATAAATATGTAATACTTAATTTATCCATAATCCGAAGGAAATAATATGGAAAATGCTATGCCTAGACCAGCTGCCATCAGTTCAGAGTCTACGAGTCCTACAAATAATATTATTATGTAAGGTGGTACCAGCTAAGGAAATACATTAAAAACACTTTACCAAAAAATTAGTAAGACGAGAAATGATTTAAAATACTTCAAAAACAGTTAAAAAGCAAAGAAACATAAAACAGGTTAATGACAGAAAACCAAACATCATATGTTCTCACTCATAGGTGGGAATTGAACAGTGAGAACACTTGGACACAGGAAGGGGAACATCACACACTGAGGCCTGTCATGGGGTGGGGGGGGAGGCGAGGGATAGCATTAGGACATATACCTAATGTAAATGATGAGTTAACAGGTGCAGCACATCAACATGGCACATGAATACATATGTAACAAACCTGCACATTGTGCACATGTACCCTAGAACTTAAAGTATAATTTTTTAAAAAAGTTAGAAAATAAAATATGTGTATAGAATAAGATGGTGGATTTAAATGTGAACTAGGGCAATCAGGCAAGAGAAAGAAATAAAGGGTATTCAAATAGGAATAGAGGAAGTTAAATTGTCTCTCTTTGCAGATGACATAATTCTATATTTAGAAAACCCTTTCATCTCAGTTCCAAAATTACTTAAGCTGATAAGCAACTTCAGCAAACCCTCAGGATACAAAAATCAATATGCAAAAATCACAGGAATTCCTGTGCACCAATAATACACAAGCAGAGAGCCAAATCATGAACAAATTCCCATTCACAATTGCAACAGAGAGAATAAAATACCTGGGAATATGCCTAACAAAGGACGTGAAGGTCCTCTTCAAGGAAAAATAGAAATCACTGTTGAAGGAATTCAGAGAGGACACAAACAAATGGAAAAACATTCCATCCTCATGGATGAAAAGAATCAATATTGTAAAAATGGCCATGCTGCCCAAGGTAATTTATATATTCAAAGCTATTCCCATCAAATTACCATTGACATTTCTCACAGAATTAGAAAAAAAAAAAAAAACTACTTTAAATTTGATATATCCAAAAAAGAGCCAGTATATCCAAAACAATCCTAAGCAAAAAGAACAAAGCTGGAGGCATCATGCTACCTGACTTCAAACTATACTACAAGAACATAACCAAAACAGTATGGTACTGGTACCAAACAGATATATAGACCAATGGAACAGAACAGAGGCCTCAGAAATAGCACTACACATCTACAACCATCTGATCTTTAACAAACCTGAAAAAACAAGTAATTAGGGAAAGGATTCCCTATTTAATAAATGGTGTTGGGAAAACTGGCTAGCCATATGAAGAAAACTGCAACTGGATCCCTTCTTTACACCTTACAGTAACCAAACCAGCATAGTACTGGAACAAAAACAGAGATATTGGCCAATGGAACAGAACAGAGTCCTCAGAAATAATGCCACACATCTACAACCATCTGATCTTTGACAAACTTGACAAAACAAGAAATGGGGAAAGGATTCCCTATTTAATAAATGGTGCTGGGGAAACCAGCTAGCCATATACAGAAAACAGAAACTAGACCCCTGCCTTACACATTATGCAAAAATTGACTCAAGATGGATTAAAGACTTAAATATAAAACCCAAAACCATAAAAACCCTAGAAGAAAACCTAGGCAATATCATTCAGGACATAGGCATGGGCAAAAATTTCATGATAAAAACACCAAAAAGAATTGGAACAGAAGCCAAAATTGACAAATGAGATCAAATTAAACTAAAGAGCTTCTGCACAGCAAAATAAACTATCATCAGAGGGAACAGACAAACTACTGAATGAGGGAACATTTTTGCAATCTATCCCTCTGACAAAGGTCTAATATCCAGAATCTACAAGAAACTCAAACAAATTTACAAGAAAAAAAAACAAACAACACCATCAAAAAGTGGACAAAAGATCTAAACAGACACTTCTCAAAAAAAGACATTTATGCAGCCAACACACTTATGAAAAAAGCTCAATATCACTGATCATTAGAGAAACACAAATCAAAACCACTATGAGATACAATCTCATGCCAGTCAGAATGGCAATTATTAAAAAGTCAAAAAAATAGATGCTGGAG
Organism: Macaca thibetana thibetana; assembly: GCF_024542745.1. Taxonomy (NCBI): domain Eukaryota; kingdom Metazoa; phylum Chordata; class Mammalia; order Primates; family Cercopithecidae; genus Macaca; species Macaca thibetana. The sequence continues at coordinate 120,899,084 of NC_065582.1, read as the reverse complement.
AAGCTTGGGAGAAATATGAAAGCTTTTACATGGTTGGTGGAAATGTAAGTTAGTTCACCCATCATGGAAAACAGTGTGGTAATTCCTCAAAGATCTACAACCAGAAACACCATTTGACCTAGCAATCCCATTACTTGGTATATACCCAAAGGAATATAAATCATTCTACTATAAAGACACATGCACATGTATGTCTATTGCAGCACTGTTTACAATATCAAAGATATAGAACCAACCCAAATGCTCATCAATGATAAACCAGAAAAAGAAAATGTGATACATCAATTTCTTCAAAAACAAAATAAAATACCTAGGAATCCAACTTAGAACAGTTGTGACTGACCTCTTCAAAGAGAACTATAAACCACTGCTCAATGAAATAAAGGAGGACACAAACAAATGGAAGGACATTCTATGCTCATGGATAGGAAGAATCAATATTGTGAAAATGGCCATACTGCTCAAGGTAATTCATAGATTCAATGCCATCCCCATTAAGCTACCAATGACTTTCTTCACAGAACTGGAAAAACTTATTTAAAGCTCATATGGAACCAAAAAAGAGCCCACATTGCCAAGACAATCCTAAGCCAAAGGAGCAAAGCTGGAGGTCTCACACTACCTGACTTCAAACTATACTACAAGGCTACAGTAACCAAAACAGCATCGTACTGGTACCAAAACAGACATATAGACCAATGGAACAGAACAGAGCCCTCAGAAATAATACCACACATCTACAACCATCTGATGTTTGACAAACCTGACAAAAACAAGCAATGGGGAAAGGATTCCCTATTTAATAAATGGTGCTGGGAAAACTGGCTAGCCGTATGTAGAAAGCTGAAACTGGATCTCTTCCTTACACCTGATATGAAAATCAGTTCAAGATGTATTAGAGACTTAAATGTTAGACCTAAAGTCACAAAAATCTTAGAAGAAAAGCTAGGCAAAACCTTTCAGGACATAGGCACGGGCAAGGACTTCATGTCTAAAACAACAAAAGCAATGGCAACAAAAGCCAAAATTGACAAATGGGATCTAATTAAACTAAAGAGCTTCTGCACAGCAAAAGAAACTACCATCAGAGTGAACAGGCAACCTACAGAATGGGAGAAAATGTTTGCAATCTACTTATCTGATAAAGGGCTAATGTCCAGAAACTACAAAGACCTCAAACAAATTTACAAGAAAAAAACAACCCCATCAAAAAGTGGTTGAAGGATATGAACAGACACTTCTCAAAAGAAGACATTTATGCAGCCAACAGACACATGAAAAAATGCTCATCATCACTCACCATCAGAGAAATGCAAATCAAAATCACAATGAGATACCATCTCACACCAGTTAGAATGACGATCATTAAAAAGTCAGGAAACAACAGGTATTGGAGAGGATGTGGAGAAATAGGAACACTTTTACACTGTTGCACTGTTGGTGGGACTGTAAACTAGTTCAACCATTGTGAAAGACAGTGTGGCGATTCCTCAAGGATCTAGAAGTAGAAATACCATTTGACCCAGCCATCTCATTACTGGGTATATACCCAAAGGATTATAAATCATGCTGCTATAAAGGCACAAGCACGCATATGTTTATTGTGGCACTATTCACAATAGCAAAGACTTGGAACCAACCCAAATGTCCATCAACGACAGACTGGATTAAGAAAATGTGGCACATACACACCATGGAATCCTATGCAGCCTTAAAAAAGGATGAGTTCATGTCCTTTGTAGGGACATGGATGCAGCTGGAAACCATCATTCTCAGCAAACTACCACAAGAACAGAAAACCAAACACTGTATGTTCTCACTCATAGGTGAGAACTGAACAATGAGAACACTTGGATACAGGAAGGAGAACATCACACACTGGGGCCTTTTGTGGGGTGGGGGGAGGGAATAGGGATAGCATTAAGAGATATATCTAATGTAAATGACGAGTTAATAGGTGCAGCACACCAACATGGAACTTGAATACATATGTAACAAACCTACACATTTTGCACATGTATCCTAGAACTTAAAGTATAATAAAAACATTTCAAAAAATTAAATGTGATACATGTACACTATGGAATACTATGTGCCATAAAAAGGAATGAGATCATGTCTGTTGCAGGGACATGGATGCAACTCAAAGCCATTATCCTCAGCAAACTAACAAAGAACAGAAAACCAAACACCACGTGTTCTCACTCATAACAGGGAGTTGAACAATGAAAATACACGGACTCAGAGAGGAGAACAACACACACTGGGGCCACTTGGGGCATGGAAGGTGAGTGAGAGTATCAGTACAAATAGCTAGTTCATGAGGGGCTTAACATCTAGATGACAGGTTGATAGGTGCTGCAAACCACCATGGCATGTATATAACTATGTAACAAACCCGCACATTCTGCACATGTATCCTGGAACTTAAAGTAAAATAAAACTGTTTTAAAAAAATGCAAACCGACCAGGTACGGTGGCTCACACCTGTAATCCCGGCACTTTGGGAGGCCGAGGAGGGCAGATCACGAGGTCAAGAGATCAAGACCATACTCCTGGCCAACAGAGTGAAACTCCATCTCTACTAAAAATACAAAAATTAGCTGGACATGGTGATGTGCACCTGTAGTCCCAGATGCTCGGGAGGCTGAGGCAGGAGAATCACCTGAACCCAGGAGACAGAGGTTGCAGTGAGCCGAGATAGTGCCACTGCACTCCAGCCTGGTGACAGAGTAAGACTCCATCTCAAAAAAAAAAAACAAAAAAGTGAACCTACCAGTACTCACATTAAATTTAAACAGACCAAAAAAAAAGACAAAATAATGATCTTTGAAATCTTTTATTTAAGGAGATAAAACATTTGAAGTATACAATTAAATGTAACCTATGTTTTATATATGTGTGTCTATATATATTGCACATATATGTGTATATATGTATCCATATATCTCTCTGGTTGTGTGTGTACTGAAAATAAATATTTTTAAAAGAGTATATGGAGATCGGGTGTGGTGGCTCACACCTGTAATCCCAACACTTTGGGAGGCCAAGGTGGGAGGATCATGTGAGGACAGGAGTTCAAGACCAGTCTGGCCAACAGGGTGAAATTCTGTGTCCACTAATAATACAAAACTTAGCCAAGAGTGGGGGATGAGCATCTGTAGTCCCAGATACTTGGGAGGTTGAAGCATGAGAATCACTTGAACCCAGGAGACATAAATTGCAGTCAGCCAAGTTTGCTCCATTGCACTCAAACCTGGGTGACAGAGAGAGACTCTATCTCAAAAAAAAAAAAAAAAAAAAAAAAAAAAAAGATTATGAGAAATAAACGGTTATCTGAATTGAGCATATGTTGAGACATAAATAAATGCTAAATAATTGTATTAGATTTCAATTCATAAAAATTATATGTTCTAGTCATACTAGAAATAAATTATAAATCCAAAAACTGAAAACTAAACACAATCTCTAATACTTTAAAATAAAAAAATATTTTTTTAAATTCAGTCAACAAAAAATTCTAATTATAAATGTGCCATTCTCTCATCAACTATTCTTCCAAGTATACATCCAACAAAAATGAATAAATATGTACACCTAGTAAAATATACATATATCTTAATACCATAATTATTAGTAGGATCAAAAAATGTTAACCACACAAATATCCATTAATCATAAAATGAAGAGATCATCTGTGGTCTTTGTCAATCAACTGAATACTTTACACCAGTGCAATTAAACAACTGCTAAACAAAGACAGAAATGAATATGTATTATTTAATTCAATTATATAAACAATCAATATTAATCTATGATATTAGAATTCAGGTTGCTACTTAATTTGAGGACAAAAGTAGTGACTAAAATGGCCAGGAGGAGAGAGTTCTTCTATGCAGTTTGTGATAAATTGGTGTCTTCATTTTGGGATAATGTCTAAGATAATCTTAAAATTTTGAGATAGTCACATAGTGTATATACATTTATCCTATGTATTTCCCATTCAAAGTTTTATTGTAGAAGATATATAGCATATTTTAAAGTTCTAGAAATCAAATAGCAAAATAAGCATGAAGCACTGGAGAAATCCTATGGGTGCCTATAGTGTGGCCAGGAAGCCTCTCTAAGAGGTATCATTTAAAGAGAAACCTCAAAAAGAAATAGAAGCAAACCTCAAGTAGTTGCAAGAAAGAATGCTCAATGAGAGAGACACGAGACAAAAGGTGTAAAGGGGCTAACGTGAGAACACCTTCAGGAGTTTAAAGAACAACAGAAGGCCATTGTCTCTAGAAGACAGTGTACAGGGGTAAGTGTTAGGACAAGTAGGTGCCTTTGTAAGTTCTCTAGACCAAAGACAGATTTGGATTTTATTCTTAATGTAACAAGAAACTAGATGGAAATCTTAACAGGCAAGTGTCATAATTTGATATTAATTTAGAAAATACTCTGGCTAGTAGAAAGAAAATATGGTAGAAGACAGAAGATTAGAGTAGAAGCTGAGAAACTAGTTAGGAGACATTTCACCAGTTGTGACACAATTCTTCTTTAAATATATCAAAATGGGCTGAGCACAGTGGTTCATGCCTGTAGGGCCAACACTTTGGGAGGCAGAGGCAGGAGAATGACTTGACCACAGGAGTTCCAGACCAGTAGGGGTACTACAGCAAGACCTCATATCTAAAAAAGTAAAAAATAAAAAAATAGCCAGGGATGGTAGTGCGCAGCTGTAGCCCCAGCTTCTCATGAGGCTGAGGTGGAGGATTACTTGAGACCAAAAGGGAAAGGCTGCACTGAGCTATGATCATGTGACTGCACTCAGCCTATATAATGGAGCAAAATCCTGTCTCAAAAAAATTTTTTTTAAAAATTGAAAATACCAAAATGATCATTCCCAGATTCCATTTCCACTATCTTACTTATAGCACTTAGAGTGGCTCACAATATTTTCTGTTCTAGAAAGACATTAACTTTCCCACCTAAAATTCCATTTTTCATTTGTAAAGGTATTTGTCAATTATAAAACTCCCATTTAAAAACCAAAATTTCTGTAATGACATATATTAAAACATTCAAATTTTATGTCAATTCAATGACACTTACTTTGAATCATTTGTATGACACTTTTCAAAGACCGTCCACAGACTTGATATGCTTAAGCAATAAATTTACTTTTAATGTTGATATCTTTATGTTCATCCTTCAGCTATAAAGAGAATGCCATGAAATTATCAAGAATTCATCATGATCAACCAATGAAGCCCCTGGATCGAGCAGTCTTCTGGATTGAGTTTGTTATGCGCCACAAAGGAGCCAAGCACCTTCGGGTCGCAGCTCACAACCTCACCTGGATCCAGTACCACTCTTTGGATGTGATAGCATTCCTGCTGGCCTGCGTGGCAGCTGTGATATTTATCATCACAAAATGTTGCCTGTTTTGCTTCCGAAAGCTTGCTAAAACAGGAAAGAAGAAGAAACGGGATTAGTTATATCAAAAGCCTGAAGTGGAATGACTGAAAGATGGGACTCCTCCTTTATTCTGGCATGGAGGGTTTTGAATGGAGGATTTCCTTTTTCCTGTGACAAAACATCTTTTCACAACTTATCCCATTAAGTCAAAATTTATTTTCCAGGGATTTAATATGTGCTTTAGTTGGAATTATTCTCTGTCAATGATTTTTAAACTATGAAAAATAACAATAATATAAAACCTTATGGGCTTACATTGAAATTTGTTATTCTAATCCAAAAGTTACATGCAAAAGTCACTGAGCTTCATTATGTTTCAAACATTGTATTTGAACACAACAACATTAAGAACTCCACTCATAGTATCAACATTGTTTTGCAAATACTCAGAACATTTTGGCTTCATTTTGAGCAGAATTTTTGTTTTTACTTTTGCCAATGAAATCTTCAAGAATTAAATTATGTAAAAAGTCTCACTCTTTCTTTTGAGATTGCAATACCAGTAGTGTTGCTTGGCTTTTACTGTGTATTCAGACTTAACATCACTTCTTTCCTAAAAGACATGGCAAATTTATTCCTAGAATGAAAGATAGTTTAACAAACAAAAATTAACACGTATGTTATGCCACATTAATAGAGATTTACATAACAAACTAGAAAACCTAGAAATAAATCCATGAATATATACAGCTAACTGATCTTCAACAAGAGTCTCAAATATACTCAATGAAGAAAGATGAGTTTCTTCAAAAATTGGTGCTGAGAAAACCAGATGTCCACAAGCAAAAGAAAAAAATTGAACCCTTGTTTTTTATCATACACAAAAATCAACTCAAAATGGATGAAAGATGGCAACATAAGACTGAAAACAGAAAAACTTCCAGAAGATGGAGATCTGGTAAGATGGTTGAATAGGAACAGCTCCTGTCTGCAGCTCTCAGTGGGACCAGTGCAGAAGGCAGGGTGTTTCTGCATTGCCAGGGATCTTCCTCCCATAGCCAAGGGAAGCCATGAGGGACTGCATTATCCAGCCCAGATATTATGCTTTCCCCGTGGTTTTTGTAATCCACAGAGCAGGATATTCCCTGTTCTGCCAACACTACCAGGGCCCTGGGTTGCAAGCACCAAACTGGGCAGCTGTTTGGGCAGACACCAAGCTAGCTACAGGGTTTTTTTTTTTTTTTTTTTTTTTTTGCTGTTGTTGTTGTTTTGTTTGTTTGTTTTTGTACCCCACTGGTGCCTGGAACCCAAGTGAGACAGAACCATTCACTGCCCTGGAAAGGGGGCTGAAGCCAGGGATCCAAGTGGTGTCTCTTAGTAGGTCCCACTCCCATGGAGTCCAACACACAAGGAACCTCTAGCTTGAAATTCTCGCTGCCAGCACAGCAATCTGAAGTCAACCTGGGACAGTCAAGTTTGGTGGGGGGAGGGGTCATTACTGAGGCTTGAGTAAGCGGTTTTCCCCTCACAGTGCTAAGGAGGCCAGGAAATTCATACTGGGCAGAATTCACCACAGCATGGCAAAGCGGCTGTGGCCAGACTACCTCTCTAAATTCCTCCCCACTGGGCAGGGCATCTCTGAAAGAAAAGCAGCAGCACCAGTCAGGGACTTATAGATAAAACTCCCATCTCCTTGGGACAGAGCACCTGGGGGAAGGAGCAGCTGTGGGCAAAGCTTCAGCAGATTTAAGCCTTCCTGCCTGCCAGCTTTGAAGAAAACAGTGGATCCTGACAAGGAGGATTCTCCCAGCAGAGTGCTTGAGCTCTGCTAAGGGACAGACTGCCTCCTCAAGTGGGTCCCTGAACCCCATGCCTCCTGACTGGGAGAGAACTTCCAGCAAGGTTTGACAGACACTTCATACAGGAGAGCTCCAGCTGGCATCAGGCCCTCCCCCCACCCACACAGGACAAGTCTTCCAGAGGAAGGAGCAGGCAGCAATCTTTGTTGTTCCACAGCCTCTCTACTGGTGATACCCAGGCAAACAGGGTCTGGAGTGGACCTCCAGCAAACTGCAGGAGACCTACAGAAGAGGGGCCTGACTGAAGAAAGTAATAACATCAACATAAAAGACCCCCACCCTAAAACCCCATCCAATGGTCATCACCCTCAAAGGTCAAAAGTAGATAAATCTAGGAAGATGAGGAAAAACTAGCATAAAAATGCAAAAATTTCCAAAAACTAGAATGCCTCTTCTCCTCAAAATAATTGCAACTCCTTTCCAGCAAGGGCACAAAACTGGATGGAGAAGGAGTTTGCTGAGTTAACAGAAGTAAGCTTCAGAAGGTGGATATTAGCAAACTCCTCTGAGCTAGAGGGGAACTCATGTTCTAACCCAATGCAAGGAAGCTAAGAACCTTGATAAAAGGTTACAGGAACTGCTAACTACAATAACCATTTTAGAGAAGAACATTAATGACCTGATGAAGCTAAAAAAACCCAGCACCAGAACTTCGTGAAGCATACAGAAGTAGCAATAGCTAGACTGATGAAGCAGAAGAAAAGATGTCAGAGATTGAAGGTCAACTTAATGAAATAAGGAGTGATTGTTTTTCCTGAAAGTGATGGGGAAAATGGAACCAAGTTGGAAAACATTCTTCAAGATATTATCCAGGAGAACTTCCCCAACCTAGCAAGACAGGCCAACATTCAAATCCAGGAAATACAGAAAACAACACTAATATACTCCTCGAGAAGAGGAACCCCAAGATAATCATCAGATTCTCCAAGGTTGAAAGAAAGGAAAAAATGTGTAAGGCAGCCAGAGAGAGAGAATGGTCCAGTTATCCACAAAGGGAAGCCCATCAGACTAAGAGTGAATCTCTCTGCAGAAACCCTGCAAACCAGAAGAGAGTGGGTGCCAATATTCAACATTCTTAAATAAAAGAATTTTTAACATGGAATTTCATATCCAACCAAACTAAGCTTCATAAGTGAAGGAGAAATAAAATCCTTACAGACAAGCAAATGCTGAGGATTTTGTCACCACCAGGCCTACCTTACAAGAGCTCCTGAAGGAAGCACTAAATATGGATAGGAAAAACAGGTACCAGACACTGCAAAAGCACACCAAAATATAAAGACCAATGACACTATGAAGAAACTGCATCAACTAATGAGAAAAATAAACAGCTAGCATCATGATGACAGGATCAAATTCACACATAACAATATTAACCTTACAGGTAAATGGGCTAAATGCCACAATTAAAAGACACAGACTGGCAAATTGGATAAAGAGTCAGGATCCATCGGTGTGCTGTGTTAAGGAGACCCATGTCACATGCAAAGACACACATAGGCTCAAAATAAATAAAGGTATGGAGGAATATTTACCAAGCAAATGGAAAGCAAAAAGCAGCAGGGGTTGCAATCCTAGTCTCTGATAAAACAAACTTTAAACCAAGAAAGATCAAAAGAGACAAAGAAGGCCACTACATAATGGTAAAGGGACCAATGCAACAAGAAGAGCTAACTATCACAATATATATGCACCCAATACAGGAGCACTCAGATTCATAAAAGAAGTTCTTAGAGACGTACAAAGAGACTTAGATCCCACACAATAATAGTGGGAGACTTTAACTCTCCACTGTCAATATTAGACAGATCAATGATACAGAAAGTTAACAAGGCTATTCAGGACTTAACTCATCTCTGGAACGAGCTGACCTAATAGACATCTATGGAACTCTCCAACCCAAATCAACAGAATATACATTCTTCTCAGCAGCACATAGCGCTTACTCTAAAATCAACCATATAATTGGAAGTAAAACACTTCTCAACAAATGCAAAAGAACAGAAATCATAACAAACAGTCTCTCAGACCACAGTGCAATCAAATTAGAACTCAGGATTAAGAAATTCACTGAAAACCATTCAACTACATGGAAACTGAATAACCTGCTCCTGGATGACTACTGGGTTAAATAACAAAGTTAAGGCAAAAATAACAAAGTTTGTTGAAATCAATGAGAACAAAGAGACAACACACCAGGATCTCTAGGACACAGCTAAAGCAGTGTTTAGAGTGAAATTTATGGCACTAAATTCCCACAAGATAAAGCAGGAAAGATCTAAAATTGACACCCTAACATCACCATCAAAAGAACTAGAGAAGCAAGAGCAAACAAATTCAAAAGCTAGCAGAAGACAAGAAATAACTAAGATCAGAGCTGAACTGAAAGAGATGGAGACATAAAACATCCTTCCAAAAAAAGTCAATGAATACAGGAGCTGGTTTTTTGAAAAGATTAACAAAATAGACCACTAGCCAAGCTAATAAAAAGGAAAAGAGAGAACAATAAAATAGACTCAATAAAAAAGGATAAATAGGATATCACCACTGATCTCACAGAAATACAAACTACCATCAGAAAATACTACAAAAACACCTCAATGCAAATAAACTAGAAAATCTAGAAGTGGATAAACTCCTGGATACATGCAGCCTCACAAGACTAAACCAAAAAGAAGTCAAATCCCTGAATAGAACAAAATGATAAGTTCTGAAATTGAGGCAGTAATTAATAGCCTACCAACCAAAACAAGCCCAGGACCAGACAGATTTGCAGCCAAATTCTACCAGATGTAAAAACAAGATCTGGTACCTTTCCTTCTGAAACTATTCCAAACAACAGAAAAAGAGGGAACTCTCCCTAACTCATTTTATGAGGCCAGCATCATGCTGATGACAAAGCCTGGCAGAGACACAACAAAAAAAGAAAATTTCAGGCCAATATCCCTGATGAACATCAATGTGAAAATCCTCAATAAAATACTGGCAAACTGCATCTAACAACACATCAAAAAGCTTATCCACCACAATCAAGTCAACTTCATACCTGGGATGCAAGGCTGGTTCAATATACAGAACTCAATGAACATAATCCATCACATAAACAGAACCAATCACAAATACTATGTGATTATCTCAATAGATGCAGGAAAGGCCTTCAATAAAATTCAACATGGCTTCATACTAAAAACTGTCAATACACTAGGTATTGATGGAACGTATATCAAAATAATAAGAGCAATTTATGACACATCTGTAGCCCATATCATACTGAATGGGAAAAAGCTGGAAGCATTCCCTTTTAAAACCAGCACAAGACAAGGATACCCTCTCTCACGATTCCTTTTCAACATAGTATTGGAAGTTCTGGCCAGGGCAATCAGGCAAGAGAAAGAAATAAAGTGTATTGAAATAGAAAGAGAGGACGTCAAGTTGTCTGTGTTTGCAGATGATATGATTCTATATTTGGAAAACTCCATCATCTCAGCCCAAAAACTCCTTAAGCTGATAAGCAAGTTCAGCAAAGTCTCCGGAAACAAAATCAATGGGCAAAAATCACAAGCATTCCTGTACACTGATAATAGGCAAACTGAGAGCCAAATCATGAGTGAACTCCCATTCACAAGCACTACAAAGAGAATAAAATACCTAGGAATATGCCTAAAAAGAGACGTGAAGGATTTCTTCAAGGAGAACTACAAACCACTGCTCAAGGAAATAAGAGAGGACACAAACAAATGAAAAAACATTCCATACTCACAGACAGGAAGAATCAATATCATGAAAATGGCCACAGTGCTTAAAGTAGTTTATAGATTCAATGCTATTTAAATCAAGCTACTATTGACTTTCTTCTCAGAACTAGAAAAAACTACTTTACATTTTATATGGAACCAAAATAGAGTTTATATAGCCAAGACGACCGTAAGCAAAAAACAAAACAAAACACACACAAAAAAACAAAGCTGGTGGCATCACTCTACCTGACTTCAAATTATATTACAAAGCTACAGTAACCAAAACAGCATGGTACTTGTACCAAGACAGCTATATAGACCAATGGAAGAGAACAGAGGCTTCAGAAATAACACCACACATCTACAACCATCTGATCTTTGACAAACTTGACAAAAACAAGCAATGGGGAAAGGATTCCCTATTTAATAAATGGTACTGGGAAAACTTGCTAACCATATGCAGAAAAAAGAAACTGGTCCCCTTTCTTACACCTTATACAAAAATTAACTCAAGATGGATTAAAGACTTAAATGTAAAACCCAAAATCATAAGAACCCTAGGAGAAAACCTAGGCAATACCATTCAAGACACAGACATGGGCAAAGACTTCATGACTAAAACACCAAAAGCAATTGCAGCAAAAGTCAAAATTGACAAATGAAATCTAATTAAACTAAAGAGCTTCTGGACAGCAAAATAAGCTATCATCAGAGGGAAGAGGCAACCTACAGAATAGGGGAACATTTTTGCACTCTATCCCTCTGGCAAAAGTCTAATATCTAGAATCTATGAGGAACTTAAATTTACAAGACAAAAACAAACAACACCATCAAAAAGTGGGCAAAGGATATAAAAAGACATTTCTCAAAGAAAGACATTTACATGGCTGGCCAACAAACATACGAAGAAAAATTCATCATCACTGGTCATTAGAGAAATACAAATAAAAGCCAGAATGAGATACCTTCTCATGCCAGTTAGAATGACAATCATTAAAAAGTCAAGAAACAACAGATGCTGGAGAGGATGTGGAGAAATAGGAACACTTTTACACTGCTGATGGCAGTGCAAATTAGTTCAACCATTGTGGAGGACATTGTGGCAATTCCTCAAGGATCTAGAACCAGAAATACCATTTGATCCAGCAATCCCATTACTGAGTATACACCCAAAGGATTACAAATCATTCTACTATAAAGACACATGCACACGTACGTTTACTGCAATACTATTTACAATAGCAAAGACTTGGAAACAACCCAAATGCCTATCAATGATAGACCAAATAAAGAAAACGTGTACATATACACCATGGAATACGATGCAGCCATAAAAAAAAAAGAATGAGTTCATATCCTTTGCAAGGATATGGATAGAGGCCATCATTCTCAGCAAACTAACATAGGAACAGAAAACCAAACACTGCATGTTCTCACTCATAAGAAGGAGTTGAACAATAAGAACACAGACACAGGCTGGGCGTGGTGCCTCAAGCCTGTAATTCCAGCACTTTGGGAGGCCGAGACGGGTGGATCACGAGGTCAGGAGATCGAGACCATCCTGGCTAACACAGTGAAACCCCATCTCTACTAAAAAAGTACAAAAAACTAGCCGGGCAAGGTGGCGGACACCTGTAGTCCCAGCTACTCGGGAGGCTGAGGCAGGAGAACAGTGTAAACCTGGGAGGCGGAGCTTGCAGTGAGATGAGATCCGGCCACTGCACTCCAGCCTGGGCAACAGAGCGAGACTCCATCTCAAAAAAAAAAAAAAAACAGACACAGAGAGGGGAACATCACACACCAGGGCCTGTCAGGGGGTCTGGGGCAAGGGGAGGGAGAGCATTAGGACAAACACCTAATGCATGCAGGGATTAAAACCTAGATGACGGGTTGTTGGGTGCAGCAAACCACAATGGCACATGTATACCTACGTAACAAACCTGCACTTTCTGTACCTGTATCACAGAACTTACAATAAAATAAATAAAAAATAAATAAAAATTTGAAAAATAAGAATAAATAAAAGTAATAGGTGAAGCAGCATCATTGTCTGGGGTAAATACGCAAGACTCATCATCTCACTCCAGGGAAACTGAAAACATTGAAAACATTGATACACAAGCATGAGTTTAAAAATGGAGGTTTAATAGGGGAAAGAAAGAGAAAAGAAAATAGCTCTCCTTACTGCAGAAAGATGCTCCCGAATGGATCTTCTACTCCCATGGTGAGATGCACAGGGGTTTATAGGTGAACTTGAGGAGGCAGTGTCTGATTTATATAGGGCCCAAAGGATTGGTGGAACCAGGTGTGCCATTTACGTAGTGTAAGAAGAAGCTGGTTGCCTCACCCTAGTCTTCTATTATGCAAATGTTTTCTCTGCCTGGCCAGTGCCATGTCGCCTGTTTCTTTACTGCACGTGTAGATGACAAAGAAAAGGAAAGAGGGAATCTCCACGTTGAATATACCTGGCTTCAAGATATCCCGTCGCTTTTCTTTTTTTTTTTTTTTTTTTTTTTTTTTCTATTATACTTTAAGTTCTGGGGTACATGAGCAGAACGTGCAGTTTTGTTACATAGGTATATATGTGCCACAGTGGTTTGCTGCACCCATCAACCCATCACCTCCATTAGATATTTCTCCTAATGCTATTCCTCCCCTAGATCCCCACCCCTAACAGGCCCCAGTGTGTGATGTTCCCCTCCCTGTGTCCATGTGATCTCATTGTTCAACTTCCACTTATGAATGAAAACAAGTGGTGTTTGATTTTCTGTTCTTGTGTTAGTTTGTTGAAAATGATGGTTTCGAGTGAACAGGCAACCTACAGAATGGGAAAAAATTTTTGCAATCTACTCATCTGACAAAGGGCTAATATCCAGAACCTACAAAGAACTCAAACAAATTTACAAGAAAAAAACAAACAACCCCATCAAAAAGTGGGCAAAGGATATGAACAGACATTTCTCAAAAGAAGACATTCATACAGCCAACAGACACATGAAAAAATGCTCATCATCACTGGCCATCAGAGAAATGCAAATCAAAACCACAATGAGATACCATCTCACACCAGTTAGAATGGCAATCATTAAAAAGTCAGGAAACAACAGGTGCTGGAGAGGATGTGGAGAAATAGGAACACTTTTACATTGTTGGTGGGATTGTAAACTAGTTCAACCATTATGGAAAACAGTATGGCGATTCCTCAAGGATCTAGAACTAGAAGTACCATATGACCCAGCCATCCCATTATTGGGTATATACCCAAAGGATTATAAATCATGCTGCTATAGAGACACATGCACACGTATGTTTATTGCAGCACTATTCACAATAGCAAAGACTTGGAATCAACCCAAATGTCCATCAGTGACAGACTGGATTAAGAAAATGTGGCACATATACACTATGGAATACTATGCAGCCATAAAAAAGGATGAGTTTGTGTCCTTTGTAGGGACATGGATGCAGCTGGAAACCATCATTCTCAGCAAACTATCGCAAGAACAGAAAACCAAACACCGCATGTTCTCACTCATAGGTGGGAACTGAACAATGAGATCACTTGGACTCAGGAAGGGGAACATCACACATCGGGGCCTATCACAGGGAGGGGGGAGGGAGGAGGGGGGAGGGGAGAGAGATTGCATTGGGAGTTATACCTGATGTAAATGACGAGTTGATGTGTGCTGAGGAGTTGATGGGTGCAGCACACCAACATGGCACAAGTATACATATGTAACAAACCTGCACATTATGCACATGTACCCTAGAACTTAAAGTATAATAATTAAAAAAAAAAAAAAATGATGGTTTCCAGCTTTATCCATGTCCCTGCAAAGGACATGAATTCATCTTTTTTAGGTCTGCATAGTATTCCATGGTATATATGTGCCACATTTTCTTTATCCAGTCTATCATTGATGGACATTTGGGTTGGTTCCAAGTCTTTGTTACTGTGAATAGTGCTGCAATAAACATACGTGTGCCTGTGTCTTTATAGTAGAATGATTTAGAATCCTTTGGGTATACACCCAGTAATGGGATTGCTGGGTCAAATGGTATTTCTGGTTCTAGATCCTTGAGGAATTGTTGGCACAGTTGCCAGCATTTACCTACGCAAGCTTTAAGCTTGTTTATCTATGTTTGAAGCTTGATTTTTCAGGCTGCTTTTTGTTAACAAGGAAATGATTTGGGGGGTTGCTTTTTATTAAAAGGAAACCTTACTGAGGACTCTCACCCTCACTATTTGCCTAAATAATTTCTTTCTATCTCCTGTATCACAGGCATAGCTTTATCAGAAACCTGAGAAAACGTACAGTATTTAATCATATAAAAAGTAATATACTGTGAAAATGAAACAAAAGAGAAAAAGAAGGCTCTAATACATTTGATCAAATTAGGCTGCACGTCGTATTTTTTCAGCCAATTATTTTTTCTAGCTTTAGCTGTGTCCAGGAGCTTTGTACAGTCATATTCTGATAGGACAGGTCTCTCATTTTCTGCACCAGGCTTCTTTTAACATCTCTTCATGGAACCATCAAAGAAACTCAGCTAGCACTCACTCACATATGCATAACCTGGCAGTGTGAACAATAGAAAGTGATGGTTAATGATCATGCTTTACATCCACACAGCTTTCTACGGGGTCCGCATACGCTTAAGTCCCAACAGTTCACAGTGATGATTAGCTTGGTAACACATTCTTGTACTGACTTTTCTCCCTTCTTGTTTCACCCTTTCCTGTCCCCTACTCCTGTACCCTAAGAACATTTCTCAAATTAAGTTATTGTGCCCTCATTCTTATCTCAGGCTTTGCTTTCTGAGAGAAACAGACTATTGCAACTTGGGCAAGTGGCACTAAAAAGCAAACCCACAAAATGGGACTTTGGAATTTAATAACTCATTGATAACTGGCAAAAACAATCTCATTGCCAATTACACTTGAGAGGTGATAACTCTTGGTATTCAGTAAAATTACTTTGATCAAAATGGATACAATTCACACAGGAGAGAGAAGAATTGAGGTGAAAGACACGGAGAAAGTGAATCATTGCTTTATCAACAGTATAAAGATCATGGTAAATACACAGTTTATAAATTGAAGACTTTTAACAGTTTTAGAGAGCTTGTAAAAAGAAAAAAAAGTAGGGTCAGTTTGAATAAATATCAAGTCAAAATATGCTATGTAAGCCAGATGTTCTTGGCAGCATTTAAAGAGTCTCGACTTCTGCAGCAGCAGCAGCTGACCACATTGAGAATTTCATCGCAAAACTACAGTGATGCACAGGAGACAACACTCTCTGCCTCTACTACACTTTATGCCAAATTCATGGCCTGAAGAGCAAAATAATGGGACTCAGAGACTTGGAGTTGGGGAACAAAACTGAAAATCTGGGACCACCGTATTCCTCTGTGGGTTGGGAGATAAGTAGTGCTGCTAATCCTTAATGTGCATCTGGCTATGACATCAACTCTTTTCTAAAAAAATATGGCAGTGCATTTGGCTTCTTCCAACTTAGATCATTTTGCAGTAAAGTTGACCCTTGCACAGCAGCAGACCTAGGGGCAAATCTCTCCTATCACACAGCCAAAAATCCATTTATAAGTTTTGACTCCACAAAATTTAACTATGGATAGTTTACTGTTGACCAGAAGCCTTACCAATAACATGAACAGTAAATTAACACATATTGTGCGTGCTGTGTGTATTGCATACTATATTTTTACAATAAAGTAAGCTAGACAAAAGAAAATGTTACTAAGAAAATCACAAGGAAGGTTAAATATGTTTACTATTTATTAAGTGGAAGTGGATCATTGTAAAGGTTTTCTTCTTCACGTATTCACGTTAAGTAGTCAAAGGAGGAAGAGAAAAAGAAGTTGGCCTTGTTATCTCAGGGTGGCAGAAGAAAATCTGCATATAACCAGACATTCAGTTCAAACCTCCGTGTTGTTCAAGGATCAAAAGCATAATATATGAGAAATTAGAGATCAAATGACTCCTACCTGACAAATACTACAAAATTTGTTTGGGAAAACCTTTGTTCACAAGCTAATTCTCTTGTCCCCATGAACTTTTATAAAGCGTCAACTGGTTGCTTTCAGGGTTAGTTTTAAACTTCAATAATGGATAAAATGTCTGAATTGTAGGCTGTGATAATATAGAACCAGCACTTTAAGGGGACTTACCGATTTTGATTATCACAAATGTACATGTGTCCTTCTTCCAAACCAAGGCACAGAATTATTGAGTTACCTTACAGATGTTTGTGAAACTGAATGTGTTTGTAGAAGACAGTTAAAAATGATAATTATTCTATATAACCCTATTTTATATAAGGATATCTCATGTTTCTGTCTTTCCTCAGAAGCCTGTAGCTCTATTCATCCCATAACACTAATATGAAAACATAAGTCATTTAGCATGACTAAAAATAAGATAATCATTTTTTAAAATGTAAGCACACTGCAACTAATCATAATCAGTAATAATAAAAATAACACAAAAATTACCAAAAAAGTGACAAATAATAAAATCTCAGAAATTGTCAAGGCCCTCCTAAAAGCTACACATCAAGGAAACACTTTATGATCAAAGTAATATGGGTTAACAAAAACCTATATGTCTTTATTGGTAAGAAGACCATCATCCAAGTCTCACAACAACCACTCTATGACCTATGGCATGAATGTACTTTAAAAATAAATTAAAACTTTGATGCTAAGGAAATTATTGGAAGAGATTGCAGCAGATTTTTTTTATAAAATATATCTAGATAAATGTAACATTTTTAAGAAAAATTGAATGAATATAGTGTCATAGTAAATAATATTGTTAAATCATGCATACAAACCTAAAGTAATTTACATCAAGCCTATCCTGCTACACATAGACAAAGGACTGGTATCCCTTGTATAGTGAGAGCTATTATATATCATCAACCAAAAAGACAAACAGACCAATATGAAAATAGATGAAGGATATGAATTGACAATTCACAGAAGTAAAACGTGGTCAATCACATAAAAAAAGATGGCAAAAGTTACTTGTACTAGAAAATTGGACACTATAATTTATTAAGTCAATAATGTTAAGTCAATGAATTTTTTTAACTTTTATTAAGCTCAGGGATACATGTGCAAGTTTGTTACATAGGTAAATATGTGTCATCACCCAGGTATTAATCCCAGTATCCACTACTCATTTTTCCTGATCCTCTCCCCCTGCCTGCCTTCCATCCTCCAATAGGCCCCAGTGTGTGTTGTTCATGTGTTCTCAACATTTAGCTTTCTGTGTATCCATGTGTTCTCATCATTTAGCTTCCACTTGTAAATGAGAACATGTGGCATTTGTTTGTCTGTTCCAAGATCTAATGACAGAAATACCATTTGACCCAGCAATCCCATTACCGGCTATATACCCAAAGGAATATAATCATTCTATTAAAAAGACACATGCACATATATGTTCATTGCAACACTATTCACAATAGCAAAGACGTGGCATGAACCTAAACGTCCATCAATAATAGACTGAATAAGGAAAGTGCAGTATGACTACACCATGGATTACTATGTAGCTATAAAAAGTCAATGAATTATTTTCCCACAGAAGATTGATCAAACATAAGAATCTGAGAAGAGTTTGTGAGAGAGTATAATGTGAAATAACCCTTTCAAAAAAAATTAAACATACACTTTGACTCTGCAATTCTACATCTAGTCATCTGCCATCCAGATATACTTGCACCTGAGTGCATGTACGCACAGGATGTTCCCTCCATCACTTACATGGCTATCAGTCAATGAACACACATATCTCCCACAAAAGGTAGAAGGTATGCAGCAGTTACAGAGAACAGGCATATTACAGACAATATCATGGAATGCTCCCCACGTCACTTTGCTAAATGAAAAACAAGTTCCAGAAAAAAAATAAGCATAATATTCTTCTTTGAAATAAAATTAAGAATCTGTAAATCTGTATAAACATAGAGGACTCTACGTTTAATTTTGATTCTATATATTTCATTCACTATCCTTTCACAAATTTGTTTTTATATATTAATTATATAGTTTTAAAAATTAATTAGTGAAATAAACATATTGATTTAAGATAGCATGTTCTCTTTTTTTAATATAATATTACCAATCTATTAGTGCCATTTAGAAAACGTAAATTGACCAGGAATCTGGTACTCTCTATCTGATAAATTTACAGTCTGTTTTGGGACACTTACTTGATATTTTAAATATTTATGAATAAATATATTAGAATGTTAATTAAAATTTTTAATCATGGTTAAAATTTAAATGCACCAATTTTTAAAATGTGAATGCCTTATATCAACATTTTATTAATTTTACAGTAGTTTAGTGATTTCTTCTAATTTTTAAGGTTATATTTGTGGTAATTTTGAGATGTGATTATAAATGTATTGGCAATCCTCTCGTCAAGTCATATACCCTTCCTGTGAAATTTAGCAGACTTCGTGGCTGTGTCAAAAAAGAAAATACAGTGGAAGTGAGGATCTTAACTTCCAAATCTCAGAAAGATTTGTTAATACATTTTCTGTCTGTCTCTCTGTCCTTTTCTCTGTGTTTATTTCTGTCATTCTTTTTGCCTTTCTCTCTGTTTCTCCACTCACTCTGGAGCCCTGCGCCATATCCCCAGTCCCCAGGAGAAATATACCATTTGGTGTAGAACTACATATGTATGCCTAAGAAGTCACAATTGGTCCATCACTCCAGTAGCTTGAGATTTTTAATACTAATCACCAAATATGTGAGTGATTAACCTTCAGATAATTAGCCCAAGACACCTTAGGACAGTAACCGATTGAGAAATGCTGTGCCATAAACACCTAGTTGAGCCTGGCCAACAACCTAGAATTAAAACAGATGATGATAAAATATTGCTGTTCTAAGCACATTCATTTGAGAGCAGTTGGTTACGCAGTGATAGACAACCAGAAAAAATATTTTTACATGTTTGAATTATGCACCTGTAATAATATTATGATTAATGTATACCTATGAAAAAAATGTGAATCTATGTTACATTTTGTAACTACCTGTAGCCCAGAAAGAGGAGTTAGCATAGGATGGTGAGTAAGAGCTTGCACTCTGAATCCGGATAACATATATAATCTTTGCAAAACCATTACAGAATCACATATGGTTAAGCACGTTACTTATCAGGTCTATGCTGTACATTCTCCTCCATTGAAATGGAGATGAGGCAATGGCACTACCTACTTAATAGCGTTGTTGAAGCTGAAAGAATTGCTGTATATAACTGCTGTATATAGCAAAATTCAATTTGCTATAACTATTATTATTATTATTAAATTGGTAAGTACATTTCCACAGTGAATTTGGACTTAACGCAAGCTAATACATTTTTAAATTTTATGTTTCAAATATGAATGATTAAAATAACAACACTTTCTATGTCAATAATGTACTAATAGAGCACTTAGAAAAGAGAAAGCTATAAAAGGCATCCAAATAGGAAAAGAATTCCAGGTATCACTCTTTGTTGATGATATGATTCTATACTTAGAAAATCTAAAGACAGCCTAAAGCCTGCTAGAACTGAGAAATTACTTCAGTAAGGTTTCAAGATACAAAATCAATGTAGAAAATTAATACCATTTCTATACACCAATAAGAATTCAGGCTGAAAGTCAAATCAAGAGCACAATCACATTTACACCAGTCATACAAACAAAATATACTTAAAAATACCTCTAACTAAGGAAACAAAAGATTTCTACAAGAACCACAAAGAACTGCTGAAATAAATCATAGATGACTCAAACAAATGGTAGAACATTTTGTGCTCAGGGTTAGAAGAATGAATATCATTAAAATGGCCATCCTAACCAAAGCCATCTACACATTAAATGCTATTCCTATTAAAATGGCAATGTCATTATTCACAGAATTAGAAAAAATATTCAAAAATTTACATAAAATCAAAAATTAGTCCAAATAGCTGAAGCATTCCTGAGCAAAGAGAACAAAGCCAGAGGCATAACATTACCCAACCTCTAACTAAGTTATAAAGCTGCAGACATCAAAACAGCATAGTTGTGTTACAAAAACAGACACATGAATCAATGAAACAGAATACAGAGTCCAGAAATACAGCAACAGACCTATAGTCATCTAATCTTTCACTAAGTCAACAAAAATAAGCAGTGGAGAAAAGGAATCCCTATTCAATAAATGATGGTGGGACGTAAGAAAAATAACGAAACTGAACCTCTACCTTTCACCATGCAAAAATTAACCTAAAATGAATTAAATGTTTTAATATAAGACCTAAAGCTGTAAGAATTATTGAAGAAAATCTAGGAAATATCATTCTGGACATCAGTCTTGGCAAAGAATTTATAACTAAGTCCTTGATAGCAATTGCAACAAAACTCAAAATTCCCAAGTGAGATGTAAACTGAAGAGCTTCTGCACAGCAAACTATGGAGAGTGAAAAAAAACTTATTGAATGGAAGAAAATATTAGCAAACTACCCATCTGTTAAAGGTCTAATATCTAGAATCTATAAGGAACATGAATAATTCAACAAGCAAAAATCAAGTAACCCCATTAAAAACTGGACAAAAGATGTGAACAGGTACTTCTCAAAAGAAAACATACAAGGAACTGACAAACATATGACAAAAATGCTCAACATCAATAATCATCATAGAAATGCAAATCAAAACCACAATGAGACTATCACACTAGTCATAACTGCTACTATTAAAAAGTTAAAAAAAGGATACATGGCACACATATACATATGTAACAAGCCTGCACGTTATGCACATGTACCCTAGAACTTAAAGTATTAAAAAAAAAAAAAAAAAGTTAAAAAAAAATACCAGATGCTGGTGAGGATCCAGAGAAAAGGAAATGCTTACACACTGTTGGTGGAATGCAAATTAGTTGAACTACTGTGGAAAGCAGTTTAAAGATTTCTCAAAACAGGTAAAACAGAAGCCCCTTCCATATAACAAACAAATTCACCAATTCTAAATAGAACGGAAATACAAATAGATTAATTTGTTAACTCATTATTAACATAATTAAACATAAACATCTGGCTCACTCATTAAAAATCTATATTGTTTTATTAAATTTGCATTGAATATATAGAAAGGTTAAAGGAAAAAACGAACCTGCTTAGTATAGACCGGAGATCAGAATAGGTTCTGTAAAGCCTCAGATGCTAAATATTTTTGGAATTTGCAAGCCCTTTGGACTCTTGTGCCTACTCGACTCTTCTGTTGTAGTACAAAAGCAGCCATAGACAATAAGGTAAACTCCATAAAAGTAAACAAAATCCAACAAACTGTTAGCTAGACTAAGTAAGAAAAAGTGAGAACAGACCCAGTCAATAAAATCTGAAGTGAAAGAGGAGACATAAAAACTGACTGAGGTTACAGAAACACAAATTATTACAGAATATTATGAACAACTATATACCAACAAATTGGAAAACCTAGACGATATTAACAAATTCCTAGACACATACAACCGACCAAGATAGACCCATGAAGAAATAAAAAACCTGAACAAACTAATAACAAGTAACAAGATTGAAGCTGTAATAAAAAGTTTCCATAAAAGAAAATCCCAATGTCTGATGGCTTCCAATGAAATATTATTCAGTAAAACATAGTGGGGTAACAACTGGAAATGGTAGAGTAGAAAATATCAAAGCTCTATCCTTCTATCAATTATTTAAAATAATTAATCCTCCAAAAAGTAAAAGAGGAGAAAACATAACCAACATTCAGTTAAGCCCTTATGCTAAAAATGACACAATGGCTTCAAGTCTTGTCTTTTATATACCTGCGAATATAAAATGTTAATTTACACTGTCAGGGTAAAATTCAAGAGAACTCTGTTTTAGGACCTTGTGAATTTCCTTGTGAGTAAATTGGGAAGGAGGCCCTCTGGGGAGGTATGTGACCTTCTATCTTTGCAGCTATCTATTTAGGAACAAAATGGGAGCCAGTTTTACATGCTTCATTTCCCAAGATTAACTTTTTACTTTGACATAGTGAGTTTAACATCTCAAGATTTTTACTTTCCTTTCACACTAGCAAACACAATTCAGGAACACACAAAGAGCTTAAATGCCATAAACAAATGAATTTTATTCCAGGAATGCAAAATTATGGCAATATCCAAAAGAATCAACTAATATATCATATCATTAGAACAAAGGAAAAAACTGTATAATCACTTCAATAACTGCAGAAAAACATATTTAATGAAATTCAATACTCTTCATCATAAGAACACTTAAACTAGAAGTAAAGGGGAACATCCTAAAGCTGATAAATAGTATCTATAAAAAAAATACAAGGCTAACATCACACTAAATTGACTCTTCTCACTTCCACTCAATATTGCAGTAGAACTTTCAGCCAACAAATAGTAAAAAAAAAAAAATGAAATAAATGGAATCCACATTAGAAAGAAAGAAGTTAAACTATCTCTATTGGCATATATCATGATCTTATAATAGAAAATTTTTACAACTCCACTAAAAAATATTCAAGTAAACCAATAAAACAAGTTTTGGAGATACGAGGTCAATAAACAAACAAACAAAAAATCCTACACAATTGCAACGGAAATTTAAACTAAAATAAAGATAAAACAGTCACCCTTATAATACCGTGAAAAAATATAATTCTTAGCAATAAGTTTAACAAAAAATTGTACAACTCTCACTGTGAAATTATTACCAGTGGTGGTTACCCAAGTTACTGACAGCAAATCTTTATGGTTCTGCAGCAACTTGAATTATTGCCTCCTCAGAAGAATGAATTTGACTGAGGGGCATAAGACAGAAAAGGAGACCAGGACAAGTTTCAGAACAGAAGTGAAGATTCATTAAAAAGTTACAGCAGGAAAGAAAGGAAAGTACACTTGGGATAGATCCAAGTGGCCATTTTGAAGGTAAAGTGCCATGTTTGACCTTTGATTTAGGGTTTTATATGTTGGCGTACTTCCAGGGTCCTGCTTCCCTTTTCCTTGATTCTTTCCTTAGGGTGACTTGCTGGCATGCATGATGGCCTGCTAGTACTTGGGACATAAGCAAGCACAGTATGTTTACTGGAGTCGTATGCATGCTCCCCTGAGGCATTCTTTTCCTTTCTGGTGCCCCCAGAATGTCGTACTCCACCATTTGGCCCCTTAATGTGCATGTGTGAGCTCACTCGCCCAACTCCTGAGATCTTATCAGGAAGCTGCTTATTACCAGATTTGATTTTTTTCTATCTATAGGAAAGCTGCCTTTCCCTGGCTGGCTGCAATCAATTATTATTTTAGAGAGACACTGTGACAACTGCCTGACCATTAACTGATGGTCACCTAACTTTCCTGGTAGGGTGTGGGAGCCCTCTTCTGCCCTGTTTATGTATGACTAGCTAGCCACTGTAACAAAATCTACAAAACACTGTGGAAATAAGAACATATAAATAAATAGAAAAGCATCTCATTTTCATTTATTGAAAAACCTAATATTGTGATACTGACCATACTCTGCTCCCCAAATTGATAAACAAAATCAATGCAATCCCTATCAAAATCCCAGATCATTTCTTTGCAAAAACAGACAAGCTGATTCTAAAATGTATGTACATATTCAAGAGACATCAAGAGGCTGTGTTGGGAGGATTGCTTGAGTCCAGAAATTTGAATCTAGCCTGGGCAACATAGTAAGACATCTACCTCTTAAAGAAAAAAAGCAAGAAGAAAAAAATTTAAAAAAGAAACTAAAACAATTTAAAATAAAAAACAAAGCTGAAAAATTTAGATTTCCTGCTTTTAAAGACAAATATAAATATACGATAATCAAGAGAGTGTGATACAGGCCTACAGCTAGACATGTAGATCAATGGAATGGATTTTGGAATATAGAAATACAGCCATGCATTTAAAGTTTTGACAAAAGTTTCAAAACAATTTAATGGGGAAAAGAAGAGATTATTCAACAAATGTAAGTGGGAAAATGATTATCCATATACAAAATAATTAATTTGGGACCCTCTACCTCAAATCACTTACAAAAGCTAATTCAAAGGTGATCAAAAACTTAAATGTCAGCACTAGAACTGTAAAACTGTAATAATAAATAACAGGTACTAATTTGTGTAACTTGGAAATGGTTCGTGAGATATGAAATCAAAAATAAAAGCAACCAAATTAAAATTGATAAGTTAGTCTTCATCAAAATCAATACTTTTGTGCTTCAATGAACATCATTAAGAAAGTAAAAGGATAGCCCAAAGAATTAAAAAAAAAAAAAAAAAGAAATCATACATGCAGTAAGGTTCTTATATCAAAAATATATTAAAAACACAAGTCCATAAGAAGACAAATAATTCAATCAACACTAGGTAAAACATTTTCAACATGATTACATATGAGATATTACTTCATTCACACTGGCTATAATCAAAAGAAATATAATCCCAAGTGTTGACAAGGTTGTGAAGAAATTAAAATTCTTATACATTGTTGTTGAGAATGGAAAATGATGCAACCACTGTGAAAAACAATCTGGAAATTCCAATGGTAATTTAGAAATTGTATGCTAACAGACAATTCCTATGGTAATTTAGAAATTATATGGTAACTGCTACTTTGAAATGTAGCAATTATACTTTAACTTGATTGATTTATCCTCAGATATAAGTATGAGAAATGACAGAAAGAAACAATCTAGAGATTATATGGTAACAGACAGTTACCATCTAATCCAGTAATTGTACTTCTAGTTATATACCCAAGGGAAATGAAAACATGTCCACAGAAAGCTTATAGGTGAATGTTAATCAACATTATTCATAGTGGCCAAAAAATGGGAAAAAAAATCTATGTCCATCAACTGATACATGAATATATGAAATGTGTATATACATACTATGGAATACTATTTGACAATAAAAAGGAATGAAGCATTTACATATACTGTTCCATGGATGAACTTTTAATACATTATGCTAAGTACTAGAAGCCAATCACAAAAGATCACATATTGCATAATTTTATTGATGTTATTAAATGTCTAGAAAATGACAATCTATAGAGACAGAAATTAGATTAGTGGTTACCTAGGAAAGGGTGGATGCAGAAATTTGGGATGGGGATATAAAGCCTAATGAGTAGAATTTTGGGAGGGAGATAAAATTGATTGTTTTGGTGGCTACACAATTCTGTTAATATACGATGAAACATTAAATTTTACACAATAATTAGCAAATAATATGGTATAGGAATGATATGTCAACAAAGTCTTATGAAATATTCCTTGAACCATGATATGCAAAAGTGCTGATTCAGTGGTACAATTATTCATCTCCTGCTCTGTGTCAAGAGGACTGAAGACATAGGAGCCTCTCACTTGCCACTGTTCTCGACAGTATTGTAAAATAATTACATAAGACTGATAACTTATATATGCAAGGTCATAAGTTGTAGCTTGATTATAGTAGTTATAAACATAAAAGAAACATTAAACACACTGGAGTAAGTATGAGGTCAACTACCTTTTATTTGTCTCCTTAGCAAGCACATACTCAGACGACTAATATTGTGTACTTACTTTGAATTGTAGCAGTTATACTTTAACTTGATTGATTTATCCTCAGATATAAGTATGAGAAATGACAGAAAGAAACAGCAATTTGAAAAGAAGCATTTCATTGCACCAGGAGGACTATGAAATCAATGTCAGATATTCTGCTGATACAACTCAGTTGTTACTTTAGCTCTGGGAGTTGCGGAAAGGTGCTGGTGTGGCCCACAGAATACAGCCATTGGATGAACATAAAGACAATCCTCGATGAACTTGTTTAGAGAGGCCATAAGATGACCGTATTGACACCTTTGGCTTCCATTATTATTGACCCCAGTAAATCATCTGCTATTAAATTTGAAGTTTATGCAACATCTCTAACTAAAAATAATTGTGAGGGTCTTTTTGTGAAACTGATCAATAGATGGATATATTAACTTCCAAAAGATGCGTTTTGGACATATTTTTCACAAGCACAAGAACTCTTTTGGGAATCGACGGACTGTGTTAATAACCTCTGTAAAGATATAGTTTTGAACAAGAAAATTATGGTTCAAAGTTTGATGTTGTTCTTGCAGGTGCCCTTGGTCCCTGTGGTGAACTGCTAGCTGAGCATGTTAAAGTCATGTTAAATACTTGCCCTTTGTTGAGAATCTCCTGGCAACACACTTGAGAAGTATAGTTGAGGACTTCTATTTCCCACTTCCCACATACCTGTTGTTCTGTCAGAATTAAGTGATCAAATGACATTCATGGAGAGGATTAAAAATCTAATACATGTGCTTTATTTTGACTTTTAGTTTCAAATGTTTGATTCAAGAAGTGGAAAAAGTTTTACAGTGAAGTTCCAGGTAAGTCATGTTTCTAATCAATAGTTAATAAGTCTGCTCCCTCATGATTTACATTGTACTTTAAAGGTAGACTATAATCAAGTAAAAAGGAAAAGTCTAAAAGTGTTATAAGATCACAATGCTAAGGGAACATTCAGAAGAGATCTCAAAGTCATTGATAAAGTGAGTCCTCAATAATGTGCAGGAATAGGTGAAAACATGAGGGGGAGAGGAAAACACAAAAAGAAAAGCAGGTAGTGAAGTAAAGGCAGTTCCTAAGATTTCAAATTAGTATGCAGGAAAAAGCTGAGTAAAGTAGCAGATGACGCTGGAGAGGCAAGTTGAAGCAATATAATATAATTGTGAGGAGACCAAAGTGTCTATTAAGGGCAATGGGGAGCTACTGCACAGAGTTAAGAAATGGAGAGATATAATCAGATTCTCTTTCTTTAAAAGGCTCCCAATGTTGTCAATGGATTATATTGCAAAAAGGCCACATTGTGAAAACTGCAGATCTTTTAGAAGATTTTGCATGAGTTTATGCAACAGATCATAGAAAAGTGGACTAGAATGTTGATAGAGATAATTATGCCTACTTCTATAATAATGGTAATTACTTCCTATTGTATTGTGTTGAAAATATATTTAATACAGATAAAACACTTAAAATGTCTCTGGTACATAATGATTCAAATATTGTTAATATTGTAATGATTTTTATTTTTGTTATTACTGTGAATAGTATCCATTAGTTAACATATGCCAGCCACCTGAGATATAATTCCTCTATTAATAGGAACAGGTTTCCCAACACAGCAAGACCCTCCAGCAAAGTCCTAGAGAACAGATCCCCTGTGGACTTGTATACATATAGATGTTTGGGCAGTCAGATGAACAAGATGAAATGCTAACGGTGTAAGGGTTAAGGCTTTTCAAGGTACACTATTCCTCAATGACATAAATGTATCACACCAGAATATTAGGAGACAGAGCCAATATTTACTTGTTTTCACTCTAGCATTTAAAACATTCATCAGTGAGATCCCAGAGGTTTATATCTTAGAGCATAAACGGATCAGTTTACCCTTTTAATGTTTCCTGCCTTACGCCAACTCTATAGGACACTTCAGTAAAAATCTCTGGGAAACTTGGGACTCATCCTCACAGTTGCCTGACAGAGAAGCACCAAAACAAAAATGAACAAGTCATGTATAATAAGCTCTAAATAATGTATACCACTTGCATCTGAATACTACCCTTAGATTTACAAAAGAGTTCTATCAGGGTATAGGATGATCTTCCTTATGAGGAAACAAAAGAACCTCATATATTTTACTTTAATGTCATTCTTTTGAGACACAAGTAGAAAGTAAGCATTCCTCACTACTTTATTATATAATTCTTAAGAGATCTTTTTGTCTACCTTCTTATTCAACAGAAAACTGAAATCTTAGTCGAGTTAAATCCCGGTTTTTATGTTGAATGAAAATTGCATAGGCTCTATGTGGTAATTTCTCAAAGGACAAAGGCAGAAGTAAGACCAATGAAAATTCTATGCACTCTAACCTTATTCTCAAAAAATTTCCCCATTCACATTAGAGGAAAGTGATGATGTCATTAGAAGGGGGGAAAAAGTAGGCAGAGAAGGAAGACAAGGGCAAGAATGACTAGTAGTACAATACTGATAAATACTAGTGCTAGCTGTTGTTATTCATTTCCAGAAGGTAGGTTCGAATCCAAGTCAATAGTTGTGCAGTCTGTCCTCTAATTCTTTCTTACATAAAATAATTGTTGCCACAAATTTGCTTGCTTTTCCATTATGTATTAGATTCTCAGATAATGTTTGTATATGTTAAAAGAATAAGACACTTGGGGAAAAGTATTAAGTGTTATAAAATGCATATAGCCATTGGCTTAAAAATATACTCAGAAGAAATTATACAGAGAACAACTAAATCACGGTGGTCAGATTCAATATTTGTGGCAGACAGTCATAAAATAAACACTGGTGGTAATTCAAATATCTTACATTGAGAAATGATTAAAAATGAATACAATATGTTTACCATGCCATCACAATTATTTTATCAAAAAATATTAAATTACACTGTCAGCCATAGTACAGGTATTATTGAATACTACAGAACAAAATGATGAACAGAACAATATCACAATTTTTGTGTTGGAAGAAAAGGCATATACAATGAGATAAAAAAATTTATATAAATGTAATATATGTACATTGGGTTATAGAAATAGAATAAAACCATAATGAAAACAGATTTTATAAATGAAATTTATTTTTTTCTAAATTTTCATAATTTCACATAATTTTTTACATTGATTTTATATTATTCTGATAAAGATGTCACAGAATGAGATCAGTGATGGATCTATTAATTGCCATTTCATTACCTCAGTATTGGGTGGATGAAGAAGACTTTGAGCAGTGAGGCTGTGAGACAAAACATTGAACATGTCATATTAAATGTGGCTACAGATCAATGCAATTACACAGAGTACCTGGGTGCCCCATGAATCTCCTGGAATAATAGTATAATGACTGCTATTAAAACTGATGTCATAAGGTTAAAATTAAGTTTTTAAAAAATACCTGGCAATATATGATCTATGTGGACAAAGTAGATTTTTATTATTGTAAACAATAGTTTTAAAAAGAATGTTTACCCCAATGATTAGGATCTGAAAGTATGTTTCCAATGGAAAGGGAACACCATTATTTTACAGAGAGAAAGAAAAAATGCATTTTTTAAAACAGGAACAGCAACTAAAAGGTGAGCATGTAATTTTGACATAATATTCACAAAACTTTTGACTTTAAGTTTCTAAGATTTTTTTTTTTTTTTGCTCTGGCCCAAGGCTCTCTGACTGACTTCTTTCCAGACCTTCTCAACTTAGCAACTGAAGATCAACGCTGCCCTATCTCCTCAGAAGCCTCCTGGACCATCACAGACGCTTTGGGTAACTCTTACAGTAGAGGGTAAGTCCGTCCCCTTCTTAATCAATATGGAGGCTACCCACTGCACATTACCTTCTTTTCAAGGGCCTGTTTCCCTTGCCTCCATAACTGTTGTGGGTGTTAATGGCCAGGCTTCTAAACCTCTTAAAACTCTCCAACTCTGGTGCCAATTTGGACATTCTTTTTTAGTTATCCCCACCTGCCCAGCTCCCTTATTAGGTCAAGACATTTTAACCAAATTACCTGCTTCCTTGACTAGGCTACAGCCACACCTCATTGCTGTCTTTTCCCCCAGTTGAAAGCCTCCTTCACATCCTCCCCTCGTATCCCCCCACCTTAACTCACAAGTATAGGATACCTCTACTTCCTCCTTGGTGACCGATCATGCACCCTTTACCATCTCATTAAAACCTAATCACCCTTACCCCACTCAACGCCAATATGCCATCCCGCAGGACGCTTTAAAAGGATTAAGGACTGTTATCACTCGCCTGCTACAGCATGGGCTTTTAAAGCCTGTAAACTCCCATTACAATTCCTCCATTTTACCTGTCCTAAAACCAGACAAGGCTTACAGGTTAGTTCAAGATCTGCACCTTATCAACCAAATTGTCTTGCCTATCCACCCCATAGTGCCAAACCCATATACTCTTCTATCCTCAAAACCTTCCTCCACAACCCATTATTCTCTTCTGGATCTCAAACATGCTTTCTTTACTATTCCTTTACACCCTTCATCCCAGCCTCTCTTCACTTTCACTTGGACTGACTGTGACACCCATCAGGCTCAGCAAATTACCTAGGCTGTGCTGCTGCAAGGCCTCACAGGCAGCCCCCATTCTTCAGTCAAGCCCAAATTTCTTCCTCATTTGTTATCTATCTTGACATAATTATCATAAATACACCTTTACTCTCCCTGCTGATTGTGTCCAGCTAATCTCCCAAACCCGAATCCCTTCTACAAAACAACTCCTTTCCTTCCTAAGCATGATTAATGAGGACAGAATTCTTACACAAGAGCTGGGACTGCATCCTGTAGCCTTTCTGTCCAAACAACTTGACCTTACTGTTTTAGCCTAGCCCTCATGTCAGCATGCAGCGACTGCCACTGCTTTAATACTGTTAGAGGCCCTAAAAATCACAAACTATGCTCAATTCTCTACAGTTCTCATAACTTCCAAAATCTATTTTCTGCCCCCAACCATTGCTCAGGACCATGCTTATGCTGACAAGTTAGATAAAAAAGCAGCTAGCGTTCCAACTTCTATCTCTCATGGCAGTTTTTCTCCTTCATATCGGCCACTCCCACCTACTCCCCCGCTGAAACTTCCACCTATCAATCTCTTCCCACACAAGGCAAATGTTTCTTAAACCAAGGAAAATATCTCCTTCCAGCCTCACAGGCCCATTCTATTCTGTTGTCATTTCATAACCTCTTCCATGTAGGTTACAAGCTGCTAGTCCACCTCTTAGAACTTCTCATTTCCTTTCCATCATGGAAATCTATCCTCAAGAAGATCACTTCTCAGTGTTCCATCTGCTATTCTACTACCCCTCAGGGATTGTTCAGGCCCCCTCCCTTCCCGACACATCAAGCTGGAGGTTTTGCCCCCACCCAGGACAGGCAAATTGACTTTACTCACATGCCTCCAGTCAGGAAAATAAAATACCTCTTGATCTAAGTAGACACTTTCACTGGATAAGTAGAGGCCTTTCCCACAGGGTCTGAGAAGGCCACCACGGTCATTTCTTCCCTTCTGTCAGACATAATTCCTCGGTTTGGCCTTCCTAACTCTATACAGTCTGATAACGGACCAAACTTTACTAATCAAATCACCTAAGCAGTTTTTCAGACTCTTGGTATTCAGTGAAACCTTTATATCCTTTACCGTCCTCAATCTTCAAGAAAGGTAGAACGGACTAATGGTCTTTTAAAAACACACCTCACCAAGCTCAGCCACCAACTTAAAAAGGACTAGACAATACTTTTACCACTTTCCCTTCTCAGAATTCAGGCCTGTCCTCGGAATGCTACAGGTTCTAGCCCATTTGAGTTCCTATATGAACACTCCTTTTATTAAGTCCCAGTCTCATTCCAGACACCAGACCAACTTAGACTGCACCCCAAAAGACTTTCATCCCTACTGTCTTCTGTCTAGTCATATTCCTATTCACTGTTCTCAACTACTCATAAATGCCCTGCTCATGTTTACACTGCCAGTTTACACTGTTTCTCCAAGCCATCACAGCTGATATCTCCTAGTGCTATCCCAAACCGCCATTCTAAATTCCCTCTTAAAGTAAATAACTAATCTTTGCTGGCAAGGCTATGCTGAAACTCCTTGGGCACTCTCTAATTAGATGTCCTAGGTCCTCCCAATTCTTAGTCCTTCATTTTTTTTTTCTCCTAACTTGTTTTTTCTCCTTCTCTTACCTTGTGTCTTCTATTTAGTTTTTCAATTCACACAAAACCACATCCAGGCCATCATCAATCATTCAATATGACAAATGTTTCTTCTAACGACCCCACAATATCACTACTTACCACAAAATCTTCCTTCAGCTTAATCTCTCCCACTGTAGGTTCCCACACCACGCCTAATCCCATTTGAAGCAGCCCTGAGAAACATTGCCCATTCTCTCTCAATACCACTCCCCAAAAAAATTTTCCCCGCCCCAACACTTCAACACTATTTTGTTTTATTTTTCTTATTAATATAAGAAGGCAGGAATGTCAGGCCTCTGAGCCCAAACAAAGCTATCACATCCCCTGAGACTTGCACGAATACCCCCAGATGGCCTGAAGTAACTGAAGAATCACAAAAGAAGTGCAAATGCCCTGCCTCTCCTTAACTGATGGCATTCCACCACAAAAGAAGAGAAAATGGCCGGTCCTTGCCTTAAGCAATGATATCATCTTGTGAAATTCCTTTTCCTGGCTCATCCTGGCTCAAAAAGCTCCCCCACTGAGCACCGTGTGACCCCCACTCCTGCCCAATAGAGAACAACCCCCCTTTGACTGTAATTTTCCTTTACCTACCCAAATCCTATAAAACAGCCCCACCCTTATCTCCCTTCGCTGACTCTCTTTTCCGACTCAGCCTGGCTGCATCCAGGTGATTAAAAAGCTTTATTGCTCATACACACACACATACACACACACACACACACACACAAAAGATTCTTTTTTAAAAAAACTTTTAGTTTAGGTTCAGGGGTAAAAGTGCAGCCTTCTTATATAGGTGATCTCCTGTCATGGTAATTTGTTGAACAGATTATTTCATTACCCAAGTACAAAGTCTAGGACCCAATAGTTATTCTTTTCTGATCCTATTCCTCCCACCAACCCTCCACCCTGAAGTAGACCCTAGTGTCTATTGTCTCTTTGCATCCATGTGTTATCATCAGTTAGCTCCCCCTCATAAGTGAGTACTTGCGGGATTTGGCTCTCTGTTCCTGTGTTAGTTTGCTAAGGATGACGGTCTCCAGCTCCATCCATGTTCCTGCAAAGGACATGATCTCATTCTTTTTTATGGCTGCATAGAATTCCATGGTGTATATGTACCACATATTCTTTATCCAATCTACCACTGACGAGCATTTAGGTTGGTTCCTTGTCTCTGCTATTGTGAACAGTGCTACAACAAACATAAATGTACATGTGTCTTTATGGTAGAATGATTTATATTCGTTTGGGCCTATATCCAGTAATAGGATTGCTGGGTCAACTGGTAGTTCTACTTTTAGTTTTTTGAGTAATCACCACACCTCTTTCCACAATAGTTGAACTAATTTACATTCCCACCAACAGTATATAAGTGTTCCCTTTTCTCTGCAACCTCACCAGCATCTGTTGTTTTTTGACTTTGTAATTATACCCATTCTAACTAGTGTGAGATGGTATCTCACTGTGGTTTTGATTTGCATTTCCCAAATGATCAGTGATATTTACCTTTTTGTTCATATACTTGTTGGCTGCTTCTATATCTTCTTTAGAAATGTGTCTATAGTGATGAACCAGGTGGCCAAATAAGAACAGCTCTGGTCTGCAGCTCCCAGCATGATTGATGCAGAAGACAGGTGATTTCTGCATTTTCAACTGAGGAACGAGGTTCACCTCACTGGGACTGGTTGGACAGTGGGTGCAGCCCACAGAGGGTGAGTCAAAGCAGGGCGGGGCATCACCTCACCCCAGAAGTGTAAGGGACAGGGGGATTTCCCTTTCCTACTCAAGGGAAGCCATGACTGACTGTACTAGGAAAATCAGGACACTCCTGCCTTAATACTGCACTTTTCCAATGGTCTTAGCAAATGGCATACCAGGAGATTATATCCCGTGCCTGGTTCAGCCAGTCCCATACCCACAGAGCCTTGCTCACTGCTAGCACAGCAGTCTGAGACTGAACTGCGAGGGGGCAGACTGGCTGGAGGAGCGGTGTTCGCCATTGCTGAGGCTTTAGTAGGTAAACAAAGTGGCCAGGAAGCTCAAACTGGGTGGAGCCTACCACAGATCAAGGAGGTCTGCCCACCTTGGTAGACTCCACCTCTGGTGGCAGGGCACAGCTGAACAAAAGGCAGCAGAAACTTCTGCAGACTTAAACATCCCTGTCTGATAGCTCTGAAGAGAGCAGTGATTCCCCAGCACAGTGTTTGAGCTCTGAGATGGACAGACTGCCTCCTCAAGTGGGTCCCTGACCCCCGAGTAGCCTAACTGGGAGACACCTCTGAGTAGGGGCCCACTGACACCTCATACAGCCAGGTGCCACTCTGGGAAGAAGCTTCCAGAGGAAGGATCAGACAGCAATGTTTGCTGCTTTATAATATTTGCAGTTCTGCAGCCTCCACTGGTGATACCCAGGGAAACAGGGTTTGGAATGGAACTCTAAGAAACTCCAACAAACCTGCAGGTGAGGGACCTGCCTGTTAGAAGGAAAAGTAGCAAACAGAAAGAAATAGCATCAACATCAACAAAAAGGACACCGACACCAAAACCCCAACTGTAGGTCACCACCATCAAAGGCCAAACGTAGATAAAACCACAAAGATAGGGAGAAACCACAGCAGAAAATCTGAAAATTCTGAAAACCAGAGTGCCTCTTCTATTCCAAAGGATTGCAGCTACTCACCAGCAATGCAACAAAGCTGGACAGAGAATGACTTTGACAAATTGACAGAAGTAGGCTTCAGAAGGTCAGTAATAACAAACTTCTCCAAGCTAAAGGAGGATGTTTGAATCCATACCAAGGAAGCTAAAAACCTTGAAAAAAGATTAGACTAATGGCTAACTAGAATAAACAGTGTAAGCAAGACCTTAAATGACCTGATACACCTGAAAACCATGGCATGAAAAGAACAGGAGGCATGCAAAAGCTTCAGTAGCCAATTTGATCAAGTGGAAGAAAGGGTATCAGTGATTGAAGATAAAATGAATGAAATGAAGTGAGAAGAGAAGTTTAGAGAGAAAGGAGTAAAAAGAAATGGACAAAGCCTCCAAGAAATATGGGACTATGTGAATGAAAAGACCAAATCTCCGTTTGATTGGAGTAATTGAAAGTGATGGGGAGAATGGAACCAAGCTGGAAAACACTCTTCAGGATATTATCTAGGAGAACTTCCACAACCGAGCAAGGCAGACCAACATTCAAATTCAGGAAATACAGAGAACACCACAAAGATACTCCTCAAGAAGAGCAACCCCAAGACACATAATTGTCACATTCACCAAGGTTGAAATGTAGGAAAAAATGTTAAGGGCAGCCAGAGAGAAAGGTCGGGTTACACACAAAGGGAAGCCCATCAGACTAACAACAGATCTCTCAGCAGAAACTCTACAGGCCAGAAGAGAGTGGGGGCCAATATTCAACATTCTTAAAGAAAAGAATTTTCAACCCATTATTTCATACCCAGCCAAATTAAGCTTCATAAGTGAAGGAGAAGTAAAATCCTTTACAGAAAAGCAAATGCTGAGAGATTGTGTTACCACTAGGCCTGCCTTACAAGAGCTCCTAAAGGAAGCACTAAACAAGGAAAGGAACAACTGGTACGAGCCCCTGCAAAAAAAAAAAATAATAATAATACCAAATTGTAAAGACCATCAATGCTAGGAAGAAACTGCATCAACTAACGTGCAAAATAACCAGCTAACATCATAATGACATGGTCAAATTCATACATAACAATATTAACCTTAAATGTAAATGGGCTAAATGCTCCAATTAAAGGCACAGGCTGACAAATTGGATAAAGAGTCATGATCCACCAGTGTGCTGTATTCAGGAGCTCCATCTCATGTGCAGAGACACACATAGGTTCAAAATAAAGGGATGGAGGAAGATCTACCAAGCAAATGGAAAACAAAAAAAGCAGGGGTTGCAATCCTAGTATCTGAAAAACCAGACTTTAAACAAACAAAGATTGAAAGACACTAAGAGGCCATTATATAATGGTAAAGGGATCAATTCAACAAGAAGAGCTAACTATCCTAAATATATATGCACCCAATTCAGGAGCACCCAGATTCATAAAGCAAGTCCTTAGAGACCTACAAAGATATTTAGACTCCCACACAATAGTAATGGGAGACTTTAACACACACTGTTGATATTAGACACATCAATCAAACAAAAGATTAGCAAGGATATTCAGGACTTGAACTCAGTTCTGCACCAAGCAGACCAAATAGACATCTACAGAACTCTCCACCCGAAAATCAACAGAATACGCATTCTTCTCAGCACCGCATGACACTTATTCCCAAACTAATCACATAGTTGGAAGTAAAGCCCCCACAGCAAATGGAAAACAACAGAAATCACAACAAACTGTCTCTCAGACCACAGTGCAACCAAATTAGAACTCAGGATTAAGAAATTCACTCAAAACTGCACAACTACATGGAAGCTGAACAACCTGCTCCTGCATGACTACTGTGTAAGTAAGAAAATGCAAGCAGAAATAAAGATGTTCTTTGACACCAATGAGAACAAAGACACAATGTAGCAGAATCTCTGGGATGCATTCAAAGCAGAGTGTAGAGGGAAATTTATAGCACTAAATGCCCACAAGAGAAAGCAGGAAACATCTAAAATAAACACCCTAACATCACAGTCAAAAGAACTAGAGAAGCAAGGTAAACAAATTCAAAAGCTAGCAGAAGGCAAGAAATAACTAAGATCAGAGCAGAACTGAAAGAGAGAGACACAAAAAGTCCTTCAAAAAATCAATGAATCCAAGAGCTGGTTTTTTGAAAAGATCAACAAAATAGATAGACCACTAACCAGAATAATAAAGAAGAAAAGATAGAAGAATCAAATAGCTGCTAATAAAAAATGATAAAGGAGATATCATCACCAATCCCACAGAAAAACAATCTACCCTCAGAGAATACTATAAACACCTGTATGCAAATAAACTAGAAAATGTAAAAGACACAGATAAATTCCTGGACACATACACCCTCCCAAGACTAAACCAGGAAGTTGTTGAATCCCTGAAGAGACCAATAACAGGCTCTGAAATTGAGGCAAAAAATTAATAGCCTACCAACCAAAAAAAGTCCAGGACCAGATGGATTCACAGCCGAATTCTACCAGAGGTAAAAAGAGGAACTGGTACCATTCCTTCTGAAACTATTCCAATCAATAGAAAAAGAGGAAAACTTCCCTAACTCATTTTATGAGGCCAGCATCATCCTGATACCAAAGCCTGGCAGAGACACAACGAAAAAAAGAGAATTTTAGAACAGTATTCCTGTAGAATATCGATACAAAACTCCTCTATAAAATATTGGCAAACCGAATCCAGTAGCACATCAAAAAGCTTATCCAATAAGATCAAGTCAGCTTCATCCCTGGGATGCAAGGTTGGTTCAACATACGCAAACCACTAAACGTAACCCATCACATTAACAGAACCAAAGGCAAAAATCACATGATTATCTCAATAGACACAGAAAAGACCTTTGACAAAATTCAACAGCTTTTCATGCTAAAAACTCTCAATAAACTAGGTATTGATGGAATATATCTCAAAATAATAAGAGCTATTTATGACAAACCCACAGACAACATCATACAGAATGGGCAAAAACTGGAAGCATTCCCTTTGAAAACTGGCACAAGACAGGAATGCCCTCTCTCACCACTCCTATTCAACATAGTGTTGGAAGTTCTGGCCAGGGCAATCAGGAAGGACAAAGAAATAAATTGTATTCAATTAGGCAAAGAGGAAGTCAAATTGTCCCTGTTTTCAGATGACATGACTGTATATTTAGAAAACCTAGGCCAGGTGCGTGGCTCAAGCCTGTAATCCCAGCACTTTGGGAGGCCGAGACAGGCAGATCACGAGGTCAGGAGATCAAGACCATCTTGGCTAACACAGTGAAACCCCATCTCTACTAAAAAATACAAAAAACTAGCTGGGCGAGGTGGCAGGCGCCTATTGTCCCAGCTACTTGGGAGGCTGAGGCAGGAGAATGGTGTAAACCTGGGAGGCGGAGCTTGCAGTGAGCTGAGATCCGGCCACTGCACTCCAGCCTGAGCGACAGAGCAAGACTCTGTCTCAAAAAAAAAAAAAAAGAAAGAAAAAGAAAACCCCAATGTCTCAACCCAAAATCTCCTTAACCTGATAAGCAACTTCAGCAAAGTCCCAATATAAAAAATCAATGTGCAAAAATCACAAGCATTCCTATTCACCAAGAACAGACAAATGGAGGCCATTTCATGAGTGAACTCCCATTCACAACTATTACAAACAGAATAAAATACCTAGGAATCCAATTTACA
This sequence comes from Macaca thibetana thibetana, assembly GCF_024542745.1. Lineage (NCBI taxonomy): Eukaryota > Metazoa > Chordata > Mammalia > Primates > Cercopithecidae > Macaca > Macaca thibetana. The sequence goes on along the minus strand of NC_065582.1, from coordinate 120,859,885 downwards.
AGGAATGTGAAGGACCTCTTCAGGAGAACTACAAACCACTTCTCAATGAAATAAAAGAGAACAGAAACAAATGGAAAAACATTCCAGAGGGAGTGCCCAAGATGTCCAAATAAGAACAGCTCCAGCCTCCAGTTCCCAGCATAAGCAACACATTAGATAGGTGATTTCTGCATTTTCAACTGAGATACCAGGGTTCATCTCACTGGGACATATCAGACAGTCAGTGCTGGTCCATGGATGTAGCGCGATCAGTGAGACCTGAAGCAGGGTGAGGCATCACCTCACCTGGGAAGTGCAAGGGGGAAGGGAATTCCTTTTCCTAGCCAAAGGAAATTGAGACACACAACACCTGGAAAATAGGGTAACTCCCACCCTAATACTGTACTTTACCAAGGGTCTTAGCAAATGGCACACTGGGAGATTATATCCCACACCTGGCCTGGAGGGTCCCACGCCCATGGAGCCTCCCTCATTGCTAGCACAGAAGTCTTAGATCTAACTGCAAGGTGGCAGTGAAGCTGGGGGAGGGGCGCCAGCCATTGCTGAGGCTTAAGTAGGAAAACAAAGCCACTGGGAGGCTTGAATTGGGTGGAGCCCACCACAACTCAAGGAGGCCTGCATTCCTCTGTAGACTCCACCTCTAGGGACAGGGCATAGCTAAACAAAAAAAAGCAGAAACCTCGGCAGAGGTAAATGTCCCTATCTGACAGCTTTGAAGAGAGCAGTGGATCTCCCAGCATGGAGATTGACATCTGAGAATGAACAGACTGTCTGCTCAAGTGGGTCCCTGACCCCTGAGCAGCCTAACTGGGAGACATCCCCCACTAAGTGCAGACCAACACCTCACACCTCACACAGCGGTGTACACCCCTGAGACAAAGCTTCCAGAGCAAGAATCAGACAGCAACTCCCGCTGTTCAGCAATATTCTATCTTTTGCACCATCCACTGCAGATACCCAGGTAAACACAGTCTGGAGTAGACCTCAAGCAAACTCCAACAGACCTGCAGCTGAGGGTCCTGACTGTTAGAAGGAAAACTAACAAACAGAAAGGACACCCAAACCAAAACTCCATCAGTACGTCACTATCATCGAAGACCAAAGGCAGATAAAACCACAAAGATGGGGAAAAAGCAGTGCAGAAAAGCTGGAAATACAAAAAATCAGAGTGCATCTCCCCTTCAAAGGAATGCAGCTCATCGCCAGCAATGGAACAAGGCTGGACAGAGAATGACTTTGATGAGTTGAGAGAAGGCTTCAGTCGATCAAACTTCTCAGAGCTAAAGGAGGAACTATTTAACCAGCACAAAGAAACTAAAAACCTTGAAAAAAGGTTTGATGAAGGGCTAACTATAATAACCAATGTAGAGAAGACCTTAAAAGAACTGACAGAAATGAAAACCATCACACGAGAACTATATGACAAATGCACAAGCTTCAATAACTGACACAATCAACTGGAAGAAAGAGTATCAGACATTGATGATCAAATGAATGAAATGAAGCGAGAAGAGATGTTTACAGAAAAAAGTAAAAAGAAATGAACAAAGCCTCCAAGAAATATGGGATTATGTGAAAAGACCAAATCTACGTCTGATTGGTGTGCCTGAAAGTGATGGGGAAAATGGAACCAAATTGGAAAACACTTCTGCAGGATACCAACCAGGAGAACTTCCCCAACCTAGTAAGGTAGGCCAACATTCAAATTCAGGAAATACAGAGAATGCCACAAAGATACTCCTCGAGAAGAGCAACTCCAAGACACATAATTGTCAGATTCACCAAAGTGGAAATGAAGGAAAAAATGTTAAGGGCAGCCAGAGAGAAAGGCCGGGTTACACACAAAGGGAAGCCCATCAGATTAACAGTAGATCTCTCAGCAGAAACTCTACAAGCCAGAAGAGAGTGGGGGCTAATATTCAACATTCTCAAAGAAAAGAATTTTCGGCCGGGCGCGGTGGCTCAAGCCTGTAATCCCAGCACTTTGGGAGGCCGAGATGGGCAGATCACGAGGTCAGGAGATTGAGACCATCCTGGCTAACACGGTGAAACCCCGTCTCTACTAAAAAATACAAAAAACTAGCTGGGCGCAGTGGCGGGCGCCTGTAGTCCCAGCTACTCAGGAGGCTGAGGCAGGAGAATGGCGTGAACCCGGGAGGTGGAGCTTGCAGTGAGCTGAGATCCGGCCACTGCACTCCAGCCTGGACGGCAGAGCGAGACTCCGTCTCAAAAAAAAAAAAAAAAAAAAAAAAGAATTTTCAACCCAGAATTTCATATCCAGCCAAACTAAGTTTCATAAGTGAAGGACAAATAAAATCCTTACAGACCAGCAAATGCTTAGAGATTTTGTTACCACCAGGCCTGCCCTACAAGAGATCCTGAAGGAAGCACTAAACATGGAAAGGAACAACAGGTACCAGCCATTGAAAAAACATGACTAAATGTAAAGTCCATCGATGCTAGGAAGAAAGTGCATCAACTCATGAGCAAAATGTCCAGCTAATATCATAATTACAGGATCAAGTTCACACATAACAATATTAACCTTAAACGTAAATGGACTAAATGGTCCAATTAAAAGACACAGACAGGCAAATTGGATAAAGAGTCAAGACCCATCAGTTTGCTGTATTCAGGAGACCCATCTCACTTGCAAAGGCACACATAGGCTCAAAATAAAGGAATGGAGGAAGATCTACCAAGCAAATGGAAAACAAATAAAGCAGGGGTTGCACTCCTAGTCTCTGATAAAACAGACTTTAAACCATCAAAGATCAAATTACAGATAGATTTTTTTTTAAATCTGAACTGTATGCTACCTAAAGGGGCACATTTTAAATTTAAAGACACAAATAGGTTGAAATAAAAAGTCATAAGAAGATATACAATGCAAACAGTAACAGTAAGAAAGGTAAAGTGGCAATACTAATACCAGACATTACAGAATATTTTTTAAATGTTATTAAAAATAAAGAGGGACATTGTATATTATAAAAGTATCTATCATAAATATGTAATATTTATAAATATATATGCACACATAATCAAAACCCAAAATACATAAAGTAATAACAGACAAAAATGGAAGGAGAAATAGACATTCCAACAATAGTAAGCAGATACCTCATTACTCCACTTTTAATAGTAGACAAAAACGTAATGAAAAATAGGATGAGTGATTAAGACCAGGAATACAATTAAAAACAAGACAGTGGCTGGGTGTGATGTCTCACACCTGTAATCACAGCACTTTGGGAAGCCAAGGCGGGCGGATCATGAGGTCAGGAGTTCAAGACCAGCCTGACCAACATAGTGAAACCCCATCTCTACTAAAATACAAAAATTAGCCAGGCATGGTGGCACTTTGAGCCTGTAATCCCAACTACTCAGGAGGCTGAGGCAGGAGAATTGCTTGAACCCCAGAGGTGGAGGTTGCAGTGAGCCAAGATGGCACCACTGCACTCCAGTCTGGGTGACAAGAGCAAAACTGTGTCTAGAGAGAAAGAAAGAAAGAGAGAGAGAGAGGGGAAATAGAGAAATAGAGAAAAGAAAGAGAGAGAGAAAGAAAAGAAAGAAAGAAAAGAAAGAGAGAAAGAAAGAAAAAGAAGAAAAAGAAAGAAAGAAAGAAAGAAAGAAAGAAAGAAAGAAAGAAAGAAAGAAAGAAAGAAAGAAAGAAAGAAAGAAAGAAAGAAAGAAAGAAAGAAAAAGAAAGAAAAAGAAAGAAAGAAAGAAAGAAAGAAAGAAAGAAAGAAAGAAAGAAAGAAAGAAAGAAAGAAAGAAAGAAAGAAAGAAAGAAAGAAAGAAAGAAAGAAAGAAAAAGAAAGAAAGAGAGAGAGAGGAGGGAGGGAGGTAAAGACAGAGAAACAAGAGAGGATTAAAAGCAAACCAAGCAACCAGTAGGGCTCTAATGTAAGGTGTTAACAAATAATACATTTTAATCAGCTTATTGCATTTCCTAGAGGGTTAGGTGATCCATATTAGGGGCTCAGTCAGAGGTTCAGTCAGAGAAACAGAAAATCCATTCATTCTCTCCACTGCTCATCTTTTTCATTCTGTCATTCATCCATTGCGTTTCATTTTATCTCATATAATCAGTTACATTTGGCATAATTAGTAAATGAGTTTCTAATTTCAAGAACGTCAAAATGGTTGTTTTTATATTCATCCTTTTTCCCCATCTCATTCTTGTATTATGTGTAAACTGAGACAGTCTGGATGAACCCAGAAGAGATTATGTTAGCTAAAATAAGCCAGGCACAGAAAGAAAAACACCATATGATCTTCCATACAGGGAAAATGAAAAAAAAAATTGAATATGTAAAAGTAGAGAGCAGAACTATGGTTACAATATTCTAGGCGTGGGGATGAGGAGAATGAAGGAATGATCAAAGGGTATAAAGTTTCAGCTAGAGAGGAAAAATAAGCTTTGAGATCTATTGCACAACAAGATGACTATAGTCAATAATAATGTATTGATATTTCAAAATAAGTAACAGAGTAAATTTCAAATGTATCACCACAAAAAATGTTAAGTGAGATGAAAGATATTATAATTAGTTGAATTTAATCATTCCACATTATATATATATTCAAAAATATTACATTGTACTACATAAATGTAATGCAATTATGATTGCTGAAATTAACATTAACAAAAAATATACATTCTAAATTTTTTAATTATGAATATATTATTTAACCCTGAAATTCTAAATCTAGGAATCTGTCACACAGAAATATTTGCACATGATGATATGTATGTACGATATGTTCCCTCCAGTACTTAAGTGGCTATCAATCAGCGAACACTTAACTTGAATAAAAGGTAGGAGGTATAGAGCCACTACAAAGAAAGGGTAGATCCAAAGGAAAATAAATCATTTTATTTCATGATACATGAGTGCATATGTTCAATGCAGCACTAGTCACATGGCAGAGACATGGACACAGCCTAAATGCACATCAATGATAGACTGGATAAACCAAATGTGGTACGTATACACCAAGGAACACTATGCAGCCATAAAAAAGAATGAGATCATTTCCTTTGGGGAAACATGGATGGAACTGGAAGCCATTATCCTTGCAAACAAATACAGGAACAGGAAACCAAACACTGCATGTTCTCACTTATAAGTGGGAGCTGAATGATGAGAACACATGGACATGTGATGGGGAGCAACACACATGGGGGCCTGTCAGAGGGTGGGGTGTGGCAGGAGGGAGAGCATCAGGAAGAATAGCTAATGAATTCTGGTCTTAAAACCTATGTGACGGGATGATCTGTGCAGCAAATCACTATGGCACACGTTTACCTGTGTAATAAGCCTGTGCATCCTGCACGTGCACCCCTGCACTTAAAATAAAAGTTGAAGAAAAAATAAAAGAAAGGGTAGATTACACGCAATATTGAATGTTCTTTATGTCACATTAATAAATAAAAAAACAAGTTTCAGGAAAAAACTAAGTATAATACTCTTCTTTGGAATTAAAATACATGTAGATTTCTGTAAACAGAAAAAATAATCTGAAAGAATATACAGAGTCACAGAATTTCCAATTCTGGAAATTGTCATTTTCACTCTATATGTTATTGACTAACCTTTCACAATAATATTTTCACGTATTAATCACAGTAAGCCCTCAGTATCTGTGAGTTCTGCATTTCCAGATTCAACCAAACATGAATGGAAAATCTTTGGAAATAAAATAATTTTTAAAATGATTAAAAATATATAACTTTTAAAAACAATACAACTATTTACATAGCATTTACACTATACTAGATATTATATTTAATCTAGAGATAATTTAAAGTACATAGAAAGATGTGCATAGATTATATACAAATACTACAACATTTTATGTAACATGCTTCAACATCCATGGATTTTGGTATCTGTTAGGGACAGTGGGAAGAAATCCCCCTGAGATATTCTGGAGTGACTATGTGTGGTTCAAAATTAATTATAAAATAAGCATATTGATACAAAATAACAAGTTACAAGATTTTTGTATCATTCAGAATATTTGAATTGATCAGAAATTTGATATACTATGTGATCCCTTTAGAGTTTGCTTTAGGACACTTATTTCATATATTAAAATCTATAAATAAATATACAAAATATTAATTTAATTGTTTTATTATACTTTAAGTTCTAGGATACATGTGCACAATGTGTAGCTTTGTTACATATGTATACATGTGCCATGTTGGTGTGCTGCATCCATTAACTCATCATTAACATTAGGTATATCTCCTAATGCTACCCATCCCCCCAACCCCTCCCCACAATAGGACCCAGTGTGTGATGTTCCCCTTCCCGAGCCCAAGTGATCTCATTGTTCAATTCCCACCTATAAGTGAGAACATGTGGTATTTGATTTTCTGTTCTTGTGATAGTTTGCTGAGAATGATGGTTTCCAGCTGCATCCTTGTCCCTACAAAGGACATGAACTCATCCTTTTTTATGGCTGCATAGCATTCCACAGCATATACATGCCACATTTTCTTAATCCAGTCTGTCACTGATGAACATTTCAGTTGATTCCAAGCCTTTGCTATTGTGAATAGTGCCGTAATAAACATATCTGTGCATGTACCTTTATAGCAGCATGACTTATAATCCTTTGGGTATATACCCAGTAATGGGATGGTTGGGTCAAATGGTGTTTCTAGTTCTAGATCCTTGAGGAATTGCCACACTGTTTTCCACAATGGTTGAACTAGTTTACAGTCCCACCAACAGTGTAAAAGTGTCCCTATTTATCCACATCCTCTCCAGCACCTGTTGTTTCCTGACTTTTTAATGATTGCCATTCTAACTGGTGTCAGATGGTATCTCATTGTGGTTTTGATTTGTATTTCTCAGATGGTGAGTGATGATGAGCAATTTTTCATGTGTCTGTTGGCTGTATGAATGTCTTCTTTTGAGAAATATCTGTTCACATCCTTTGCCCACATTTTCATGGGGTTGTTTGTTTTTTTCTTGTAAATTTGATTGAGTTCTTTATAGGTTCTGGGCATTAGCCCTTTGTCAGATGAGTAGATGACAAACATTTTGTCCCATTCTGTAGGTTGCCTGTTCACTCTGATGGCAGTTTCTTTTGCTGTGCAGGAGTTCTTTAGTTTAATTAGATCCCATTTGTCAATTTTGGCTTTTGTTGTCATTGCTTTTGGTGTTTTAGATGTAAAGTCCTTGCCTATGTCTATGTCCTGAATGGTATTACCTAGGTTTTCTTCTAGGGTTTTTATGGTATTAGGTGTAACATTTAAGTCTCTAATCCATCTTGAATTAATTTTTGCATAAGGAGTAAGAAAATGATCCAGTTTCAGCTTTCTACTTATGGCTAGCCAATTTTCTCAGCACCATTTATTAAACGGGGAATCCTTTCTCCATTTCTTGTTTTTGTCATGTTTGTCAAAGATCAGATGGCTGTAGATGTGTGGTATTATTTCTGGGGACTCTGTTCTGTTCCATTGGTCTATAGCTCTGTTTTGGTACCAGTACCATGCTGTTTTGGTTACTATAGCCTTGTAGTATAGTTTGAAGTCAGGTAGCTTGATGTCCTCCAGCTTTGTTCTTTTGGCTTAGGACTGTCTTGGCAATGCAGGGTCCTTTTTGGTTCCATATGAACTTTAAAGCAGTTTTTTCCAATTCTATGAAGGAAGTCATTGGTAGCTTAATAGGGATGGCATTGAATCTATAAATTACCTTGGACAGTGTGGCCATTTTCACAATATTTATTCTTCCTATCCATGAGCATGGTATCTTCTTCCATTTGTTTGTGTCCTCTTTTTTTTCACTGAGCAGTAGTTTGTAGTTCTCCTTGAAGAGGTCCTTTACATCCCTTGTAAGTTGGATTACTAGGTATTGTAATCTCTTTGAAGCTATTGTGAAAGGGAGTTCATTCATGATTTGGTTCTCTGTCTGTAACTGGTATATAACAATGCTTGTGATTTTTGCACTTTGATTTTGTATACTGAGACTTTGCTGAAGTTAGCAGCTTAAGGAGTTTTTGAGCCAAGACAATAGGGTTTTCCAAATATACAGTCATGTCATCTGAAAACAGGGACAATTTGACTTCTTCTTTTCCTAAATGAATACACTTTATTTCTTTCTCTTGCCTGATTGCCTTAGCCAGAACTTCCAACACTATGTTGAATAGGAGCGATGAGAGAGGGCATTCCCTGTCTTGTGCCAGTTTTCAAAGGGAATGCTTCCAGTTTTTGCCCATTCTGTATGATGTTGTCTATGGGTTTGTCATAAATAACTCTTATTATTTTGAGATATATTCCATCAATACCTAGTTTATTGAAGTTTTTAGCATGAAAAGCTGTTGAATTTTGTCAAAGGCCTTTTCTGTGTCTATTGAGATAATCATGTGATTTTTGCCTTTGGTTCTGTTAATATGATGGGTTACGTTTAGTGGTTTGCATATGTTGAACCAGTCTTGCATCCCAGGGTTGAAGCCCACTTGATCATGGTGGATACGCTTTTTGATGTGCTGCTGGATCTGGTTTGCCAGTGTTTTATTGAGGATTTTTGCATGGATGTTCATCAGGATTATTGGTCTCAAATTCTCTTTTTTTCTTGTGTCTCTGCCAGGCTTTGGTATCAGGATGATGTTGGCCTCATAAAATGAGTTAGGGAGGATTCCCTCTTTTTCTATTGATTGGAATAGTTTCAGAAGGAATAGTACCAACTCCTTCTTCTACCTCTGGTAGAATTCAGCTGTGAATCCATCTGGTCCTGTACTTTTTCTGATTGGTAAGCTATTAATTATTGCCTCAATTTCAGAGCCTGTTATTGGTCTATTCAGAGATTCAACTTCTTCCTGGTTTAGTCTTGGGAGAGTGCAAGTGTCCAGGAAATTATCCATTTCTTCTAAGTTTTCTAGTTTATTTGTGTAGAGGTGTTTATAGTATTCTGGATGGTAGTTTGTATTTCTGTGGGGTCAGTGGTGATATCCCCTTTGTCATTTTTTATTGCGTCTATTTGATTCTTCTCTCTTTTCTTCTTTATTAGTCTTGCTAGTGGTCTATCAATTTTGCTCATCTTTTCAAAAACCAGCTCTTGGATTCATTGATTTTTTGAAGGGTCTTTTGTGTCTCTATCTCCTTCAGTTCTGCTCTGATCTTAGTTAGTTCTTGTTTTCTGCTAGCTTTTGAATGTGTTTGTGTAGAGGACTACGTGCTCGCAAATGAGACGTTCCCAATAAGTCCTGCTCTTGCAAATGAAGCAGGGCATTCCTTCCCTGCAAACAGGGAGGACAAAGGAGCCAGCTGCTAACAGCAGACCCTGGGGGCTTGTTTATGTGTAAACATCTTGAAAATCCAGAAAGTCAGGGAAAGGTCAGAAAAACAACAATGTGTCTTGTGACTTGGTAATATTCCACAAATGACTGTATAAAATAAAGCAAAGCGCGCAATTCTGGGTGGTCACCATGTTTGTTTTGTCTTGTGTGTTCACTCCTTTGTTTAGAAAACACACGGGCCCCAACATCTGGCACAACGAGTAGGATCTGTGGCTCCATGAGAGCAAGGAACTGGAGGGGGAACACCCCAGGCAAGTAAATAAATGAAGGGGAACCCACGGGAAAATTATGGGGAGTTCCACATCTCTGGCCTCTGAATATTTGTGGTTACTCCAGGGACTGTTGATGTCTATAGGAGTAGAAGTAAAAGAAAAGACTTTGAAGCGATTGTTTGCCCATGTTGAACAACATTGTTATTGGTTTCAATATCAAACCAAAGTGCAGTTAAATTGAAAGGAGTGGTTACAAGTGGTTAAAGTCCTGCATCGAGCTCATCAGTGAGGGCAAACGATGCCTCTGACTTTATGGACTTTGTGTAGTTCCACTACTCAGGAATTAGAGTTACTTGAAACTGACTCAGAGCATGGCGATACTGCCATAGGAGGTGAGGCATCTGAAGCTTTAGAGAGGAATGATCCTAGAGAGGAACATATTTATGCCCCGGTTGTTGAGGACAAGGAATTGGAAAAAGAGCTAATGCCTCCTTCATCTGAAGGAAATTCTGATTTGCAGCGCATTTTAGAGATGTTACAACAGTTGTTAAAATTGCAAGGTACTGCTGCTCCTGTTTCTCCTATCTCTCTGCCATGAGCCTTCCCTGTTACCTTCCCTTCTGCTACTTTGGCATTACAAGGGAAATATTTAAAAGGAAAAGTTTTACAATGGGACCGAAGCTATGCTCTTGTCCATACAGGTGCCGGAGATGAGTGGTTTCCATCTCGATGGTTGAAGCAGTGCCATGGCAAAGAGGAGCCGATCCGAAGAGTTCCTGAAGGAATTCCAGGAGCTAAATCTGAGTGCTCAGAGAACATTCACCTTCGGAACTCAACGTGCAGAGCCCCCACATGGAGACAACCGAAAAAGTTCACTCAAGAAGCTGAAGGGGTTGTTCAACAAGCTGGGCAGCCCAAAACCCCACTGACTTTATTCCTGGCTATGCTGGCTGTAGTAAATTGTCAGTTAACAGCTGGAAAATTTACATACTGGGCTTATATTCCTTTTCCACTCTTATATCAAGGTGTGGCCTGGGGAGACAGAGAAGTCCCAGTATTTACTAATAATACTGCTTGGATGCCATTGCCTTTTTTAAACCAGGATCCTGAATTAGACACTGGCACAGTAAATAGTTCATATCAATTTGGGGTTGAAGGGTTATATATCTTGGGGGTGGTCCACATTGTCTGCATCTTTCTCATGAGGCTTGGGCTATTCGCTACGACCATAGTCATATCTCTACCTTTACTATGATTTTGTGGCTCAAAGTTTTAAGTATAATCATACTGTAGTACTTAATGAAACTCTGCCAAGTGCATTATCTTTATGCCCTATCCTCGATGTGTCCAGAGGTGTTTCCCAACTAGAGTGGACTAGATGTAGAGGTAGTGGGCCACGATTGTTGTTAGAAGTAAAAGGGAAGAGTCATAAATATCTTTTACAGTTTGGAGTGTACATGGAGATTTTCAGACTAAATTCAGCCATGTCAACCTGCGTTGGCATAAAGGTAATCACAGCATTTTGCAGATGGCAATGAAACTAGTATTTGGCATGATGGTGGTCTATCACCCCCTATGCCACATTTGGCTAATACCTCACAAATACAAGGTCATATTTGGAAGTTACTAGCTGCTGGTAAACCAATGTTCACTTTCACGGGAAACATGTCCTTAAATCTTACTAATATTACTAACCCTTTCCATATATCTTTGCATCAAAATAGTTCTAGATATGTTATTGCATGTGTAAGAAAGCCTTACTTATTGTTGACAGGAATTTTTAAATGGGATAATAATACAGGGGTAGTTAACTGTACAAACAATTGTACATTCTTAAGTTGTATAAATACTACTTGGTGGAATAATAATTGGAATGAGTCTCATTCCGATTTATATATACTAAGAGCCAGAAAAGAAACCTGGCTACTGCAAGCTTAACACGTACTTGGAGTGAATCTGCTGGGGTTACTCAAATTTACAAGGTTATGCAAGATCTTGTCCACCGCAGTCGGAGTATGGTTGGAATCATCGTGACCGCAGTGATAGGACTTGTAGCAATTGCTTCCACCACCGCTGTTGCTGGATTAGCTCTACACCAGAGTATACAAAATGCAGAATTTGTGCAACAATGACATGAACAATCACATTTGTTGTGGCAGCAGCAACGAGACATAGATGCTCATTTGACTGAATGAGTGGATAATCTGGAACAAGTGGTTTCTTGGTTGGGAGATCAGCTAACAGTGTTGAATACCCGAGCTTTGTTGAAATGTAATTGGAATACTACCCAATTTTGTATTACTCCTGTTCCTTTTAACAGCACTGTACATAATTGGACTGAGATAAAGAGACTTTTAATTGGTCATAATAATCTTTCCCTAGAAATACAAGAATTAACACAGAACATTTCTGAAACATTTTGCAATCAGTTACCGTTGCTGATTGGTGCAGATTTGATGACTGGTATTGCACAAAGGTTGATGTCGTTAAACCCTATGGGCCCTGTAAAAACTTTGCTGACCTCTGTTTCTAGTAATGTATTGATTGTTGTTCTTGCCTTTGTCATTTTCACAGTCTGCTGGAGACGGTACCAAAGGGCAAACACCAAATCCCAGCGAGCCCAACATGTAATGATAGTTTTAAAAAAAATTCAAACTTGTAAATAAGGAAAGGGGAAATGTAGAGGACTACAGTGCTCTCAAACGAGACGTTCCCGATAAGTCCTGCTTTGCAAATGAAGCAGGGCATTCCCGATAAGTCCTGCTCTTGCAAACGAAGCAGGGTGTTCCTTCCCTGCAAACAGGGAGGACAAAGGAGCCAGCTGCTAACAGCAGACCCTGGGGGCTTGTTTATGTGTAAACATCTTGAAAATCCAGAAAGTCAGGGAAAGGTCAGAAAAACAACAATGTGTCTTGTGACTTGGCAACATTCCACAAATGACTGTATAAAATAAAGCAGAGCACCCCATTCGAGGCGGCTACCATGTTTGTCTTGTCTTGTGTTGTCTTGTGTGTTCATTCCTTTGTTTAGAAAACACGTGGACCCCAACATGTTTGCTCTTGCTTGTCTAGTTATTTTAATTGTGATGTTAGAGTGTCAATTTTAGATCTTTCCTGCTTTCTCTTGTGGGCATTTAGTGCTATAAATTTCCCTCTACAAACTGCTTTAAATGTGTCCCATAGATTCTGGTATGTTGTATCTTTGTTCTCATTGGTTTCGAAGAACGTCTTTATTTTGGCCTTCATTTCGTTATGTACCCGGTAGTCATTCAGGAGCAGGTTGTTCAGGTTCCATGTATTTCAGTGGTTTTGAGAGTTTCTTAGTCCTGAGTTTTAGTTTGATTGCACTGTGGTTTGAGAGACAGTTTGTTATAATTTCTGTTCTTTCACATGTGCTGAGGAGTGCTTTACTTCCTACTATGTGGTCAATTTTGGAATAAATATGATGTGGTGCTGAGAAGAATGTATATTCTGTTGCTTTGGGGTGGAGAGTTCTGTAGATGTCTATTAGGTCCTCTTGGTGCAGAGTTGAGCTCAATTCCTGTATATCCTTGTTAACTTTCTGTCTCGTTGATCTGTCTAATGTTGACAGTGAGGTGTTAAAATCTCCCATTATTATTCTATGGGAGTCTAAGTCTCTTTGTAAGTCTCTAAGGACTTGCTTTATGAGTCTGGGTGCTTCTGTATAGGGTGAATATATATTTAGGATAGTCAGATTTTCCTGATGAATTCATCCCTTTACCATTATGTAATGGCCTTCTTTGTCTCTTTTGATCTTTGATGGTTTAAAATCTGTTTTATCAGAGACTAGGATTGCAATCCCTGCTTTTCTGTTTTCCATTTGCTTGGTAGATCTTCCTCATCCCTATATTTTGAGCCTATGTGTGTCTCTGCATGTGAGATGGGTCTCCTGAATACAGCAAACTGATGGGTCTTGACTCTTTGTCCAATTTGCCACTCTGTGTCTTTTAATTGGACCATTTAGTCCATTTACATTTAAGCTTAATATTGTCGTGTGTGAACTTGACCCTGTAATTATGATATTAGCTGGACATTTTGCTCGTTAGTTGATGCACTTTCTTCCTAGCATCAATGGACTTTACATTTTGGCATGTTTTTTTAATGGCTGGTAACTGTTGTTCCTTTCCATGTTTAGTGCTTCCTTCAGGATCTCTTGTAGGGCAGGCCTGGTGGTGACAAAATCTCTAAGCATTTGCTGGTCTGTAAGGATTTTATTTGTCCTTCACTTATGAAATTTAGTTTGGCTGGATATGAAATTCCAGGTTGAAAATTCTTTTCTTTAAGAATGTTGAATATTGGCCCACACTCTCTTCTGGCTTGTAGAGTTTCTGCTGAGAGATCTACTGTTAATCTGATGGGCTTCCCTTTGTGTGTAACCCAACCTTTCTCTCTGGCTGCTCTTAACATTTTTTCCTTCATTTCCACTTTGGTGAATCTGACAATTATGTCTTGCAGTTGCTCTTCTTGAGGAGTATCTTTGTGACATTCTCTATATTTCCTGAATTTGAATGTTGGCCTGCCTTACTAGGTTGGGGAAGTTCTCCTGGGTGGTACCCTGCAGAATGTTTTCCAATTTGGTTCCATTTTCCCCATCACTTTCAGGCACACCAATCAGACGTAGATTTGGTCTTTTCACATAATCCCATATTTCTTGGAGGCTTTGCTCCTTTCTTTTTACTCTTTTTTCTCTATACTTCTCTTCTCACTTCATTTCATTCATTTGATCATCAATCTCTGATACTCTTTCTTCCAGTTGATCGAGTCAGTTATTGAAGCTTGTGCATTTGTCACATAGTTCTCGTGTGATGGTTTTCATTTCTATCAGTTCTTTTAAGGACTTCTCTACATTTGGTTATTATAGTTAGCCATTCATAAAATATTTTTTCAAGGTTTTTAGTTTCTTTGTGCTGGTTATGTAGTTCCTCCTTTAGCTCTGAGAAGTTTGATCAACTGAAACCTTCTTTCTCAACCCTTCAAAGTCATTCTCCATCCAGCTTTGTTCCATTGCGGGTGATGAGCTGCATTCCTTTGGAGGGGGAGATGCACTCTGAGTTTTTGAATTTCCAGCTTTTCTGCACTGCTTTTTCCCCATCTTTGTGGTTTCATCTGCCTTTGGTCTTTGATGATAGTGACATACTGATGGGGTTTTGGTGTGGGTGTCCTTTCTGTTTGTTAGTTTTCCTTCTAACAGTCAGGACCCTCAGCTGTAGGTCTGTTGGAGTTTACTTGAGGTCTACTCCACACCGTGTTTACCTGGGTATCAGCAGCAGAGGGTGCAGAAGATAGAATATTGCTGAACAGCAGGTGTTGCTGTCTGATTCTTGCTCTGGAAGCTTCGTTTCAGGGGTGTACCCAGCCATGTGTCCATAGAGCCATGTGAGGTGTGAAGTGTCGGTCTGCACTTAGTGGGGGATGTCTCCCAGTTAGACTGCTCAGGACACCTTATGCCACCTAACGAGATACAGTATACATTTAAAGATACAAATTGGTTGAAATAAGAGGATTATAAAGAAGATGTATTATGCAATCAGCAACCAATCACTCCAGACAGCTGGAGTAACTATACTAATAAGCAAAAAAGTAGACTTAAAGCCAAAATGTTAGTAAATATGGAGAGGGATATTTTTTCAGGATAAAAGTGTCAATCTCTCATGAATATGTAATAATTATAAACACATATGCATCCAACAGCAGAGCCCAAAATATATGAAACAAAAAGCAGAAATAGAGAGGCAGCTGGCGTGGTGGCTCATGACTGCAGTCACAGCACTTTGGAAGGCTGAGGCAGGTGGATCACGAGGTCAGGAGTTCAAGATCAATCTGGTCAACATGGTGAAACCCTGTCTCTATTAAAATACAAAAAATTGGCTGGGCATGGTGGTTTGATGCCTGTGATCCCAGCTACTCAGGAGGTTGAGGCAGGAGAATTGCTTGAACCCAGGAGGTTACAGTGAGCAGAGATTTTGCCACGGCACTCCAACCTTGGTGACAGTGGAGACTGTGTCTCAAAAAAGAAGGAAGGAAGGAAGGAAGGAAGGAAGGAAGGAAGGAAGGAAGGAAGGAAGGAAGGAAGGAAGGAAGGAAGGAAGGAAGGAAGGAATCCAACAATAGTATCAGGCACTTTATTGCTATACTTGCCTGAGTGACAGTGTGAGACTCCATCTCAAAAAAAAAAAAAAAAAAAAAAGAAATACAGAGAGAAGTAACCCAACAATAGTATTAGACACTTTATTACTATACTTTTGACAATAGACAGAAAAAACCAGGCGAAAGACCAACAAGCAAATAAAAGTATTGAAGAGTTAAAATCTGACGAGTTCTAACAGAGATCTATACAGCATTCTACTCCAAAACAGCAAAATATAGTTATGTGCCATGTAACAATGTTTCAATCAATGATTGACCACATATACCATGGTGGTCCCATAAAATTATAGTAGGCTGAAAAATCCCTGCACCTTGTGGTGTCATGACTGTTCTAACCTCACAGTGCCATGCATTACTTGTGTTTGTGGTAACGATGGTATAAATAAACCTGTTGCACTGCCAGTCATATAAAAGTAGAAAACATAAGATTATATACAGTATATAATGCTTGATAATGGCAATCAATATGTTACTAATTTATTTTATTGTTTTTATTTTTATTTTTTAAAGATTTATTTTAGATTCAGGGGGTACATATTCAGGTTTGTTACATGAGTACATTGAGGGATGGTAAGGCTTGGACTTTTAATGATCGTGTTGCCCAAGTAGTGAGCATAGTAACCAATAGGTAGCTTTTCAACGTTTTACCCTCCCTACCTCCTCTCTTTTGAAATCCCCATTGTTTATTGTTTTCATTATTGTGTCTATGTCTACCCATTGTTTAGCTCCTGCTTATAAATGGGAGCATGTGATATGCAGTTTTCTATTTCACATTAATTCACTTAGGATAATGCCTCCAACTGCATCCATGTCACTGAAAACAACATGATTTCACTCTTTTTTTATGCCTAGTGAAGAGAACTCCATAGTGTATATGTAACCACATTTTCTTTATCCAGTTAGCCATTGATGGGCACCTAGGGTTATTTTATGGCTTTGTTGTTGTGAACAGTGCTACAATAAACATATAAGTACAGGTGCCTTTTTGGCAGAACAATTTATTTTCCTTTGGGTATCTAACTATTAATGAGATTGCTGGGTTGAATGGCAAGTCCATTTTTAGTTCTTTGAGAAATATCCAAACTGCTTCTCACAGGGGTTGGACTAATTTGTATTTCCACCAACAGTGTATATGCATTCTCTTTTCTCCAAAACCTTACTAATACGTTACTTTTTAAGTCTTTAATAACAGCTATTCTTTTCTTGTAGAAACAGGGCCTTACTATGCTGCCCAGGCTGATCTTAAATTTTTGGTTTCAGGCAATCCTCCTGCCTCAGCCTCCCAAAGTGATGGGATTACAGTCATGAGTCACTGTGCCTGGCCAATAATAGCCATTTGATTTGTATGAGATAGTATCTCATGTGATTTTGGTTTGTATCTCTCTGATAATTAGTAATGAGAATATTTTCATATGTTTGTTGATTGCTTGTATGTCTTTTTTTTTTTTTTTTGAGAAGTGTCTGTTCATGTCCTTTTATTGTTATTTTAGAATATACTCCTACTTAAAAAAAAATAAATGTCTCTAAAACAGCCTCAGGCAGCTCCTTCAGGAATCATTCCAAAAGAATGCAATTGTTATCATGGGAGATGACAACTCCATGCATGGGAACAAATTATGGAGATGGAACACAGTGATATTGAGGACACTGATCATGTGTAGGCCTAGGCTAATGTGTGTGTTTGTGTCTTTTTTTTATATTTATATACTTTAAGTTCTGAGGTACATGTGCAGAACGTGCAGGTTTGTTACATAGATATACACCTGCCATGGTGGTTTGCTGTACCCATCAACCCATCATGTACATTAGGTGTTTATCCTAATGTTATCCCTCCCCTAGCCCCCCACTCACCAACAGGTCCCAGTGTGTGATGCTCACCTCCCTGTGTTCATGTGTTCTCATTGATCAACTCCCAATAATAAGTGAGAACATGCGGTGCTTGGTTTTCTGTTCTTTTGTTAGTTTGCAGAAAATGATAGTTCCAATGTCATCCATGTCCCTGCAAAGGACATGAATTTATCCTTCTTTATGACTGCATAGTATTCCATGGTGTATATGTGCCACAGTTTCTTTACCCAGTGTATCATTGAACAGCATTTGAGTTGGTTCCAAGTCTTTGCTATTGTGAACAGTGCCACAATAAACATACGTGTGCATGTATCTTTATACTACAACAATTTATGATCTTTTGGGTATATATCCAGTAATGGGACTGTTGGGTCAAATGGTATTTCTAGTTCTAGATCTTTGAGGAATTGCCACACTGTCTTCCACAATGGTTGAACTAATTTACACTCCCACCAACAGTGTAAAAGCATTCCTATTTCTCCACATCCTCTCCAGCATCTGTTATTTTGTGATTTTTTAATGATCACCATTCTAACTGGTGTGAGATGATATCTCATTGTGCTTTTGATTTGCATTTCTCTGATGACCAGTGATGATGAGCTTTTTTTCATATGTTTGTTGACTGCATAAATGTCTTCTTTTGAGAAGTGTCTGTTCATGTCCTTCTCCCACTTTTTGATAGGATTGTTTGTTTTTTCTTGTAAATTTGTTAAGTTCTTTGTAGATTCTGGATATTAGACATTTTCCTGATGAATAGATTGCAAAAATTTTCTCCCATTCTTTAGGTTGCCTGTTTATTCTGATGATAGTTTCTTTTGCTGTACAGAAGCTCTTTAGTTTAATCAGATCCCATTTGTCAATTTTCACTTTTGTTGCCATAGCTTTTGGTGTTTTAGTCATGAAGTCTTTGCCCATGCCTATGTCCTGAATGGTAGTTCCTAGGTTTTCTTCTAGGGTTTTCATGGTTTAAGGTCTTATGTTTAAGTCTTTAACCCATCTTGAGTCAATTTTTTTATAAGTTGTAAGGAAGGGATCCAATTTCAGCTTTCTGCATATGGCTAGCCAGTTTTCTCAACACCATTGATTAAATAGGGAATCCTTTCCTCATTGCTTGTTTTTGTCAGGTTTGTCAAAGATCAGATGGTTGTTCTGTTCTGTTCTGTTCCATTGGCCTATATCTCTTTTGGTACAAGTACCATACTGTTTTGGTTACCATAGCCTTGTAACATAGTTTGAAGCCAGGTAGCCTGGTGTCTCCAGCTTTGTTCCTTTTGCTTAGAATTATCTTGGCTATATGGGCTCTTTTTTGGTTCTATATGAAATTTAAAGTAGTTTATTCCAATTCTGTGAAGAAAGTCAATGGTAGCTTGATAGGGATAGCATTGAATCTATAAACTACTTTGGGTAATATGGCCATTTTCATGATATTTATTCTTCCTATCCATGAGCTTGGAATGTTTTTCCATTTGTGTCCTCTCTTATTTCCTTGAGCAGTGCATTGTAGTTCTCCTTTAAGAGGTCCTTCATATCCCTTGTAAGTTTTATTCCTATGTATTTTATTCCCTTTGAGGCAATTGTGAATGAGAGTTCACTCATGATTTGGATCTCTGTTTATCTGTTATTGATGTATAGGAATGCTTGTGATTTTTGCACATTGATTTTGCATGCTGAGACTTTGCTGAAGTTGCTTATCAGCTTAAAGAGATTTGGGGCTGAGACGATGGAGTTTTCTAAATATACAATCATGTCATCTGCAACCAGAGACAATTTGACTTCCTATCTTCCTATTTGAGTTCCCTTTATTTCTTTCTCTTGCCTGATTGCCCTGGCCAGAACTTCCAATGCTATGTTGAATAGGTGTGGTGAGAGAGGTCATCCTTGTTTTGTGCTGGTTTTCAAAGGGAATACTTCCAGTTTTTGACCATTCATTATAATATTGACTATGAGTTTGTCATAAATAGTTCTTATTGCTTTGTGATATGTTCTATCAATGCCTAGTTTATTGAGAGTTTTAACATTAAAGGCTGTTGAATTTTGTCTGCCTCCATAGAGATAATTATGTAGTTTTTTGTCATTGGTTCTGTTTATGTGATGGATTATATTTATTGATTTGCGTATGTTGAACCAGCCTTGCATCCCAGGGATTAAGTGGACTTGATCGTGTTGGATAAGCTTTTTGATGTGCTGCTGGATTTGATTTGCCAGTATTTTATTGAAGATTTTTCCATCAATGTTCATCAGGGATATTGGCCTGACATTTTCTGTTTTTGTTGTGTCTCTGCCAGGTTTTGGTATCAGGATGATTATGGCCTCATAAAATGAGTTAGGGAGAATTCCCTCTTTTTCCATTGTTTGGAATAATTTCAGAATGAATGGTACCAGTTCCTCTTTGTACGTCTGGTGGAATTCGACTGTGTATCTGTCTGGTCTTAGACTTTTTTGGTTGGTAAACTATTAATTATTGTCTCAATTTCAGAACTTGTTATTAGTCTATTCAGGAATTTGACTTCTTCTTGGTTTAGTCTTGGGAGGGTGTATGTGTCTAGGAATTTATCCATTTATTCTAGATTTTCTGGTTTATTTGCATAGAGGGTTTTATATTATTCTTTGATGGTAGTTTGAATTTCTGTGGGATCATTGGTGTTATCCCTTATATCATTTTTATTGAGTCTATTTTATTATTTTTTATTACTCTGGCTAGTGATCTATCTATTTAGTTCATCTTTTCAAAAAACCAGCTCCTGGATTCATTTTTTTAAGGGTTTTTCGTGTCTCTATCTCCTTCAGTTCTGCTGTCATCTTAGTTATTTCTTGTCCTGCTAGCTTTTGAATTTGTTTGCTCTTGCTTCTCTGGTTCTTTTCATAGTGCTGTTAGGATGTCAATTTTAGATCTTTCTTGCTTTCTCTTGTGGGCATTTAGTCCTATAAATTTTCCTCTACACACTGCTTTAAATATGTCCCAGAGATTCTGGTACATTGTGTCTTTGTTCTCATTGGTTTCAAAGAACATCCTTATTTCTACCTTCATTTTGTTATTTACCCAGTAGTCATGCAGGAGCAGGTTGTTCAGTTTCCATGTGGTTGTGTGGTTTTGAGTGAGTTTCTTAATCCTGAGTTCTAATTTGATTACATTGTGGTCTGAGAGACTGTTATGATTTCTATTCTTTTGCATTTGCTGAGAAGTGTTTTACTTTCAATTATGTGGTCAATTTTAAAATAAATGCAATGTGTGCTGAGAAGAAAGTATATTCTGTTTACTTTGGATGGAGCATTCTGTAGATGTCTATTAGGTCTGCTTGGTCCAGAGCTGAGTTCAAATCCTGAATATCCTTGTTAATTTTCTGTCTCAATCTGTCTAATATTGACAGTGGGGTATTAAATTTTCCCACTGTTATGTGTGGAAGTCTAAGTCTCTTTGTAGGTCTCTAAGAACTTTCTTTATGAATCTTGGTGCTCCTGTATTGGGTGCGTACATATTTAGGATAGTGAGCTCTTCTTGTTGCATTGACTCCTTTACCATTATGTAATGCCCTTCTTTGTGTCTTTTGATTTTTGTTGGTTTAAAGTCTGTTTTTATCAGAGACTAGATTTGCAACCTCTGCTTTTATTTTATTTTATTTTTTTCTGCTTTCCATTTGCTTGGTAAATATTCCTCCATCTCTTTATTTATTTTGAGCCTATGTGTGTCTTTGCACATGAGATGGGTCTCCTGAATACAGCACACTGATGGGTCTTGACTCTTTATCCAATTTGCCAGTTTTGGTCTTTTAATTGGGGCATTTAGCCCATTTACATTTAAGGTTAATGTGTTATGTGTGAATTTGATCCTGCCATTATGATGCTAGCTGTTTATTTTGCCCATTAGTTGATGCAGTTTCTTCATAGTGTCAATGGACTTTACAATCTGGTATGTTTTTGCAGTGGCTGGTACCAGTTGTTCCTTTCCATGTTTAGTGCTTCCTTCAGGAGCTCTTGTAGGGCAGGCCTGGTGGTGACAAAATCTCTCAGCATTTCCTTTTCTGTAAATGATTTTATTTCTCCTTTGCTTATAAAACGTAGTTTGTCTGGATATGAAATTCTGGGTGGAAAATTTTTTCTTTAAGAATGTTGAATATTGGTCTCCACTCTCTTCTGGCTTGTAGGATTTCTACAGAGAGATCTTCTGTTAGTCTAAATGGCTTCTCTTTGTGGGTAACCCAACCTTTCTCTCTGGCTGCCCTTAACATTTTTTCCTACATTTCAACCTTGGCAAATCTGATGATTGTGTGTCTTGGGATTGTTCTTCTCAAGGAGTATCTTTGTGGTGATCTCTGTATTTCCTGAATTTGAATGTTGGCCTGCCTTGCTAAGTTGGGGAAGTTCTCCTGGATAGTATCCTGAAGAGTGTTTCCCAACTTGGTTCCATTCTCTCTGTCACTTTCAGGTACACCAATCACACATAGATTTGGTCTTTTCACATAATCCTATATTTCTTGGAAGCTTTATTCTTTTTTTTTCACTCTTTTTGCTCTAATCTTGTCTTCTCACTTTATTTCATTGAGTTGATCTTTAATCTCTGATATCCTTTCTTATCCTTGATCAATTCAGCTACTGATACTTGTGTAGGCTTCATGAAGTTCTCGTGCTGTGTTTTTCAGTTCTATCAGGTCATTTATGCTCTTTTCTAAACTGGTTATTCTAGTTAGCAATTTGTCTAACCTTTTATTGAAGGTTCTTAGTTTCCTTGCATTGAGTTAGAACATGCATTTTTAACTTGGAGGAGTTTATTACCCACCTTCTGAAGCTTACTTCTGTCAACTCATCAAACTCATTCTCCATCCCATTTTGTTCCCTTGCTGGTGAGGAGTTGTGATCCTTTGGAGGAGAAGAGGCATTCTGGTTTTTTTAAATTTTCAGCTTTTTGCACTGGTTTCTCCCCATCTTTGTGGATTTATCTACTTTTGGTCTTTGAAGTCAGTGACTTTAAGATGGGATCTCTGAGTGGACATTCTTTTTGTTAATGTTGATACTGTTCCTTTCTGTTTGTTAGTTTTCCTTCTAATAGTCAGACCCCTCTGCTGCAGGTCTGCTGGAGTTTGCTGGAGGTCCACTTCAGAACCTGCTTGCCTGGATATCACTGGTGGAGGCTGCAGAACAGCAAAAATTGCTGCCTATTCCTTCCTCTGGAAGCTTCATCCCAGAAGGGCCCCCACCAGATGTCAGTCAGAGCTCTCCTGTGTAAGGTGTTTGTTGGCCCCTACTGGGAGGTGTCTCCCAGTCAGGATACACGGGGGTCAGAGACCCACTTGAGGAGGCAGGCTGTGCCTTATCAGAGCTCAAATGCTGTGCTGGGAGATCCACTGCTCTCTTCAGAGCTGCCAGGTAGGAACATTTAAGTCTGCTGAAGCTGTGCCCAGAACTGCCCCTTCCCCCAGCTGCTCTGTCCCAGGAGGTGGGGGTTTTATCTATAAGTCTCTGACTGGGGATGCTGCCTTTTTTTTAGAGATGTTCTGCCCAGAGAGGAGGGACTCTAAGGAGTCAGTCTGGCCACAGCGGCCTTGCTGAGTTGTGGTGGGCTCTTAGTTTTTAACCAAAATGTGTAAAGGTAAAAAATAATAAATTATTAAAATATTTTTAAAAGCTTATAGAATAAGGGTATAAAGAAAAAATATTTTTGTATGACTGAAAAATGTTTGTTTTGAAGCTAAGTGCTATTATAAAAGAGTCAAAAAGTAAAAGAAATTTAAAGTTTGTAAATTAAAAGCGTTACAGTAAGCTACAGTTAATTTTTCATTGAAGAAGGAAAATTGTTTACAAATTTAGTGTAGCCTAAGTGTGTAGTGTTTATAAAGTCTACAGTAGTTATCATAATGTCCTATGCCTTCACATTCATTCACCACTCACTCCCTGACTCACCCAGAGCAACTTCTGGCCCTGCAAACTCCATTCATGATAAGAATTTCATACAAGTATACCGTTTTATAATTTTTTATATTGTATTTGTACAGTAACTTTTCTATGTTTAGTTATATATAAATACACAAATGCTTCCCATTGTGTTACAGTTCCCTATAGTATTCAGTACAGTGACATGCTGTATAGGTTGTAGGTTAGGAGCAATAGATTATGCCATACAGCCTAGGTGTGTGGTAGGCTATACCATGTAAATTTATGTAAGTACACTGTATGATATTCACACAACAAAATCATATAACAATGCAGTTAATGTATCCCCGTTGTTAAGCGATGCATGACTGTATATAATATTCTCAAGTACATTAACATTTTCTAAGACAGTCCATTGCTAGGCCATACAAAGCTCTCAATAAAAGTACTGAAATCATACAAAATGTGTCCTTTGAACATAATGGAATTGTATTAGAACTCTTGAGTCTGCATGATTGTGTCTTTTTAGAGATTTGTTCATTTCATCTGAGTTATTACAATTTGTTGACATACAAGTGCTCCTAATATACAATTATAATTTTATTTCTGTATGATTGGTAATAATGTCTTTACTACTATATCTGACTTTATTATTAAAATGTGAATCATCTCTTTTATGGGAGTTCAGTCTAGTTAAAAGTTTAGTCATTTATTTGACATTTTGAAAAAGTGCAATTTTGGTGTTGCTTATTTGCTTTATTGTTTTTTACACTCTATTTTGGTTATCTCAGTAGCGATAGAAATATTCAGTAGAAACCATACTTTAAGTACCATACAACCATTCTGTTTTTCACTTTCAGTAAGGAAATACTTGCATTCTCATGTTTATTGTAGTATTATTCACAATAGCCAAAATATAGAATCAACCTACATGTCCATTGGTGGAAGAATAAAGAAATACACACATTGGTATACAATTCGGCATTAAAAAAGGAGGGAATCTTGTCATTTGTGACAACATAGAAGAACCTGGTGGATATTACGTTAAGTGAAATAAACCAAGCAGAGAGTGTTAATTACTACATGATCTCACTTATATGTGGAATCTAAAAAAGCTGAAATAATAGAAGCAGAGAGTAGAATGGTGGTTGCTAGAGCCTGGAGTGTGGTGGAAATGAGAAGATATTGGTTAAAAGGTGCAAAGTTTCAGTTACATAGAAGAAATAAGTTCTGGAGGCCTATTTACAGAATGGGGACTACAGTTAATAATGGACTGAGTATTTTTAAAATGTTAAAAGTAGATATTGCTGAGTAGATATTAAATGTTCTCATAAAAAATAGTAAGTATTGATGTAATGGATATATTAATTAGCTTGATTTAATAATTTCACAATGTAAACATATATCAAAACATCAAATTGTACACTGTAACTATATACAATTTTTATTAGCCAATTACACTTTAACAAAAATGGGAGAAAGTAATTCTTTTTTTTTTTTTTGAGACGGAGTCTCGCTCTGTCACCCAGGCTGGAGTGCAGTGGCCGGATCTCAGCTCACTGCAAGCTCCGCCTCCCGGGTTCACGCCATTCTCCGGCCTCAGCCTCCCGAGTAGCTGGGACTACAGGCGCCCGCCACCTCACCCGGCTAGTTTTTTTTTGTATTTCTTAATAGAGACGGGGTTTCACCGTGTTAGCCAGGATGGTCTCCTGACCTCGTGATCCGCCCGTCTCGGCCTCCCAAAGTGCTGGGATTACAGGCTTGAGCCACCGCGCCCGGCCTATTAATTCGTTTTTAAAAGCAGTAAGTGGAGAGTTAAATTTTACCAGGATCATAGTAAAAAGCAAGTGTCACAGAGTGGTGGAGCAAGAGAACAAGCAGGTGAGGGGTATATGCAAGGCAGTGAGTACAGTGATTGTAATATTTAAGCTGACTACATCTATGCCAAAGAGGTACTGATTAATGCATTAGGGACAACTAAGGGAGACCTTCTGATTACATTTCACAGGTCTCTGTCTTTCACTCCACCTTAAGAGTTATATAATAAAAATTACATTAGGACAAATTCTAGAGTCATGGTTATAAAAACTAAGAGCAACAAATATTTATTGAGTGTATCCTTAAACTGGAATCCATTCCACAAGTACAGTAGAAGTTGACACAGATGTATCAGAAAACTATTAAATATAACATGCATCAGAAAATAAATTCAGGTATATGGACAGATTCTCCATATCAACCATGTTTGTAGTCTGTGATTGATTGTGTATCCCGTGGAAAAGTGAAAAACAAGATTTTATATCAACCAACATAAGACACATGGAGGTGCCATGGTAAAGTTCATGCAGAATTACAGAAATTGGGCGGTAATACCTTCATGAAGGAAATAAAATACTGTTCATTCTTTTCTACCCAAAGTCATTTCTTCTTTTTCATTTTACATGTATTTATTTGTTTGCTTTTATTACTGTCTTTACTTTTATTTAATAAATCTTTATAGAACAACTGCCATAAATAATATTATAGTTTCCTATGAACTGTGAAGGATATAAAAATGAATCAGTTACTGTCCCACCCTAATGGAGTTTACAGTCTAGTTGTTGAAATCACATCTATCTACACATCTGAAATCCACAGGTAAAGATTCTAAGTACAAAGTTTTACAAGTAGTAAGGAGCATGTGAAAAGAATATGGCCGTTTCTTAAAAATCTAAACATGTACTTACCGTATGACCTAGCAATTGTACTCTAGGCCATAAACCTCAGAAAAATAAAAACTTATGTCCACACAAAAAGCTTACACACAAATCTTCATAGCAGTTTTATTTGTAATAGCCAAAACCTGAGAACAACCCAAATACTCTTCAATGGGTATACAGTTAACCAACTGTGGTACATTCATATCATATAATACTACTCAGTAATAAAAAAAGAACTAACTACTGACAAACACAACAACTTGGATAGATCTCAAGAAAATTATGCTGAGCGAAAAAGCCAACCTGAAAAAAACTACATATTGTATAATACATTTATATACCATTCTTGAAACAATAAGAATTATAAAGATGGAGAGCAGATTAGTGGTTGCCAGGGATTAGAGACTAGACACAGGGGTAGGGAGGGAGCTGGATGGCTGTCGGTAGCATGATGTAGCCTTGCGAACAATCTGTCTGTATCTTGGTAATCACAAGAATCTACATATGTAATTAAATTACATAGAACTAATTACACACACACCTACACCTACACACACATATATAATTGATCGCATCCTAATAAAGTTAATGGATTGTCTCAATGTCAACTTCTTCATTGTAACATTATACTACACCTAAGCAAGATCTTACTATTGAGGTAAACTGAGTAAAGGGTACACAGAATCTCTGTGAATTATATCCTACAGTTATATCTTAACCGTATCCGAATCAATGACTATCTGAAAATAAAAATATTAATGGTAAGGAAGTTCAGGAAAAAAAAGATAGTACATCCACTTGAGGAAGTAAAAAAAGGCTTCATGGAAGAGACGACATTTGAGTTACACGATAGATCTTGATATAATCCAGCCACTGATTGGTTAATAAGGTTTATCATTTTTTTAAATTGAAGTGAAAAGTTAGAATAAACCCTCACAGTGACAGACTACTTTGATAAATATGTTTCAGAATTACTCCAATAAAACATTTTGTAGAATCAGAAATTTTTTAAACGAGCACATTCTGTTGGTCTAATTTTGTCATTTCAAAAAAAAAAAAAAAAGGTATTCAGCCTATTATAATCAAATACCATATTTTTAGAAAGAATGTAGTTTCATTATAGTAACAGTTATTATTACTATCTTTTCTTGAACACCTACTAATGTTCCAAGAACTGTGCTAAGCACTTTTTAAACATTCACAGCTTTATTTCTACAACAATCATTTGAGCAAATATCATCTCTATCTTATGGGTGAAATTATAGGCTTAGATAAATAGTAACTGGTTTAATTCACTCAGTAAGTGTAAAATCTGGGATTACTTCTAAAAATTAATGTGTAAATAATAATAAAGCTATGTTTTCTGCATAATGTAAAAATAAAAGAATCATTCAACAACATTTATTGAAGGACTGTTGTATACAAAGTACTTTACTAGGTGCTGTAGGAAGAAAGAAGATATAGAAGAGAAATTGCCTGCCCTCTTTAAAAAAATAATAAATATTATAATCGCATCTTCTTACCTTTATCCAATGAAACAGTTAACACAGACATGTCCAAGAATGATAAAACCCTTTGGAAATTACTTTTCAAAAGAAGTTATCATTTTAGAAATGTAATATTGTATTATCTATTTCTCTACGTACATGAAGTTTGAACTATTGCTCATATTTTCACTTTGACCCAAACTTCCAATCCTCAAATCCTTTGTAGAAGGAAATATCAAAAGTATTTCTCTTAGGAATAAGATGTCATTGTAAAATTAAGCTTTTAAAATTTCTTCTTAATTTAAATTGCTCCAGGTGCGTTTGCAGAGGGCATTCCTCAAATCATGCATCATAAATTTTGTTTAGTTTGGAATACAATCTCCAGAAATTTGAAAAATATTAATAATGATGTAAATCAACACGAATTAATTTTTAAAAGCCATTTGCAAGGATAAATTGTATTCTTTTGGTTTTGCAAGAGTCTAATTTCAGTTCTCATTATTACATATCTAGACATCCTTCTTGATGTCAGGCTTCCCGATAGCTTCCTACAGCGTGTGGGTGCCACCTAGCGGCCTAACTACAGAATACACTGAAACAAGGGGAATCCATTTTTAACACAACCCTGAGAGTAGTTTTAAACGTACTTATATCCTTGCTTAAAATTCAAGGTTTTCCTCAATTTTGTTTTTTCCCAGAGCATTTTGTTAAATGAAACAAAAATAGCTTTCGTAAAATATTTAACACTATCAATTCACGTCAGTTTTCATATTTTTGCCAAGAGCCTAAATTTTATCAGTTCATACTCCAATGTTATTCAGATCAATAAAGTCAAATTTTTCCTCGCAATACCGGTTTTCAAGGTAATTATTGTACAATATAGAATTTATATGAGTAGCTATATACAATGAAGAAAGACTTGGTAAAATCTCACCATTAACACGCCGTACGTCATGGTACCAGTCCTAACTTCATTATGGTCTAGATTACTTAAAAGCTGTGTCTCTTAACAGCTCAGTAATAATTTACCACAACTAAAATCATGAAGGTGGCCAATATTACGCTTTTACTCTTCAGTTTTGTTATCCAGGCAGTTAGCAATTCAGTATCACACTAGATGCAGCAGTGAGGCACTTTCCAGGATATTTTCTCTATATCTTTCCATCTCAGCCCAAATGAGTCTAACAGGACGATTAGCCATGCATGAACTGTAAACACAACAGCAAGGGGAGAAAAATATCTGCAATCGTCTCAAAATAGAGGTCTGAACCCCAGTTTAGTTGCATCACTAGACTATACACTAACACCTGGATCTCATTCCCTTCAAGGATTTGCTATTTGGGAAAGTCTTAGATGAATAAAACCTTTTCTGCCAATTGTTTGAACTCTTCATTCCCTCCCATTCCACAGCACAATTATTTTACTACATAGGCATGCTGATTGTTATTAAATTAATTTTCATCCTAGAATCAAGTTTTAAAATAATTTATAATAAATTGACTAGTAACATTTTTCCCATCTTCCCCTTCTTTGTGGATTATCATACCATAATGTCAAGCAACTGGGTGATTTATATTTTATTGTTATATATTGACATCCTCAGTAACACAATGTTAAATAAATATTTGCTTTAATTCGCTTAGAACAAGTACATTGCATGATGTTTGTATAATTATTATAGGTCACAAGAAAACAGAATCTTCTTCACATTTATCATAGTAAGTTGTTTGGAAATGAAAAGAAAGATATATCTTGGCTTCTTTCTGGATTTCCTTAACTTAGTTCCCATACTTCCTAAATGATGAAGTGATTGGTATTCAGCTGTCTTTGCTTGATCTTTCATAATGAATATGATCATTTCCCATATTCCACTAAGAAAAAGAAAAACACCGAATAATTTCCTGTGCCAATAAAATGTAGGGGATGTTTTTCTTCTTATATTTTCTTTCACTCCTTGTTCTGCACCTTGAAAATGGATATTTGCTGAAATGAGAGGAGCTCAGGAACTGAAGAAAAGGAGTTCTTCAAATTGTATATATGCGTTACAAATTTGTGTCGACAAGTCAAAATTCTGACGACAAAACTTCTAGAGAACA
Organism: Macaca thibetana thibetana; assembly: GCF_024542745.1. Lineage (NCBI taxonomy): Eukaryota > Metazoa > Chordata > Mammalia > Primates > Cercopithecidae > Macaca > Macaca thibetana. Next base: position 120,830,190 of record NC_065582.1, on the reverse strand, counting down.
AATGAATGCAGGCTGTAATGTAATATTGTATTATCTACTTCTCTATGTACATAAAGTTTGAACTATTGCTCACAGATGACAGAGCTGATCTGGCAGAAGCAGGATGCTTATGTGTGGAACAGAGCTGGGAAGAAAATATATGCATCAAGCAAACAGTTTAGTGAGATCAGTCAAATCTAGCTGTTTTGCAAGTCTTCTTCTCCAATTCTGTATCTCTAAAAATGGCCTATACACACCCCCCCAAAAAATGTGATCTGTTCCATTAGGCTTTTCTCTCTTAGATACCAGTTTTGGAAGTAATCCAGTCCCGTAAGGCCGTAACTCTAGTATAAACACCAGGCTTATTGGGTTTCGCACATTCATCTCCCCAGCTCACTATTCCAGCAAGGTACCAGATATCTCTAGCATCTGAACTAACCAGTGGTCCTCCAGAGTCACCCTAAAGGAGAAGACAGAAATTAGTAATTCATAATTCAGTTCATTACAGAGGAATTGGCTATTTTTCTAACTTAAGAACATAATGAAAGGGGTAATTTTCAAAAGTATTCAGTGTGTTCGCATGCATAAGTGATTTTCTCCATTTATGTCAGTTATCCACCTAAAAGAGGAACTCCAATACCTTGAAAACTGATGTAGCCTCAAGGTTCAAAACAATGAGATTGAAAGTTCCATCTCTTTGAAGAACTGTACTCTTAACTCACGTGATACATCTGACAAAGTAACTCCCTAGTTATTTTGTCTATATTCTTTATTAGTGTAACATAACCCCCCAAAAGGGAGTGAAGAGTCTATTACTGATTAAAAAATAATAATAATAAAATAAAACTTAAAAAAAAAAAAAAGACATTAGAGTCAGACACCAGGGTTTCTCTCTCAAGTTTGGCCTTTCCAAGCTGGCTAAAACCTTTAATTTATTTATCTGTAAATGCTCCTAATAATACCTCCCTGTGATGAGTACTATGAAGATGATGTAAGACAGTGAATGTAAAGTGCTTAGTCTAGCAAAAGGCAGAACTTAGGAAATGCATATATAAAATCACAAATTCTAATTATATCCTGCAAACTCTGGAATTTTGCTTCTTTATATGGCTTCTAATAACAAGGTACTGGCTGATTATCCCTCAAGATCCTGGAACCTCTAATTATTTTCCACCCATTAAGTATTCACACTCTATGAAGTTCTTAATTGATTAAAATATTATTGCATTAATTCGTATAATTCTTGTTTAATAAAAACATAGAACTAGGTTAATTTTTTCCAGGTTATTAAGAAACCTGAAACTCAGAAACATTAAGTAATTTGCTTGAGATCACGTGCTAATCAGTGGCAGACCTTGAATTTGAATCCAGAGTGATCTAATTCAGAAGGCCATGCTTTTTTCCCTACATTATGCTAACTTCCTTGTGAATTTTCTTTTGTCCATTTAAAAAATTAACATCATAGTAAATTTGAAATAATACATTTGTGATTTTAAATCTAACCAATAAGCATTTACTGATACCCTCGTAGACAGGAGGAGATATAAAAAGAGTATTATAAACACGTGGATCTTGTCCTCTAGGAACCCGCAATCTGCTTATAGAAATAAGATATGCCACGTAAAGCTATTCGAAAATAAATAATTTTGATAATAAAATCCCAAGTCTATATGCAGGCAGAGAAAATCAGGATAGAGAAATAGAAGATACAAGAGACAAGAAAGCTTAAATCAGCATAAGAGACACGAACAAATGAGTCTGAGAATAAATAATTCTTTTAAAGAGATAGCAATGTATCTAATAGCATTACAAGCTGAAAGTAAGGTGACGTCCAGTAAGTATCAAATATAAAAAAAAAAATAGAGTCTATTCTACCAGCACTAATTAGCACACATTTGATTAGTGAATGGCAGAGTTATGTCAGAAGATGGAAATTATGATCGTTTATATGTGCTTTTTTTTAGGCAAGGGAGCCAGAATAATGGCAGTAGAATTATAAACTGCAGAAGAAAAGGAAAATCCTTTCAACTCAGCTATTGCACAGGCAGACAACTCTAGGGCACTGGTTTAAGAAAACGCCTGAGTTCCTGTTCCCAAAACTCCCTCCCCAGAGAGATGTATCCCAGCTTTGTATCAGTTTTAGGTTGTGTTTCTCTCTGCTCAGGACTACACTTCCCTGTGTATGTTGCCTTAGCACCAGCAAACCTATGTTTCCACATTATTGTTTCTGTGCATTCTAACATACCCCCAGTAAGCCACCAGACCTTGGGCATTCTGCCTACCTACACTGTGCAAGCTACTTTTAAAGGTACAAATTATTATATTTGTTAATTCTTCAGTTAAAAAGTTGCATAGCTTTGGAGGGACCAGTCTGTCTCTAACCCCATTTGTCTCATTAATCCTGTTATTTTCAGTGAATGGTTTAGTGAGAAACAGAACAGGAAGTGTATTCAGGAATGTGCATATCACAACAGAAACTTCTAAAATTGGAAGTAGGAAGCCAAACAGGAAGCCGTGGAAGTATTAAGACACAAAGAAATGAGAGAACAGATTAGAGTGTTAACAGAAATAATAGAGGCATAAGAAATAAACATGAAAGATATGGTAAAGTGGGAAAATAGTCTAGGACTTAGCTGAATACATGTGGAGGAAACATAAGAGTAAAAAAAAAAAAAAAAAAAAAAAACCCTCTAAGAATAGCGAACCCTAATAATATGAGCGAGAAACTTAAAAACCCAGGCAACATTTCATGATACCTGTTAAGTTTCAAATGGCACATATACAATTTTTCATTTCGTATTTAGAACTTAAAATATATAAATAGAGATCACTTTGAAGTAGGTAGAAATGTAAGACTAAATACGGGCAAGAGTTGAATTCTGGAGACATAGATTTGGCACTCATTAAGGTGATAGCTGAGTTCAAAGAAAAGATGGCTTCTTCAAGTGAGAATATAGACAGCAGATAAAAATTTTATCTGAGATCTGAATCTTGAAAATAGCCAGGTGGAGAGAGAGAGAGAGAGAAAGATTAATCAAAGGATAGAGCCAGCAATGAGTAGATGGAGGAGGAGGAAAGAAATCAGCAAATTTCAGAATTACGAAATTCAAACAAGGGATATGTTTTAGAAAGACAAGGTCGCCAAATACCACTGAGATGAGAAACAGTAGGAGATTCAAGGAAAAATTTTTACATATGAGGTTATTAATGGTTTTTGTGATATTAAAATATAAAGAGCAAGGCAAGTGGGAAAAATTGTGGATGCTAGACATGAACATTTTTTAAACAGAGGCTGGGCACGATGGCTTACACCTGAAATCCCAGCACCTTGGGAGGCTGAGGCAAGTGGATCACCTGAGGTCAGGAGTTTGAGACCAGCCTGGAAGCTAGGAAGGAATTTTTCACCAACATGGTTAAACCTTGTCTCTACTAAAAATACAAAAATTAGCTTGGCATGGTGGTGATTGCCTGTAATCTCAGCTACTCGGGAGGCTGAGGTGAGAGAATGGCTTAAACACGGAAGGTGGAGGCTGTAGTGAGCAGAGATCGCACCACTGCACTCCAGCCTGTGTGACAAGCATGAAACTCCATCCCTGCCCCCAGAAAATGGGTGCCATGTCTTTCCAGAGATAAGAAAGTAGAATATTGTAATCACAGGGCAAATTTGGCTTCTCTTCTGTAGCTCACAAAGTTTGTAAAGAGTATACCTCTAATATCACCATCAAAATGGTATTTTTGAATGGGGACATTTTCAGATGAAAGTATATAACATCTGGGATTAACTTCAAAATAGATTTAATATTTTGGTGGGGGAAGGGGATGAGGGGATTGTGTCAGGGTATGTACGGATAACGTAAGGTTGGCCATGAGTTGTAAATTTTTGAACTAGGTGATGAGTACATGAAAGTTCCTTATTTTATCCTCCCTATTTTTGAATACTATTGAAATTTTTATAATAAAAATTATAAAATAAAAGATTAAGAGGGCATACATCTGTTCCTCTGAAATTTTTAGGAAGGACATTACTATGGAGACTATAGAAAGCGAGATAGTTGATAAAGAACATAACGGATGATCATAAATGTAAAAGTAAAAGTGCATGACGTTTTCAACAGTTTCAGGAAAGTTGGAGGCAAGTAGGATGATGATGATTAAGACAAAAGAAGGTCTAGCGTAATATCTAAACCACCAATGATTCTATGACCATTAAGAAGACAAATAAAATACAGGTTATTCTCATTATTCATAGTAGTTGTGTTCTATGAAGTCACCACAAACACTGAATTAATGATTATTGAGTCCTCGTTCTTAGGAGAAATACAGGGTTGGTTTTCCAGGAGACTCTCGTCACATTTTTGTCAACTGCTCAATACATAAACAGATTTCATGCGTGTTTCTGTTTAAAGACATTCTATTTAATATGCACTGTTGATTCATTAACATTAAACTCACAGTAAACACTGCTATAACTTATAACTAAACAAAGCTTACCAAATATACATATTTTCTCCATATGGCACATCACAACCTTCTTGCACTATGCTTTGACACAACACTTGGGGACTATTTTAAACAGCAAAATCACCAGCAAAGTAATAAAAATGTGAAAAATGTAGTACTATGTAGACCAAGAAAAGGACACTTGTTTACAGTATGAGAACTGAAACAAAAAGGCACGGTATCATATTTTTCAACCTCAGGTAAGAATATACTCATTGAGTAATAAGATATTTTGCCACTCTGTGCATGCTTGTGAATGATCATAAAAGTGCCTTGAGTATTGATTTGGGGGTTACAAATAAATATTAGTGAGTAGGTGAATTTGAAAATATGAAATCTGCAAATAACAAGGATCAAGTATATTTTCAAGTGCATCTTTTAAGTTGAATTCATTTCAGGAGATTGAACTACAGAATCAATTTCAATTTTTAGGAAGGAATTTTTAGTAGAGTGTGGTAATGGGACCAATCTACTTTGTTCTGTGTGTTCCTCTAGGAGCAATTAGGGCCTCAGAGCAGAAAAAGAAACACAATGAAGTGAATCTAAACTTGAGAATTTGTCAGAGTATAAACAAAGGTCAATTGAATAAAATAATTTAGTGTAGCAAACTGAACATTGCTAAAACGACTAACCCAAAGGTAAAAGTTGGTAAAGAACTATAGTGATGCCAACAGTGAATTAAATGAGGTGGAGCAAATGAAGGCAATACACATACAGTGTTCATGTGAAAGCATGAAAGGAATAACATAAAAAATTGAAAAAAAAAAAAGGTTAGAAATTAATGGTACCATTTTGTGAATACAGATTAGAAAGCACACAGAATAACATGGAATTCTAAAGAGAAATATAAGGCTTTGAAAGCACATTAAACAAAAATTCTGTCAAATCACAAAATGAAAATTATAAGAGCATTTAGTGACACATACAAGGAACCAGTTATTGGCCCCCTCCATGATTTTGTCAGTGATGCACACGAAGACATAGAGGTCAAAATTTTGTATCCACCAAAGGTACAAAATTGGTGGCACTAGCCAAACATTGGAAAACAAAACCTGGATTCAAAAATATGCAAATGCTCCAGACCAATATGGAATAGACTTACTTATTCTTTTTTCCCCAGCTAAACACAACTAAAACAAACCAAAAAATACCCAAACATTACAAATAAAACAAACATAAAAAGACTGAAAATTAGAGAGAAGAAGACAGGTAGGTTCAGAAATACAGGACAAAAGGAATGATACAACAGTGAGCGCTCTGAATTTTTTTTTTCTTCATATAGCATGGACTTGAAACTGAAGAAGTCAGCAAACTGGCAACCTGCCAACAAGTGCAGGTTTTTTAAAAGGCTCCAAGAAAATCCTGCTCTCCTTAGTAAAACAACCAATAAGAAGACAACTTGGGAAAACAGCAAATCCGGGAAGACAATAAATCCCAACTGAAGAGGCTTCCACGCTTACCAGGCTGTAACAAGGCCCAATTCCCTACGAGATTGATGTCAGCATATGCTGAATAGAGACCAGGTGCAGTGGCTCACGCTTGTAATCCCAGCACTTTGGAAGGCTGAAGCAGGAAGATGACCTGAAATCAGGAGTTTGAGACCAGTCTAGCAAACATAGCGAAACCCCGTCTCTACTAAAAATACAAAAATTAGCCAGGCGTCGTGGTGCTCGCCTTTAATGTCAGCTACTCGGCTGAGGCAGCAGAATCACCTGAACCCAGGAGGCAGAGGTTGCAGTGAGTTGCAGTGAGCCGAGATCACACCACTGCACTACAGCCTGGGCAACAGAGAGAGACTCCACCTCAAAAAAAAAAAAAAAAAAAAAAAGGAGGATACTTAAAAATATATATATATATGCTGAGTGGGAAGCATGAACTACCAACCAGTAAGAGGAATAACTCTCCCCATCTACTAGAACCATCTCTGAGGGGATGTAGTGGGAAGTCAAGTCTCACCACTGCCAAGCAGTAATGAAATCACTACCCCATGATGTCAGTGGAGGCAAAAGGGGAGCAGTAACAAAGTACCTTCAGCCAGAGTGTTATCAGAAGAGGCCTAACCTCCATGCAGTAGTAATGAGGCATTAGTCCCTCACCTGAGTATCAAAGGAAGCTGAGTGGGAAATGAGGCAATTCCTTCATACATCCCCCTCCCTCTGCATCGCAATGTCTGCTGAGGCATGGTTAAACAGAAAATTTAAATAAGGTCTAGAGTTTTAAATAATAATAATTTAATTTTTTCAAATTATTATTTCATTATTTAATCAATACTAAAACAAGATGGCCGACTAGATACAGACAAGAAGACCTTCTCCCAATGAAGGACCAGACCATCAAGAAGATTGGCACACTCTGAACAAATTTTCAGAAAGAAGGCATTGAGAGTGGATGGAAGGAGAATGCGGACCCCAGGCTGAAAGGGGAGGCAGCTGGTAACCCTGCACAGGGTTGCCAAGCACCAGAACTTGTTCCTGGCCTGGAGAGGCTCCTGGGGAAGGGACGAGTTAAATGGTCATGGAGTGGTCAACTCATACCACAGACCTCCAGAATCTTAGCTGCCAGAGACCCCTCATCCCCCATGGACTTTTGAGGTGGCAGGGAGAATGGCCTGGAGAGTTGAAAGAGACTGAATTCTGGCCTGCACGGAATCCACAGGGTTTGGCATGAGAATGGCTACAGCAGAGCATGGCCATGGGTGCCCATCCCCCAAAGCTCATCATACATCTCTAGGTGGATTTAGTCTTTGTTGATGGACAGACCTGGACATCACAGGGCTCTCTTGCTTGTGGGATGGGAACAGCCTGATGTGAGCCCTCGCTTGTTGGCTGGCCTATGCCAGAGGCCCTGCCTGGCCACACAAATTTGCATCACTGCCTCAGTTGCCCAGCCAAGGCATTTTTTGAAAGCCTCAACCATTGCTATTTTGGTGGCAGACTCTGCCTAACAGCTGGAGAGCTACTAAAGGCAGATCCCTGTCAGTAAGCACCCACCAGCATGCACTCACTGGCAGCCTCCACATGCTGCTTTGCTATCATGCATTTGCCTGCAGCCTCCAGCACTGGTGCATGCATGCACACTGACCCCATCACCACCCCACCACCAGCACACATGTCTGTGCAGGACTTGCCACTAACCCACCGCCAGCACATATGTGTGCATAAGGACCCAGACTGACCTACTGCCACCCCGCCAAAGTGCCTTTGCCACCACAGTTTTGTTGCCAGTGGACCAGGAACACCTCATTCCCTCCAACACAGGAGGTAGTTAACCTCTAGGGGCTAAAGAAAATAGCCTCAGACCTGGTCCCAATTTCCCAAGGTTACAGCCTGGTATAGCATGCAGCCCAGGAGTGCGGAGCTAAACCTCGGACCCCTGAAATCATCCAAAAGTGAATGAAATTAACTAAGCACAACTAATACCACAATCAAACCACAAAAGGCATTAAAGAATATTAAAGTAAAAAGCTCCATACAAAAGACAACAACTTCAAACACACAGAAGAGAAAGAACCAATGCAAGAACTGTGGTAACTCTAAAAGCACGAGTATCTTCTTACCTCCAAATGACTGAACTAGCTCCCCAGCAATGGTTCTTAACCAAACTAAAACAGCAGACATGGAATTCAGAACACGGACGTCAATGAAGATCATCGAGATTCAGGAGAAAGTCGAAACACAATCTAAGGAATTTACGGAATCAATAAAATAATACAAGAGCTGAAAGATGAAATTGCCATTTTAAGAAAGAATCAGGGCCGGGCGCGGTGGCTCACGCCTGTAATCCCAGCACTTTGGGAGGCCGAGACGGGCGGATCACTAGGTCAGGAGATGGAGACCATCCTGGCTAACACGGTGAAACCCCGTCTCTACTAAAAATACAAAAAGATTAGCCGGGCGTGGTGGCGGGCGCCTGTAGTCCCGGCTACCCGGGAGGCTGAGGCAGGAGAATGGCGTGAACCTGGGAGGTGGAGCTTACAGTGAGCCGAGATCGCGCCAATGCACTCCAGTCCGGGCGACAGAGTCTGTCAAAGAAAGCAAGCAAGAAAGCAAGCAAGGAAGGAAGGAAGGAATCAAACTGATCTAGAGCTGGAAGGAAGGAAGGAAGGAATCAAACTGATCTAGAGCTGGAAGGAAGGAGGGAAGGAGGGAAGGAGGGAAGGAGGGAGGGAGGGAGGGAGGGAGGGAGGGAGGGGGAAGGAAGGAATCAAACTGAAGGAAGGAATCAAACTGATCTAGAGCTGAAAATCTCACTACAAAAATTTCATAATACAATGGGCAGTATTAACAGCAGAATAGATCAAACTGGAAAACAATTTTAGAACTTGAAGGCCAGTTCTTCAAATCAACTCCGACAAAGAAAAAGAATTTTTTTTAAATGAAGAAAATCTCCAAGAAATATGGAATTATATAAATATGCCAAATATACAACTCAGTGGCGTCCCCAAAAACCGGGGGGAGAGAGAGAGCAAGCAACGTGGAAAACTCATTTATGAATATTGCTCTTGAAAACTTCCCCAACCTTGCTGCAGAGGTCAACATCCAAATTCAAGAAATTCAAAGAACCCCAGAGATACAACATACAACACACCCATACTCCAGACACGTAGTCAATCAGATTCTCAAAGATCAACATGAAAGAAAAAAATCTTAAAAGCAGTAGAGAGAAGGGACAGGTCACGTACAAACGGGGTGCTATCAGGATAACAGCAGAACCTTCAGCAGAAACGTTATAAGCCAAAAGAGATTGGGGACCTATACTCAGCTAGCATTCTTTTTTTTTTTTTTTTTTTTTTTTTTTTTTTGAGACGGAGTCTCGCCCTTGTCACCCAGGTTGGAGTGCAATGACACGATCTCAGCTCTCTGCAACCTCTGCCTCCCAGGTTCAAGCAATTCTCCTGCCTCAGCCTCCCAAATAGCTGGGATTACTGTCGCCCATTACCACAGGTGGCTAATTTTTGTATTTTTAGTAGAAATGGGGTTTCACCATGTTGGCCAGGCTGTTATATTTGGCATTCTTAAAGAAAACAATTATAATCAAGAATTTCATATCCAACTAAGCTAAGCTTCATAAGGGAAGGAGAAATAAAATCATTTTCAGACAAGCAAATGTTAAGGGAATTTATTACCACCAGACTTGCCTTGCAAGAAGTCCTTAAAAGAGTGCTAAATGGCCGGGCGTGGTGGCTCACGCCTGTAATCCCAGCACTTTGGGAGGCCGAGGCTGGCGGATCACAAGGTCAGGAGATCGAGACCACAGTGAAACCCCGTCTCTACTAAAAATACAAAAAATTAGCCGGGCGCGGTGGCGGGCGCCTGTAGTCCCAGCTACTCAGGAGGCTGAGGCAGGAGAATGGCGTAAACCCAGGAGGCGGAGCTTGCAGTGAGCCGAGATTGCGCCACTGCACTCCAGCCTGGGCGACAGAGCGAGACAACGTCTCAAAAAAAAACAAAAAATAAAAAATAAAAAATAAAAATAAAAGAGTGCTAAACATGGCAACAAAAGACCATTACCTGGCCAAGCACGGTGGCTCACGCCTGTAATCCCAGCACTTTGGAAGGCCGAGGTAGGCAGATCACCCGAGGTCAGGAGTTCAAAACCAGCCTGGCCAACATGGCGAAACCCCATCTCTACTAAAAATACAAAATTAGCCAGGTGTGATGGCATGTGCTTATAATCCCAGCTACTCAGGATGCTAAGGCAGAAGAATCACTTGAACCTGGGAGGAGGAGGTTGTAGTGAGCTAAGATTGAGCCTTTGCACTCCAGCCTGAGCAACAAGAGCAAAAGTCTGTCCCCAAAAAAAAAGCCATTACCTGACACCATAAAAAAGAAATTACATAGCCCACTGACACTATAAGCAACTATACAATCAAGCCTATAGAATAACCAGCTAACAACACAATGGCAGCATCAAATCTTCACATATCAATATTATAACTTGAATATAAACAGGCTTAATGCCCCATTTTGAGGGACAGAGTAGCACATTGGATAAAGAAGCAAGACCCAACTGTATGCTATCATCAGGTGACCCATCTCAAATGCAATGACACTCATAGTCTCAAAGGAAAGGCATAAGGAAAGATCTACCAAGCAAATGAAAAACAAAAAAGAACAGGGGTTGCTATTCTTATTTCAGACAAAACAGACTTTAAAACAACAATAATTAAAAAGGACAAAAAAGGGTGTGACAAAGTGATAAAGTGTTCAATTCAACAAGAAGATTAACTATTCTAAATGTGTATGCATCCAACACTGGAGCATCCAGACTCAGAAAATAAGTTCTTAGAGCCTACAAAAAAGAGACTTAGAGAAATACAAAATTATAGTGGAGATTTCAACACCCCATTAAAGGTGTTATAAAGGCAGAAAACTAACAAAGATATTCTGAAACTAAACTCAACACTTGACCAAATGAACCTAACAGATATCTATAGAATGCTCCACCTAACAACAAGAAAATATACATTCTTTTCATCTGCATATGTATGGCACACACTCTAAGATCAACCATGCACTTGGCCATAAAGCAATTCTAAACAAATTTTTAAAAATCGTACCAATCACACTCTTAGACCACAGTGCAATAAAAATAGAAATCAATACCAAGATCTCTCAAAATTATACAATTACATGGAAATTAAACAGCCTGCTCCTGAATGACTTTTGAGTAAAGAATGAAATTAAGACAGAAAGCAAGAAATTCTTTGAAACTAATGAAAATAAAGATACAACATACCAGAATTTCTGGGACACAGGTAAAGCAGTGTTAAGAGGAAAGTTTATAGGGCAAAATGTCGATATCAAAAAGATACAAATATTTTAAGTTAACATCACCCCTCGAAGAACTAAAAAAAGATATAAATATCTTAAATTAACAGCATCACACCTCAAAGTACTAGAAAAATAAGAGTAAGTGAATCCCCAAACTAGCACAAGACAAAAAATAACCAAAATTAGAGCTGAACTGAATGAAATAGAGACACAAAAATCCATATAAAAGGTCAATGAAAACAAAAACTTGTTCTTTGAAAGAATAAATAAGATTGATACACTGCTAACAAGACTAACAAAGAAAAAAAAAGAACTTTCAAATAAACACAATCAGAAATGCCAAAGGGAAGAGAAATATTTTTTACAAAAAATTCAAAGATGATTGTAAACACCTCTATGCACACAAACTAGAAAATCTAGAAGGAATGGATAAATTCTTCGAAACACAAACTCCCAATATTGAACCAGGAAGAAATTGAATACCTGAGAAGACCAATAAAGAGTTCCAAAATTGAACCAGTAATTTACAAAAAAAACAACCAACAAGGAAGGTCTGGAACAGAGAGATTCACAGCCAAATTCTACCAGATATATAAAGAAGAGCTGGTACCAATTATATTGAAAATACTCCCAAAATTCTAGAAAAAGAGATGCTTCCCTAACTCATTTTACAAAGGCAGTGTTATTCTGATACCAAAACCTAGAATAGACACAACAAAAATAGAAAACTTCAGGACAATATCTTTGATGAACATTGATGCAAAAATCCTCAACAAAATATTTGCAAACAAAATATTTGCAAACCAAATCCAGCAGCACATCAAAAAGCTAATCCACCACAGTAACGTAGGCTTATTTTCTAGGATGCAAGGCTGGTACAACATATGAAAATACATAAATATAGCCAGGCACGGTGGCTCACGCGTGTAATCCCAGCACTTTGGGAGGCCCAGACATGTGGATCACCTGAGGTCAAGTGTTCAAGACCAGCCTGACCAACATGGCGAAACCCCATCTCTACTAAAAATACAAAAGTTAGCCAGGCATGGTGGTGAGCAGCTGTAATCCCAGCAACTCAGGAGGCTAAGGCAGGAGAATCACTTGAACCTGGGGGACAGAAGTTGCAGTGAGCTGAGATCGTACCACTGTACTCCAGCCTGGGTGACAAAGCGAGACTCTGTCTCAAAAAGAAAAAAAAAAAAAAAACACCTTGAACAAACTAGGCATCAGAGGAACACACTTCAAAATAATAAAAGTCTTCTATGGCAACCCCATAACCAACATCATAATGAATGGGCAAAAGCTAGAAACATTCCCCTGTGAACCAGAAAAGACAAGGATGTACACACTCACCATTGTTATTCAACATAGTACTGGAAGTTTTAACCAAAGCAATCAGGCAAGAGAAAGACATAAAAAGCATCCAAATAGAAGAGAGGAAGTCAAACTATCTCTCTTCACAAATGACAGGATTCTATACCCAGAAAACTCCATAGTCTCTGCCCAAAGGCTCCTAGAACTGATAAACAACTTCAGTAAAGTTTCTGAATACAAAATCAATGTACTAAAATGAGGAGCACTTCTATACAACAATAACATCTTAGCTGACAGCCAAATCAAGAGTGCAATCCCATTCACAATTGCCACAAAAAGAATGAAATACATAGACATACAGCTAACTAGGAAGGTGAAGGACCTCTACAATGAGAATTAAAAACACTGCTGAAAGAAATCGTAGTTGAAGGCCAGGTACAGTGGCTGATGCCCATAATCCCAGCACTTTAGGAGGCAGAGGCAGGAGGATTGCTTGAGCTCAGGAGTCCAAGGCCAGCATGAGCAACATGGCAAGACTATATCTCGACCAAAAATCTAAAAAATTAGCCATGTGTGATGGTGCATGCCTATAGTCCTAGCTACTCAGGAGACAGGTGGGAGGATCACTTAAGCCCAGGAGTTCAAGGTTACAGTGAACTACAACTGTGGCACTGCACTCCAGCCTGGTCAACAGGGTAAGACCTTGTCTCAATTAAAAAAAAAAAAGAAAAGAAAGAAAGAAATCATAGTTGGCACAAACAAATGGAAAAACAGTTTGTGCTCATGAATAGAAAGAATCAGTATGGTTAAAATGGCCACACTGCTCAAAGAAATTTACAGATTAAATGTTATTCCTACAAAACTACCAATGTCATTTTTCACAAAATTAGTAAAAACTATTGTAATATTTATATGGAGCCAAAAAACAGCCTGAGTAGCCAAAGTTATCCTAAACAAAAAAACAAAGCTGGTGGCATCACACTACCAGACTTCAAACTATACCACAAAGCTATAGTAACCAAAAGATCATGGTGCTAGTACAAAAAATAGACACATAGACTAATGGAATCAAATAGAGAAGCCAGGAGTAAAGCTGCATGTCTACAATCATCTCACCTTTGACAAAGATGACAATAACAAGAAATGGGGAAAGGACTCCTACTCAATTAATGATGCTGGGGATAACTGGCTAGCCATATGCAGAAAATTAAAACTGAACCCGTTTCTTTCACCGTATACAAAAATCAACTTGAGATGGTTGAAATACTTAAGTGTAAAACCTAAAATTATAAAAACTATAGAAGAAAACCTAGGAACTACCATTCTGGACATCAGTCTTAGCAAAGATTTTGTAACAAAGACCCTAAAAGCAATTGCAACTAAAACAAAAATTGACAACTGGGACCTTTTAAACTAAAGAGCTTCTGCACAGCAAAATAAACTATTAACAGAATAAATAGACAATCTACAGAATAGGAAAAAATATTAGCAAACTATGCATCTAACAGAGTTCTAATATCTATAAGAATCTATAAGAAATCTTAAATCAACAAGCAAAAAACAAACAACTCCATTTAAAAATGGGGAAAAATAACATAGATATAGTTTGAATATTTGTCCCCTCTCAAATCTCATGTTGAAGTTTAATCTCCATTGCTAGAGGTGAGGCTGGTGGGAGTTGTTTGGGTAACGGATCCCTGATGGTGTAGTGTTGTCTTTGCAATAGCGAGTGAGCTGTCACAGTATCTGGTTGTTTAAAAGCGTGTGGTACCTCCTTCCACTCTCTGTCTTGCTCCTGTTTTCACCACATGATGTTCCTCCTCCCCTTTCACCTCCCACCATGATTATTAACTTCCTGATGCCTCCCTAGGAGCCAAGTTAATGCTGGCATCATGCTTACTATAAAGTCTGAAAAGTCATGAACCAATTAAACGTCTTCTCTAATAAATTACCCAGCCTCAGATATTTCTTAATAACGATGTAAGAACAGCCTTACACAGAAATTTGGTAACTATGAGTGGGGCATTGCTATAAAGATATCGGAAAATGTGCTAGCGACTTGGCAACTGAGTAACAGGTAAAAGATGCAAGAATTTGGAAGGCTCAGAAGACAGAAAGATAAGATCAAGTCTGAAATTTCTTAGAGACTGGTTAAATGGTTGTGACCAAAATGCTGATAGTTATATCGACAGTGAAATCCAGGTTGATGAAGTGGAAAGTCTTATCTCAAATGAGACTATGGACTTCAGACTTTTTTTTTTTCCCTAGATGAAATCTTTCTGTGTCACACAGACTGGAGTGCAGTGGTGCAATCATGGCTCACTGCAACCTCAACCTCCCAAGCTCAATCAATCTTCCCACCTCAACCTCCCAAATAGTTGGAACTATAGGCATATGCCACAAAGCCTAGCTAATTTTTTTAAATTTTTTTGTAGAGATGCAGTTTTGCCACATTACCCAGACTGGTCTCAAACTCCTGGGGTCGAGAAATCCACCCACCTTGACCTTCCAAATGCTGGGATTATAGGTGTGAGCCACTGCATCTGGCCAACTTTGAACTTTTGAGTTAAAGCTGGAATTAGTTAAGACTTTGGAGGACTGTTAGGAAGGCATAGTTGTATTTTGCAATGTGAGAAGACATGAGATTTGGGAGTGGCCAGGAGCAGAGTGATATAATTTGGCTATTTGTCCCCACCCAAATCTCATGTTGTGTTGTCATCCCCAATGCTGAAGGCAGGACCTGGTGGGAGGTGTTCAGATCATGGGAGCTGGTCAGGGGAGCCGATCACTCATGGCTTGGAGCTATCTTTGCAATAGTGAGTGAGCTCTTGTGAGATCTGATTGTTTGAAAGTGTATGGCACCTCTCCTACCACTCTACCCCTCTTGCTCCTGCTTTCACCATGTGATGTACCCGCTCCCTCCCATTTCACACTTCACCTTCTGCCATGATTGTAAGCTTCTGCCATGATTGTAAGCACCACGCTGCCCATAAAGCCGGCAGAATCGTGAGCCAATTAACCTTTTTTCTTTATACATTATCTAATACTGGCTTTTTGTTTGCTTGGTTTGTTTGTTTGTTTTTGGAGACAGGGTTTTGCTCTTTCACTCAAGCTGGAGTGCAGGAGGTGCACTGCAGCCTCAACGTCCTGGGTTCAAGCAATCCTCTTGCCTTACAGCTTCCAAGTAGCTGGGACCGCAGGCGCACACCACCACACCGGCTAATGTGTATATTTCTGGCAGAGACAGGATTTCACTATGTTGCCCAAGCTGGTCTTGAACTTCTGAGCTCTACTGATCCACCTCCCTTGACCTCCCAAAGTGCTGAGGTTACCGATGTGAGCCACCATGCCAGGCTCAGGTATTTTTTATAGCAGTGTAAGAACAGCCTAATACAGACAGGAACAGACATTTCTCAAAAGAAGACATACAAGCAACCAACAAACATATGGACAAATGCTCAACATCACTAATCAGGGAAATGGGAAATGAAAAACCACAATAAGATATCATCTCAAACCAGTCAGAATGGCTATTATTAAAAAGTCAAAAAACAGCAGATGTTGTTGAGGTTGTGGAGAAAAGGGATGCTTATACACTGCTGGTGGGAATGTAAATTAGGTCAGCCACTGTGGAAAGCAGTTTTGAGATTTCTCAAAAAAATTAAGACAGAACTACCATATGACCCAGCAATCCCATTACTGGGTATATTATACCCAAAGGAATACAAATCGTTCTGCCATAAAGACACATGCATGCATATGTTCCTTGCAGCAATTTTCACAATAGTCATGGAATCAACCTAGATGTCCATCAACAGTGGACTGGATATAGAAAATGTGGTAAATATACACCATGGAATGCTATGGAGCCAGAAAACAAAATGAAACCATGGTTTTTGCAGCAATATGGATGCAGCCATGCAGCCACAGGCCATTATACTAAGCAAATGAACGCAGGAACAGAAAACCAAATACCTCATGTTCTCACTTGTAAGTGGGAGCTAAACACTGAGTACATATGGACACAAAGAGAGGAACAATACATACTAGGGCTTACTTGAGGGTTGAGGGTGGGAGGAGTGTGAGAACCAAAAACTACCTATTGATTATTATGCTTACTACCTGCATGATGAAATAATTTGTACACCAGACCCCAGCAACACACAATTTACCCATGTAACAATCCTGCAGATATAACCTCTGAACCTAAAATAAAAGTTGGAAGAAACAAGTAATTAATTAAATAAAATAATATAAATTTAAAAGCATGATATAACAAC